>NC_039243.1:31541791-31914291 GCF_003368295.1 Carassius auratus
CGACCCCTCCGTTGGCCAGATGGTTGTTGAGTTTATTGGTCAGGGTCCCCTGGTGGGATTTTCCCTGTCGCTCCTGGGTGTTGAGGTACGATGGCGTGTAGTTCGCCGTCAGCTCTTTCAAGATCTTTTTCTCTAGCGTTGTAGGCGGCTCGTTGCCTCGAGAGCTGTAGGTGAGGTAATCGCCCGCTGCCACGCCGTAGCTGTTGCAGTGGTTACCGTTAAGCGGCAGCGTATCCATAACGCTGGAGTCCCGTACATTGTTGAGAATGCCTTCTGAAACACAAGAAATGGTGCAAAAATCAACATTTTGGTGCATGTGCAATGCACATATGCAGTATTTATAAGTGATGGTAATATGAATCAGTTCATATATGCGAAAGATGATATCAAACAGGATATTAACCTTTATCAAAAACAATACAGGAGAGATGCGGATTTAACGGGGAGGGAATGGGAGGGATGAGGAACAGGAGAATATTAAAGAAGAGAGCAGCAGAGGAGAATATATTATAAGCGTGGAGCTGTTGTGAAAGTAAATGAATCATACTTGAATCTCTGTAGGAGGCTGCAGACCGGCGTGAAAGGAGAGAGCAAGAGAGAATGATTACATACAGAAATGCTTATGGATCATGTCCACAGAGAGAAAGAGAGAAGTATTGTATTCAGCTCAGACTGTGACAGGCATTAGTGACTGACTGCTTGCCTGCTGAGTTTAGGACAGATGCTGGGTTGAAATGTTCTAATTGCACCACATTATTAAACCCAACAGATGGACACAGAAACAATATAAACGATCTCATTAAACAGACACAGGAAGTATGTATGCAGGATATCACTGTGTGTGTGTGTGTGTGTGTGTACCATTAGGAAATTTACACTTCACAAGGTAACAAACAGGATGTAGCATAGTCCTCTGAATCTGAATTAAATGAAGTTGAACTAAAATGGAAAGGATATCAAAGAAATGACCCACTCAGATGTACCAAACACATCGAGGATTTCAAGAAACATTAGATAGTGTGATGCTCAATGCTTAAAGTATACTTATCACTTCATATTTTACTGTAAAATAAATCAACTCCTATTTTTTCAGACCCTGGTGAAAAAAGTTTATATATCATTTTTTGGGTCCCTTTAAATTCATTAGTCAGTAAATAATAATTGAAAATAATAATTGAACTGGAAGTTGGATTGGAAATGTACTAAATTGCAATTCAAAGAAATAAAATACAGAGTAGAACAAATTTTACAGTCCAACACAAACGGCAAAATATGATTTTTCAATAATCACTAATTATTATCTGTATAATCATTGTCAGTAACACAATTTTTAAATAATCATTCGATTTGATTAATTAGGCTTATTTATTGCCTGATATCTATAATAGAATATATATATATATATATATATATATATATTAGGGATGCACGATAATATCGGCACAATATCGGTATCGGCCGATAAAAGCTTAAATTGACCATTATCGGTATCGGCCGATATGAATATTTCTGCCGATGAGCCAAACCGATATTCTCCAAGTTAAATAATTGACCTGTTTTTCAGATGTGAATGTCTGTCTACATTTGTAAAATAATAAATTTATGGTAGAATCAGTACAGAAGAGATACATGAATTTCTCTTCAGTAAAATTAAAGTTTAAATATATCAGTATATATTTGTATATATATCGATATCGGTATCGGCATCGGCCAAAATATCGGCCAAAATCCAATATCGTGCATCCCTAATATATATATATATATATATATATATATATATATATATATATATATATATATATATATATATATATATATATATATATATATATATATATATATATTTCTTTTGATTTTAATGAAAATACCTTTTTAATAGATTTTTAAAAAAAAATTAAATGAGGGATAATAGCCAATAGTTTTTTTATATGTATATAAATAATAATAAATAAAATTATAAAATGTGTAAAAAAATTTGTGGAATATATTAAAATTATATTTACATAAAAAAATGTATAGGTGCCAGTTTAAACACTTATTATTAAAAATTATGATCATGGAAATACCCCATATGTCACTGTGTAAGATGTTTAAATAAATATGCATTTACGTAAAATTTTTATTAAAAAATGTATTCAATTTTTTATAAGAGTTGACTTATAAAATTATTTAAAATATATATTTTTAATTAAATTATTTTGTGGAATATATCAAAATTATATTTACATAAAATTTTTTATAGGTGCCAGTTTAAACATTTATTATTAGAATTTATGATTATGGAAATACCCCATAAATAAATATGCATTTACATTTTCAAAAATGTATTTAATTTATATATATATATATATATATATATATATATATATATATATATATATATATATATATATATATATATATATATATATAATATATATATATATATATATATATATATATATATATATATATATATACATATATATATATATATATATATATATAAAAGTTAACATAAATTTGTAAAACATATTTTTAAATATTAAATTATTTAGTGGAATATATTACAATTATATTTACATAAAAAAATTATAGGTGCCAGTTTAAACATTTATTATCAGAATTTATGATTATGGAAATACCCCATATGTCACTGTGTAAGATGTTTAAATAAATATGCATTTACATAAAATTTGTATTCAAAAATGTATTTTTAAATGAATTTTTTTTCCAAGGACTCGTCATGTATATTTTCCTTTACAGTTGTCACCCTGAGAGGCAATTACCATCCAAAAAGTGCTAAAGTTTGTGAACGTGTCTGTGAGAGGCAAACCTTGCGTGTTGAACATGTTGGCTGTAGGGTTATTGTACACAGCAGACTCTCCCAGCAGTGTGTTATAAGGATTAGTGCCATGAGGACGTAACAAAGCATTGGAGATGAGATGGTTAGCCATGGTACCTACAACAGCCACAAACAGAGCCAGAAAGAGAGAGAGAGAAGACCGGAGGAAGGAGCAACATAGAGACAGAAAAGATATGGACAATAAACAGTAAGAACGATGCAGACAAACTTGTGTTTAAACAGCTTTAAACATCAGCAGTCGCAGCGTGTTAGTTCGGCTGGACAGGAATGTAAAACCTCCCACATGGAGTGTAATATAAGAGCAGAGCTCAGCATAGATGATGTTTATTCTGGACAGCTGTTGATGTTTGACATTTTGTCCTGCCAGTGTGACTTGATTGGAAGCGTTTCACTGATGTCGTTGGAAGACTTCTAAAAGCTCACATTCCTGTTTACACAGGACGGAGAAGACAAAGGAGCTCGGAGGAGCAAATCATATTAGCGTTTGGACATAACCGAGAATGAGCAGGACATGAGCACATGCACAGATGTCCGATGCGTTCAGACTCCAGGGTCACAAAGTTGGAGCACTTTCCCGTCGCCTTCCAGATTCCTCTGCAGTTCCTCAAACACACACTCTTACAATTATATACAGTACGAGCTCTTTTGGCTTTGGGAACTCTGGTAACACTCTTTTCACACTCTTACTAGTTTGTCATTTGTCTACTAACAACGTCCAAAGGTGTACATGCATGTGTCAAGAGAATTCTGTAGGTTTTCTTAAAGTCATGCACAATTACAAATGAATTCGGGGACCAGTTCTCACTTGTAACAGTTGATTTCTTGCATGCATATTACTAGCTTATAGACTGTTTATTAGTACTTATAAAGCACATATTAATGTCTTATTCTGCATGAGCATATTATAGATCCCTTGATCTGACCCCATACCTAAACTTAGCTAACTATTAATAAGCAGCTAATTAGGAGTTTATTTAGGCAAAGATGTAGTATATAGTTAGTTAATGGTGAGAATTGGACCTTAAAATAAAGTGTGAGTGTGTATTGTTCTGTGATGGAAATTATATTTTCAACTTTTCTGCAATAAACCAGCTGACTCAAACATATTTATATATTCTACACACACACACAAACATTGTCTTTTTTCTTCGTTTGACTGTAAATGAAGCACACTAAATGTATTCTGTTCATGTTCATCTTTGTTGTTGTCACCCTTCACACTGAAGCGTGTTCTTCACTGACTATTTTGTGTCCTTGGTTTATCTTTATACAGTTCTTTGCTTAGATTTTCATCGTTTTTAAAATGCAGAGATTCATATTTTTATTTTTATACTAATTAACCGAGATTAAAAGTCTGGCTCAAGGACAAGGGTAAAAAATAAAATACAATGCTATACTTTAGAGGCATTTAAATTGCAAAAATAAATATGAAAGTCCTGGTAAAAACCTTCATATAATAAAATAGCAAGATGCTGAAATCTATTTCAACATTTTGCAATGTTAAAAAACTAAATGCTGCACTGAACAAATAAGTTGAAGAAACATAACGTTTACACTTTGTTTTAAGGTGTCTTTGTTACAGTGCAATTATGCATTTAAGCACTGAGTAATATTAATTATCTACATATGGTTAGGGTTAGGGTTAGGGTTACTTGCATGTAATTATGCATAATTAATTGCTATTGTGTAACAATTACCCTTAAAATAAAGTCTGTGTCATGGCAAATCTCATTGGTCAGAACTAACCTATAGAAGTCAAATGAGCATGGGTTTCTGTTCCACTTTTCTCACCTCAGATCCAAATAATCTGTTTTGTGTGTGTGTGTGTGTGTGTTTGCACAGTTTCTCTCCATATGTATGTGTATGACTGCTGTGTACACATGTTGATGTTTGTGTATGTGTGTTTGGCTTCACCTCTGTTGAGAGTCGCTGAGCTGTTCATATCAGCGGTGATGAAAGATGACTCCGACTGCTTCCTGACCGTATCATTCCACATCCTACGAATACGACTCTGACAACAGAGGAAGAGAGGCAGCTGACGTTTAGTTTCCAATTGAAATGAAAGCAGTGTCCAAAGAAAGCAAACAGAAATCGTGTTAAGCATCAATGGTTGTGCAATGCAACTTTCTTATACTGAATATTGTATCTTATATAATGCATATAACACACATTCAATTCGTGAAGTTGGTTTTGTTTTCTTTTGTTGTTGTTGTTTCCAGTTATCAGCACTGTACAGTGTGTAATTGCAATATGCAAGTGAAACCTTTCTGATTATATTCACAAAATGCTGAGTGCACCATTTAAAGTAAGTCTGAATGGGAAATAGGGTCATGTGGGACTGTATTCATCCATGAACAAGAAAACGCCAGAGCTATGGTGCTTTCCGTGCAAGAACTAACAAGCTGACAGCTTCACCGGTCACTGGCCTAGAAACATCAGTTTTTGGAGGATCCCCTGCAGGTGTGTGTGTGTGTGTGTTACCTGTGAGTTGGTGGAATAGCGTCCAGGTGTGCGCGCTGTACTGGTCTTTGTTGAAGTGGAGATGGTGGACTCCACACTCTTCCCGCTGCAGCAGTGTGTGCGGAGACACCGGCCGTATTCCTTACGCACCTCCAAAGACACAAATGCACATGCAGTTTTTTTTTTTTGAGTCAGTAAAATGGTCTCTTTACTTTCCTGAGCTATTGTAACTATGACCTTCATTGTCTACAACCTGTTGTGCAAGTGCATGTGCAAGAACGGTCCATGGTTCATGGAAAACATCCCAACAAATATATGTCAAGCTTATTAGGATTATCTTTAAAATACACTATCCTGAAAATGTGATGTTACATTTTTGCTAAGTTTAAACATTTATTATTAGAATTTATGATAATGGAAATACCCCATATGTCAATGTGTAAGATGGTAAAATTTGTATTCAAAAATTTATTCATTTTTTTTAATTATTTTTTTTATAAAAGTTAACTTATAAAATTTTTACTAAATATTTTTACAAAATTCTATTATTTTGTGGAATATATAACAAATATATTTACATTAAAAAATGTATAAGTGCCAGTTTAAACATTTATTATTAGAATTTATGATTATGGAAATACCCCATAAGATTATAAATAAATAAATAAATAAATTCTTAATAATTAAGTGTTGTATCTAATTCAAATTGTATCAGTTTAATTTTAATATATGCAATATATATTCATATATTTTCTATAAAATGTATTTATAGTTAAGTATATTTATTTGTGTGTATGTGTGCATGTATATATCTATTTCTTTTTTCAAAAGTCCAAATTAAATTCATATATTTAATGACACCATTTTTAAATTAATTTTAATATTATTTTTTATATTTAAAGTTGTAAAATGTCTTGTGTTACAACTCCCCTAATGACATTTAGTAATTAAAAATTAATGTTATCTGTATCTTGAAAATATTTAGTTCATTTAAATATTATGGTTGTAAAATGTCACGTGGTATGACCCCAAAACGTATAAATTATTTATGAATTAAAATAATCATTAATTAAGCTTTAAGGAAAAGTTGACTATCTACAGTACTTGGTTACATTAAGCTTGCATTTGAGAGATTTCCTCAGCAAACGTCGATGTAATGTGATTAATTGTGATTTGATTAATTAGTCAGCAGTTCTTGTAAATATAATTTTAATCGATTGGCCACTGCTTGTGTCCTTTTGTAAAGAGTTCACTCAGTTCATCTTAGTTCCTCCAGGTTAAAGTGTGTGTGTGTGTGTGTGTGTGTGTGTGTGTGCTTTTGAACAGCAAAGCGAGCTTTTGTGTGCATGGCAGGAACCTTAATATCATTTACAGTTAGCATGTTGGACGACCTTCCAAACGCTGTAATCTTAATCAGAAAAAACACACACATACATTCAAATCCATGGCCATTTCCTCAATTCTCAAACAACAAGGACCGAAACTTGTATTGCTTCATCCAAAAATCTAGACGTAATAACAATAATGAGCAATATCAGTACTAAATTCCCTGTTGTATCAGCAATAACACAGCTATAATTGCTTTTTAATGTTGTTAACATGGATGGCGTGTTATTGTTTGCACAGCTGTTGAAAGAAAACTCTCTAAAAACGGCCAAATCAAATCCAGCGCTTTTATTCCTCCGTCTCTATGGATGAATGCACACCCAACTCCTCAAAGACCTCGACCAAACAGGACTCACAGATTTAGATTGAAATCACTGCTGTCTCCACAAAACCCAAATAACCCTAGATCAGTGCTTCGGCTTGTAAAAACAGCTTCTTGTGGGTCCGTGAGAGAATATATATATATACAGTTTGTGGTAAGATTCATGAGGTAGATAGGAAGATTAGTCATAAATGTATGAAACCATCCACTTAAGGTCTAAAAGTCGCCTGCTTGCACATCTATTCATGGTGAAAGAAACATAAATCGGCATTTCAGCTTTAAGTTTGGCCAGAGGAATACGTAATCTAATTCCATAGAAATCAGATCTTTCTGTTCCTCAATATATCGGGATATTCACACATACACATATTATTTTTCTCGAATCAATATCCTTCTCCCTCTAAAGCGAAAATGCACCAGTGTTATGTGGATCTGAGCATTTTCATGCTAAATGACTCTGGAAGCAATCCACAGATCGGCCATCAGATAATTAAAAGGTTCAAAATCTATCATGAGATAAATAAATCTGATGCACGGAGGGTCTCTAATTGAGCATGCATGTGACAGAAGGATTGATGAATGAGATCATTACTAACGAGAGGCCAGTAAACTCTCTGTAAAATGCCCAGGAAAGAGGTCAATTGAGCCTCGGTGTGTGGATGCGCACGTGATTGCAATACTGCAGAAGTTTGCATAATGTACATGGGGTGATTCTGCAAACTAGGGAGATTATATATTATTTTTTTTTTATCTAGGACAGACTGCAATTTATTTATAAAGGATTTCTATTGTGCCTCTAATTTGGCCAGATTTTTTTTTTAATTTTAATTTTAATTATTTTTTTATTTATTTTAATTACCTTTATTCTAAATATTTGAATAAAAATCAAGGAATTCTACTTGCACTTTTTTATATATATTTTTATATAAAAACAAAAGTTTTGAAAAATTTCAAAAGTTTGGGGTCGTTGACATTTTTGGATGTTTTTGAAAGAGGTTTCTTATGATCATCAAGGCTGCTTTTTTTATTTATTTATTTATTTTTTTTTTTGCAAAAATACATTAAAAACTGAAATACTATTACAATTTAAAATAACTCTTTTTTTTATTTAAAAATATTTTAAAATGTAATTTATTCCTGTGATCAAAGCTGTATTTTCAGCATCATTACTCCAGTCTTCAGTGTCACATAATCTTCAGAAATCATTATAATAAGCTGATTTCTGACATTTCTGATTATTATTAATGTTAAAGCAATGTTTTTCTGCTTAATATTTTTGTGTGAACCATGATACATAATTGTTATCCTTTTTACACCCTAATCTGGTGTCATTATAAACCTAGTTAGTATTTTTGAATTAAGAAACAAAAAGTTTACTTTAATTTAAACTTACTCACTGCTAGCTAACTTATTTTCCTCCTAAAATTGAAAAAATGGCGTTACCATCATGCACCTTTTAAAAAGTCCACTTGATCAATACAAGGATGATCAATATGAAAAAGCTTGTTTCTGCCACTGAATAAAAAATAAAAAAAGATAATTGCAACATCTTTCCTCACAACTGCATGATGCATGCAGTTGCATGAACTGACTTTATTTCTTGCAATTGCACGTTTATATCCTGAAATTCTGTGAAAAAAGGTCATAATTGTGAGATATTTTTTTTTACTTTTTTAAAATCTTTTACTCATTGTTGGATGCAGTCTTCCAGAGATCAAGGCTGTGATTTAATGTCATAAATGCATATGAAACAGCTTGTAAAACTTTCATTTTTCAAAGTCTCAAGTAGTCAAAGGTGCCACTAACTGAAGAATCACCCTTATGCGAATGTGTGCTTGTGTGTGTGTGTGTGTGTGTGTTTTTGTGTCACCTTCTTCTGCAGGATGCAGTGAAATATGAAGATGAACATCCCCTGCAGTGAGTTAAAGATGGTGAAGAGGTAGGCCATGATGACTGTACTCTCATTGATATACATCAGTCCAAACGCCCAGGTCAACCCCAGCAGACACAGCAGAGCTATGGCCCCAATAACCCAGGACCTGAGAGAGAGAGAGAGAGAGAGAGAGAGAGAGAGAGAGAGAGAGAGAGAGAGAGAGAGAGAGAGAGAAAGAGAGAGAGAGAGAGAGAGAGAGAGAGAGAGAGAGAAAGAGAGAGAGAGAGAGAGAGAGAGAGAGAGAGAGAGAGAGAGATGAAACAGACAAAGTGCATAACTCTCATTCACACACAATCGACACATGTGTGACCTCAGCTAGTTTATATTATCTACGTATATTAAAATGTTCTGTTATTTTATTGGACTGCATTTGTTTCCTCAGTTCAACAATAGCAGGATCAGAATATAAACTGTCTCGCAGAAAGGCATTATTCTACAGCAGTCAAATGTCAAGCTGGCTCCAGCCATAACGTCTACTAGTCTGTACTTAGCACTGAGCCTCACACTCATTTAGTGATGTCATTTAGTCTTTGGGGTCATTCACACACACACACACACACTCACACATAATCAGCTTGCAACCCATTAATACTGTGAACCACGCTAATGTGACAGGATAATGTTTGGCAGTGAAACAAGATCATTAGAAAGTATGAGGCAGAGAGAGAGAGAGAGAGAGACAAGGAGAAAGTTTTGAGACGATATACACAGAGACAGTAAATATGAATTATTGTTTCCATCAGAGACAATAATAATAAATAAATAATGGTGGATCAAGATGGAAAGGCAGACAGACAGAAATATTGATTCTGAACCGATGCACTCATGAAGAATTATAATTACATTGTTCATTTCAAAGAGCCACACTGGAGAATTGATGAATCACTTAAATCATTTTAACATTCAGAGAATCAATCAATCAAAAGCCGAGGAGCTACACAGATTAACTGTCCAATCAGAATGCAGGATTCAGAGAACTGGCACTCTGATTGGCTGGAGACCCTTACCAGTGTCTATCCATAACAAGCCATCCCTCAACAGAACGCTGAAATATAAAACAGAAATAAAGGATGGAAAAGGAAACGAAGACAGACGAGGCTGATGAATGATTCATAACATCATAAATAAAACAAAACAAACTCAAGAGATGGAAAACTCAAACTAATAAAATGAAAACTGAAGTATAGATGCATTTTCTAAGGCAACACAATTGTTCATATTAGGTGATGGAATGGGATTGTGTAAAATGAAAAAATAAAACTAAATAAAAAAACAGCCAGACTTCCTTATGACCGAGTGGGAGCTGTGGTGGTGGGCGGGGTTAAACTCTCAGTAGCCAATAACCTTACAGGAAACCAGATCATCTGTTCTATGCAAGGCAGATTCAGCCACTTTGGGTGGAATTTTGTGCTGATGTAATATTTTTGCCTAAGCCAGACTTTATAACCTTACATGTATTAAATCTTCCATCTTGTAACCTAAGGCCTTTCTCGACAGCTCATTAAAAATCTTCTTTCTTTTACTGATTTGGTGACAAAGAGACTAACAGAACTAAGATTAGGATTAAATAATGGCATTAGGACTTTGTTGTGAAGATGGATTGTAAAATATCCTGTATAATGAGAAGAAAAGCTCTTCTGTTAGTTATATGAGAGTGCACAGCTGCCATATACACCAATACCTAGTTTATCCTACTGTGTGGAAATAATATATAAATATATAATATAAATATAAATCACATATATATATATATACATTTTTACAATTTACAATATTACTTTTTTTATTAAATAACAGCAACTCTGGTGAGCCATCTTTCTTTCTTGGTAAAGCTTTTTTCAATAATAAAAATTTTTTAAAAATCATTCTGACCTCAAATTTTTTATGCAAATTATATGTATGCATTTACACATACTTGTCATTAAAGGTGCTTAAATGACATTGGCATAGAACTGTGTTTATTTATTTCCTAATATACCAAAATTTGCACATTTCTAAGTGACTAAAGGATCAGAATACTTTTGATGGTAGCTGTTTATAATAGCATTTTGTTACTTGTAAACAATGCGAACAGTTCGGTTAACCATAGAAGTTACGATTAAGTAACTATTGTAGACTCAATAATAAAAGTTACTTTGTCTATTATTGATCCTCCCATGAAAGTAGTTCCAAAGAACCGAAGCAGAATCCTCCATTGCATGACTGCAAGCAATACACAGTAGTTTGTTCCAGTGTTGTTATTATTACTAACTAAAACGCAAATGAAAAACTAAGTTAAAATAAAAAAAACAAAAGCTAATTCAAAAGAAATAGCTAAATAAAAAAATACTATATTAGTATATAAACAATATTAAAATATAACACTGGTTTGTTCATAACATGTAATAACACGGTTGAGTAAATGATTCAACGACTCACTCAAAAGACAAGATGTAACCTGAAAATCTTCAAAACTAATGCACAAATTGTCAGTTTGTAAAATCCCAGTGCGGTTATTCTGCATAACAGCACTTTTGGAACAGTTCAATCAAATAAGATTAACTGTAACGGTTGTATAACATGAATATCTTCCCAGAACATTATAACTATAGCAGAAATAACGCATTTGGGTCACAGATTCAAACAGTTACTGTGTTCTGAAGATCAAAAAGAATAATCAATTACTGAAAATATGCTAATTAACCTAGATTCTGCCAATGGGCTGAAGAGTATAGATGAGACATGCTACACACTGTGCATTGCACGCTTTCTGATCCCCAACACTACTGGCTGTGTTTCAATAAACCCTGATATGCCAGCCCCTCGTGTCCTAACTCTATTTAAAGATGCTGAGTTCATTTACATAAACAGCACAGGGATTTATGAGAACTTGAACATCAAGGAAAAAGCGACAGATAAAAGACACTTTAAACTGCATCTAACTTAAGATAGGCAGTTGAACATTCTTCTCATTTAAACACCTCTAAAGAACAGTCCAGAATTGAAGGAAAATTGAGTGTTTAGTGAAAATGAAGACAGTCACAGTGTAAGCAAGAAAAGCAATGAAGTACACACACATTGAAGCACAGAATCAATGCCTTACTTGATGTTGTCCAGGCAACCGGAGTCAGGCTTGAGAATCGCCGTGTGGTGAAACATCTTATATAGTGCAATGCCCAGGAAAATAACATTTAGCTGCAACACAGAATTACCAAATGCATAAAACACATGCAACAATCGCTTTTTACCAATGAATTTCCAAGACTGCCACTCATCTGTGGATATGTTTTAAATCCTTACTGGGCATATTTTCATTTGTATGTCATTTTATTGGAAAGAAATGTTTGGAATAAACAGATTTAAATGAATGAAATAATGCAGAATGGCTCAGCGGGGGATTCACCTTTCTGGGCCCTCGTCTCTAAGCCTGGAAATCACAGTTTTATCATGGGAGGGATGCACCGAAATGAACATCCTTCGCCAAAATATGAAAATAATGGAGCCAGTGAAACTGAAAATGCTCATTTTTAAATAAGCCTTTGCTTGTGTATATATATATATATATGTAGTAGCTTATTAGGATGTCTATTGTTAACATATTGGCTGATTATTAGTACTTATAAAGCACATATTCTGCATGACCATATTCTACATTGCTTATCCCACCCAGTACATAAACATAACAACTACCTTGCTAACTATTAATAAGCAGCAAATTAGGAATTTATTGAGGGAAAAGTCGCAGTTAATAGTGAATATGTGTTCCCTTTTCTAAAGTGTTACCAAACAAAAAACTAACTGTATAGAACATAAGCATTTAAATGTGTCAACTTTGATAAATGCAATATTGCAGCACATTTCTTTTATTCCAAACACAACCTTGCACACATTGTGATCACAATAAATCACAAATCACAATAACTCCCAATTTATTTATATATTTTCTTTAAATACAAGCACATTTTTACTCTACAGTATATTACATAAGATATGTGGGTTACTCTCTCACTGTCTGTAGGACAAGATAAGTGCATGTGTACAACCTGTACGAAAACTCCCTGATTTAAATATCTACACATATGCACACACATACATTCTATTCAACTGTACAGTAAGCGTGAGAGTTTTAAGGCAAGGTATCACCATTACATATTTACATTTCTGGTAAATATGAATTTTTCCATGTCAAAAATTTGGTTGCAGCCAAGATTTCAGCCTATTTTCTTACCGAATTGCAGTACATCTCAAATGAGACCCCTTCTAAAAACTCAGAAACATACACAATCCTCTTTAAGAGGCTCCGGGGCATTGGCTTGGGCACTAAGGCAGTAGACTGGTTCAGAAACTATCTTGAGAACAGAACACAGACTGTAGTTGTCGATGGGCATAGTTCTGCCCCACTGGGGGTCTGTCGAGGTGTCCCCCAAGGGTCTATCCTGGGTCCGCTCTTATTCACCATTTACATTAAAACCATTGCCTCTGTAGCAGATAAATGCAAAATACATCTCTATGCAGACGATACAGTACTATATTGTTCTGCCCCCACTTTAGCTCAAGCTTATCAATCACTACAACAGTCTTTTAATTTATTACAGACCGCCTTCATTGAACTTAAACTGGTATTAAACGCTGGTAAAACTAAAGTGATTAAAAAAAAATGATCTAGAAAAAAGCAAACCCAACATCCACACGTACACACATGCTCCCTCTTTCTCTATATATAGTAATGGCGACGCTCAGCTTGTCTTGTGGGGTGATTGTGACTTTCCCGTAATTGGGATAATGCCCTTGACAGACCATTATCTGTACCCCCTGTGTGTGTGTGTGTGTGTGTGTGCTCCTGTGTGGAATTGTCTTTGCTCTATCATTCTCTAAACCCCCAGTGTGTGTGTTTGTGTGTGTTAAACTCACCATGATGATGAGAGTAGCAGGCCCGATGAAACTCCAGATAAAGTATGTATCCAACCTGAGCCAGCACCTACACAGAAAAACATAGATTTTCAAATTAAACCGATCTCCAAATGAAGTTTAAACCAAGTTTAAGTTCTAGGAAGGACTGTTAAGGTGCTGTTCTGCTGTTTAATTGATCATTGCATTCAAAAATGGCTCATTGGACACACATTGGGAACCTCAAGGCATGATTGACAACGCAGAGCTGAATTATTAAAATCTTCATCTCTGCTATACTGAAATCACCTCTATATCCCAGCAGGAGTGCAAGCATCGCTGTTCGAATGTATGTGTGTGTGTGTGTGTGTTTGTGTGTTCCAGGCCACCAACACAGTCAGACATGCTAACGCTTTAAAGAACAGATACCATTATGCTAGAGAATGCAGAAACCCAATAGGATTATAAATATTTTAGCAATTTCAATTCATGTGCATCTACCATGCAACACCTTAATGTATGCTCCTCTCACCCATGCCATTTATGGTTAATATGGAAGTACAGGAAAGATTTGAGAGTATGGGGGACACATTAAGACATGAAAAGCACTGATTATCTGCCAAAAAAAGCCACGTTTTCCCTGCATATGGATCCCTGTGCTGTTGTTTAGATCTCTACTGTTGGCTCAGGTTAACAGGATCTGCAGTAAAACGGTGTTCTTCTTTCCTTTAATCCTCCCTTCGATTCAGTTCTTGTTTTTAAATGAGTGTGACCTAATTCTGTGGTCTGGAGAGACTGTGTCCTCGAGTGACCACTCATTCACATGCCACGTTCAACATCTCATCTTTAAATGATGATTTTTGCTGAAATATTTATTTGAGTGAACATCCCTCACGGCTGTGTCTGGCCACTAACTGCAGTAATGCCGGCTGAACAGTTTTCTTTACGAATATGAATTAGGGCAATTTCACCAGTTTGCCCCTTTCAGAACTCGTGAACGCACAAGAGACTTTCAGTACAGCCTGATCTGATGCTAGCTTAGCTTAGCGCTTGCAAAACATTTTGCTGGAGTAGACAGCATTAGAGGGATTTCTGATTTGCTCCACTTGCTGATCAGAAGTTGAGTCATTCTGCAGCTTACTGCTATCAAAGAGAGAATATTTGATAAAAATTGTGAAATATTATTACAATTTGATAGAGCTGTTTCCTATATGAATTCATAGTAAAATGTAATTTATTCCTGTGATCAAAGCTGAATTTTCAGCATCATTATGATTGCCTAATGAACGTATGATTGTTCAAGAACCAGTGTAATATGCTGATCAAGAAACATTTCTGATTATCACCAATGTTGAAAACAGTTGTGCCGCTTCATATTTTTTTGTGGAAACTGTAATACGTTTTAATTTTCAGGATCCTTTGATGAATAAAAAGTTAGAAAGAACATCATTTATTTGAAACAGAATTCTTTTGAAACATTATAAATGTCTTTCCTGTTACTTTTGATCAATTTAACGTGTGTTTATATTAATTTCCTTTAATATCAATTTCAAATAATAACAATAAGAAGAATAATGTTCTTTTAAGAGTTTACAATTTTTGTACCCCACTGGCTCTTATTTTGTATTTTGTGAACCGAGTTTTTTCCTGTGTCACTAAATCCTGGGCTTGAACCTACAATCTTCCTTAACCATTAGGCAACATTATTATTATTTTGTGTAAATACTGTGTGGAATCATTATGTCAAATAAGTCTTTTAATTATGACTCTTTAAGTAAGTAAGTAAGGTTTTGTTTCCCATTGCATAAATGTATTTTCACTCAAAAGGTGTCTTTCAAAGCCCTCTTCAATTAAAATATATGTATACATGTTGTCCTTCAAACTAAAGTGCTGTTTTATAAACAATACATTCTACGTCATACGTTCTGGCAACTATAAAGTCAACTGTATTTTTCTTAAATGTCAAGGTGTGTTGATTAATAGTACATTAAAAAAACAGCATTTATTTAAAATAGAAATATTAATGTCACTTTTGATCAGTTTAGTGTGTGTGCCTGCTAAGTAAAAAAAAAATATTTCCTTTAATTTAAATTAAATAATGTGACAACTTGCCCCGACCTGACATGTAAGAACAATATACAGCAGTTGACAATATAGTTGCAAGAAAGTATGATTTTATTTTTATTGTGTTAACTCATTTATACTCTAGTACTTTGTTTGAAGGACAAAACTAATAAGAATATATGTGTGTACGTATATATACAAATATACACAAAACTGTCTTTATATGTACTAGTGTGCACTAGTATGTACCATTTAGAGATAAAAAAGGGTACAAAGAAGTACATTTTAACTTTCGTACCTTAGGCCCCAATGTCAACAGAAACAGTGTTTTGTTCATGTTTTTGCAATTGTTTACATTTGCTGTTTCATGAATTATTTGTTCATTTGTCATTCTTTTACTGTTAAATCTAGCTGAAAATGCCGTCTGATTGCATATACAGTACTATCCACACATGTTGCATGTTTCTTTTTTCGTAGACAGTAATGGTGAGAATGTTTTTAAAAGAGCCCCTATAAATGCATATTATATTCCCAGCTGGCCTCCGCTCTCTCTGTATCTGACATACACTTACACTCTTTCGGTTCCATAGCTGCGATAGTCCACGGCGGCAGACACAGCCACTATAACAGCAGGCACTCCGTATCCAGCGAGATAGAAGTACTTGGTGCGCGAGTACTCGCTCTCGAACACTTCCACCAGCATGATGTACAGCTGCACGCCTTCCAGAAACATCCATGTAAACGCAGCCAAGAAGAAGAAATGCAGCAGGGCCGCAAACACCGCACACACGATCTGGAACAAAGAAGTAGACGCTGAGCACAAAAGCTGCTGAAACTCTCCACCAGTGTGATCTGTGACTCGCTGCTTTGAGTATTAACTCATCTGCTCTGTTAGCACTTCAGAACGTTCCCCACGGATTTGCAGCATTTTATCTTTGTCATTTTCCATTTGTCTTTACTTATATTCTCTATCTCTCTCTGAGGAAACAATGAGGTTTCTGTTATCAATGAGAGGTCGAAGACCCTCTCCATTTCTCTAAGTAACAGTAGTGAGGTGCCCAACTTAAGAAATTGTCTGAGTGCTGTGCAATTAATCGAAATCCATCGAGTGTGAATATGTGGGGCTTTCTGTACAGTGTGTGTGTGTGTGCATGTTTTTGTATCATATCAGGACACAACTTTGTATAATGTCATGGGTATGACACAGGTATTACAAGGAGAGGGTGACTTATGAGGACATAACCCATGTCCCCGCTTTTCAAAACACTTATAAATCATACATAATGAGTTTTTTTGAGAAAGTAGAAATGCTCAAAGTTTCCTGTGAGGGTTAGGGTTAGGTGTAGGGTTGGTATAGGGCCATAGAATATACAGTTTCTACAGAATAAAAACCATTACACCTATGGGATGAACACACTTTACACAAAAACAAACTGTGTGTGTGTGTGTGTGTGTGTGTCGTACGGGCTGGTCTGCATGGTTGATCCCGGTGAGGAAGAGTGTTTCGGCGATAAAGAGGGAGATGCAGAGGTTCTTGTGGATGGTGTTCCTGTCACTTTGGAGACCGCGGAAGAAACAGAAGGTGAAGATGCAGATGAGCAGACAGACCAGAGACAGCAGGATCCCGACCCACGTGATGACGTCCAACAGCAGCTTGTGCACCTGGTCTGTTTTCTGAGAAACACAGAGAGATGGAAGGATGTTCGTCAGGGTTCATATAAGCAGCTACTGAATTAGGTAAAGCATAAAGTGCAAACTTTTCCATGTGATGGAAATAGCAGTGGCTTGTTTGTTGGTTTGCTCGTTGAGTAATGTTTGTTTAAGTTTCTTAGTCTCACCAAGGATTTATTTGATCAAAGATACAGCACAAAAAATCAAAAGCTGCAACAGCAAAAATTAATTAATCATAAAGTCTTCAGTGTCATATGATGCTTCAGAAATCATTCTAATATACTGATTTGCTGCTCAATTTTTATTTATTTATTATTATTATTACAATTTCTGTCACTGAATAAAAAAAAAGCTGATTGTGAAATTTGTTCTTGCAGTTCTGTCATTTTATTCTCAGAATTGCATGATTTTAGTCATAAATGTGAGAGGGGAAAAAAATCCAAACCCTTTAGATTTCACAATTACCTGTTTTATTTTTTATTTAGTAGCGGAAACTTCCATAGAAAACAGCTGTGATGCTTGCTATTTTTGTGGAAGCCAGTTATATATTTTTTGAATATTTCTTTGATAAATAGATGTTCAGACGAACAGCATTTTTTAAAAATAGAAATGTTGTATTATTGCATTTATTATTTTATGTGCTTTATCTTTTCTGTCACATCAATCTAATTCATCCTTTCTGAGTAAAGATACTAATATCTTTAAAAAATAAAAAGAAAAATATTTTCTGATACAAAACTTTTAAAAGATAATGTACATACTGTATATATAAGTTATTTTTAGCTCTTCAAAAGAATGCAATCACTAGCATCACATTACACAGATTTTTTTTTATTTGTTTGAGTATCCAACTACAAACTTGGTAGAGTTCAGACAGGAAGATGCATTCATGCATTCTGCTGAGAGCCCAGATTACATTTTCTTTACATTTTCTGTATTTATTTAGGCGAGAAATGCACTTAAACATTGATTTTAAAAGTTTTGCAGATTGTCAGTGTGGGTCTGGGTCGGGATGGCCCATTCATTTCAGTGCTAGTGTGAGAAATTTGGAGCACAGCGGCTATGACAAGACTCCGTGTTCAGTGAATGTGTGCAGGCTACAAGTACACACACACTGAATGGTTTTATTAATCATTCATACGTTTACGCAGCATTTATTAATGCAGCCTCAAGGGTGTGGGTCTAAATGATGTGTTTTGTGTGTGTGTGTGTGTGTGTGTGTGTGTGTGTGTGTGAATGTTTAAGGTCAATCCTCCCCTCTGCATACAAAATTTACATTTATGTTTATCCTGACCTTTTGCCTTTATGTTTTGTGCATAAATCATTTCGGCTGTCTTCTGCTGACATGCACACACAAGCATAAGCATAAGCAACATGTTGATGCATACACAATTTGGGCTATATTTAGTCAGAATCTTGCCATGTCATGCTTATTAATTTTTGTCCACTACATGGCATGTAAATTTGTTCAACAAAATTTCAGCTGATAATAATACGCAAAACTGTGTTGTTATTGTTAACTAAAACTACAATTATAAAAAGAAAAAAAAGGTTCTGTTGATTGAAATAAACCTAAAATAAAATATGAATCAGAAATCAGAAATGCTGTGGTGGCAACTGACTGAAATTAAGTTAATTAAACTAATTAATCAATTAAAGTTCAAAATAAATTACATCTAATCAGAAAAAAAATAGAAAAGCACAAAACAAAATGAAAGGAAACCTGAAAATGTATATTAAAAAAAGCTATTTCAAAATATCAATTAACATATAGTACTATGTAGTATAATAGTAACTATATAGTATAATAATACTCTAGTAAGACTGGTGCATAAAAATGTCTTAAACTGTAACAAACCAAACGTTAACAAAGCAGGAATATTTGTAGCAATAGCCAAAAATACATTGTATATTATACATTTAGTTAATATATTTAGTACATTTCCTACAACAAATATGTAAAAACTTGCTAATATGCTAAGAACTTCATTTGGTCAACTTTAAAAACGATTTTCTCAATATTAATTTTTTTTGCACCCTCAGATTCCAGTTTTTCAAATAATTGTATCTCGGCCAAATATTGTCCTATCATAACATATTCATTCAGCTTTCAGATGATGTATAAATCTCAATTTTGAAAAACTGACACTTAAGTCTGGTTTGGTGCTCCAGGTCACATAATTTAGACAGCTGTACACTCTGATTTAGAGTTTCTTTTTAAAATGCATCATTTTCATTCACTGAACAGATCTAGAAATGCTTTGTCAACATGTATTTTCCATAGTGCTTTCATTGATGCGATTAGTACTGATAAGGTAAGTTTGTGACATACCTTGACCTCCACGTGGGCCGTAAGCACTGCGAAGCTGGTGAGGTGTGTACAGGAACAGGAAGTGTGAGTGCGGTTGGTGCCTAATAGCCTGCAATCCTGAGTCGACCAGTATCCGCTCATGGTGCGTTTGGAGTAACTCCAAAAAGAGCAATTGGGATTGAAGTTCTCTTCCGACTGTTGGAACGAGGAGATGCACATCATACACGCTATTATAGTAACACACTCAGGAAAAATCCAGAAACGTAAGCGTATATAATACCTGTATGTGTTTGACAGTGAAGACCACAGGTTCAGACAGGTAGACCTTGTTACTGTCTTTATTAATAGCTGCTGTAATAACAGGTGAGTTGACTATCAGGGAATAGTTTGGATATGCCGCTTCACTTCCCAGACGCACGCTAGCGTTCTCCGTGGACAGGTATTGACCGAGGTTCTTATAGAGAACAAGTGCCAAGCGGATCTCACCTGAGGAATGGAAAACGCAGAAGAGGTCAGTGTGGAAAGTGGTGTGGGATTGGGAATCACACAGCTGGACAGTGGCGCATTACCATTGCGTCCCTGCTGTTTGAGTGTGTTGGCGGAGAGATGAATGGCGTTTCCGCTTTGTCCAGATTGAGGGAAGCTCAGATCCGCCAGATTAACATCTGTGCTCAAACGTGCCACCTCCAGTTCTGCGAAACATAAACATGCACACATTTAAATGCTGCCCCCTATCAGACCGGAGGGGAACTGCAAGTCTCGTGTTTTCAGAAAGCATAGTACATGTAATCTGGATTATTTATCAGATTCCCAAGATTGAGTAATTGTAGTTATATAACAATTTTAAAATACTGTTATTTACTTACTTTTTTATTGATTGCATTTTTTTTTTCAAACAGTGGCAGTAAAAATAAAACCATAATTTATTGATTCACAGTAATTCTTTTAAATGTTCCTTTCTAAAATAGCCTATTTATTTTGATTTGTTGTTTTGAAATGATTTATTAACATGTTATGTTTTCATGAATCCTAGTTTCGGAAATTTTGACAATGTATTGAAATCAATGTGATCGGTCAAAAGTAATCTAAAAGTAGTACAATTATGTATATCATGTAAAAAGTGTAATGTAATATTACTAACTACAATATTTATCATGCATTTTGGAGTAAGTAATGAACTACAATTTGCTGGCTGTGAAACATATTGAAAATTCGGATAAAACGTTGCCAGTCTATTTATAATTATCACACAAGGTACTCAGAGAAGACAGACCTCTTTTAAAATCTTGAGAGGATCACGCTGTGGATTCAACTCTGTGTCACCCCTCATTGTAAAACAAATTTATATTTGAGAGCTCATCTGTAAGAACACCCACATTTGCTTCAAGGTAAATTCATGTTAATAACTCAATATTAATTCATCTACGTATGGATTCAGGTCACGGTGGAGGTGAAAGCTACTAAAAAGCTCTCAGTATTAGGGCAGATGGTGTGATGTAGAGACATTAGAAGCAGTTCTGTTCACTTTACACTAATGTTATCATTTGTAATTGATTTTCAGTTGAAAAGTGTTTGTCTCATTACTGAGGTGCAGTGTTTAATTTAACAGGCTCTTTAAAGAAAGCTAAAAGATGCTTTGCAAGCCCACACTTCATTACAGCTGGCGAAAGAACAATACAAAAATATTATACTGAAAAACAATTAATTCCCGTGAGATGTTCTGGGTGGAAGTCATAGTGCAAAAATCAGCGGTGATTATTGAAATCAAAGAAAGAAGTAATAAAAAAAATTGTATTAATAATTCTAATGTATTAAGTATATATTTATTATAATTATTATTTTTTTATTGTTATTTTAGTATATTATATAAAATAAAATATAGTATAGTATTTTTATATTTGGTATTTTTTGTAGTAATTTTGTTCTTGTTTTTCTTATGTTTTGCCATTTTTATTATTTTAATATTACTATTTATTTTTTTATTTCAATCTTAATTAATTTTGTACTTCACATATTTGAATTGAGTCAAGGTTTCATTTAATATACATAGGCCTATTGTATTTTATTTCTGTTTCATTTAATTAACACACATTATATTTGTAGTTTTAATTGACAATAATTGTTACTAAAACTGATTATTTACTAGCATGCTCTTTTAACAAAATAAATAAATAAATGTTATAAATTATGAATACAATAATTACTAATATACCAAAAAACTGCATTGCATAATAAATTAATGCATAGATTAATATGTAAGCAGGGTAAATCAAATATATTCCTATATTCCTTAAAACATCTGTAGAAAAATATTTTGACGAATAAACACAAGTTTACACGCAGACAGTTTGGGAATTAAAGATTATTGTTTTTTTAAAAGCACACACATGTAAAAGGAAAAAATTAATGTGCATCCACAAATCAGAGTTTGTGTAGAAAACTCATAAATCTCTAAATTAGTGTGTATTGATTGAACTGTATTCACTGTATTTAGACAATGTTTATTTATTGGGGTAAGTTAAAAGACACCTAATAGCTTTATAAATTCACTTTGAGACATGAAAGTATGCGTGTGTATGTGTGAACATATTATACGTGAAGTCTACAGTTCTCTGGGAGTTCAGCCATGAGTTATACAACAGGCGTCTTATGAAGTTATACATCTTTAAATCACATCTATAATCTATGTGTGTATGTGAGCATTATTAAAATCATTTCCTTCATATCTGCAGGTGGTCTCCAGGCCAAGCAACAGGCGGTTTATGTAATTTTCAGTCCAGGTTTTGTAATATAAAGCATAAAAATACAGCTCTGTGTCAGTCTGCTTCGTGCACGAGTGTGAGTTTTATGAAATACAGATTTTTCAAACTTAAGAGATGCTACTCTTCTGTCATCGTTACAGTCATTTATTTACAAACCACATCACAGTATACCTTTCTAATAATCAAAACAACATTTGTGGAATTATGCATGTCAGATGGTGCTAATTTCCTAGTTCTCGAATGAGATGTAACATATTGTATAAACCTCATGATTGATGCATGTGACAGATTTGGAGTGCATTTACCCTCCTCAGACCTCTCATAGAGCTAAACGCACCAAGGACACTTTTTTGATGGGTCTGAGAAAGAATATCCTGAATAAAGGACACATAAGAAAGCATATTTTCAGACAGAAAAGAGAGATACCCACACAGATAACACACAAAAACCTGAAGTAATAAACTCACACACCCTGGGGTAATGATCAGAGGAAGACAGGGTGTGTGTGTGTGTGTGTGTGTGTGTGTGTGTGTGTGTGTGAGATAGAGATCCATAAGGAACAGAACAACCCAGTTATATAAACTACTTCAAGCACTGCACAGCAGATATGGTGCATGCCTTCAAAGCAGACACACACGCACACACACGCACACACACACACACACACACACACACACAGGCTGCAGGGGTGCTCACACTGTGCTAACCTAATTATCTGAATCTAGTCTTCACAGAAAACTGTGCACAAGTGTAATCTATTAACATGCTCTTTTCAAACCAGACAAGTCGTTCGGATCATTTTTCTGGTATTCTGTTTTAAAAAGATTTAGAGAGCATCTTTTTCACCCAAATAAGACAAAATCTGCATTCGATCGAAAAAAAAGCAATTTCCTCCATGCTCTCCGCTCTTTGGTGTACACACTCATTTTACAAGACCGGCTCATAGCATAAAGAAAGCATTAAAGGAAGGAAAGAGCGAGAGGAGGAATACGCTTCTAATTTGAATAAATGGATAATGGTGGGAGATTTTGTCTGCGAGATTAAGATTAGCTTTCGGCTAAGATTTGAGATTGAAGATTTAAAAAAAAAAAGAGGAACGTAATGAGAAAAAAACTTTTCTTTTTACTCAAAGACGTGTATGCAAAAAAGGATTTGCACTTAATGCTGAAAAGCATCTAAGAAGTTCTGTATATTAATTTATTGATTTCTTAAGTCTTATGTAAAAGACACATAAAACACATTAAATATGTACGGTTGCATAAGTCCATATTTCATGCCTGTTGTAGTTTCTGGTCTGTTGTACTAAACACTGGAAACGAACAAGCTGGAAAATATTTTGAAGAATAAACTCAAGTGTCTTTCCCCATAGAATTTTATTTTTTATTTTTGTAAAAACATATACATGAAAAATGAAAGTTGTACTAAACACTAAATTGGTATTCTATCAAGAGTCTGATTACCTAATTGTACAAATGTACTGTATGTTGTCAGAAATGTATTATTATGACAATTAATGTGCTGTAGGATAAACTGACGCTATACTGTAAATATTGAAATTAAGTTTAGTTAACTTATATTTTGCGAGCTAACCACATTGTTCTAGACAGTTGATCAATCTGTTAAAATTGTTTAATTATTTTATTATATTGTTAGATTTATTATTTACTTGTATCATTTTTATTAGGTTTTTAATATTTATATTTAGCTTTAATTTATTTGCATTTTAGTTTAAGTAATTTTAGTAGTTAGATTTATTTTATATTTCATTTAGGCACCATTTAATTATTATTATTATTATTATTTAATTTAGCAATATTTTTATTGTATTTATTTCAGCTTTCTTTAAAATAATATAGATTTTTCTTTCTTTTCTTTTTTTTGCAAATGTTTCATCTAATAGTTTTTTTTGTATCGCAAACGTCTAGCTGGACTCTACTCTGTGAGCTTCTTTTACCACTGTAATTTCATCATATTACAGTAAACGGTTTACCAGTGCCCAATTTTGTTTTAGAGGGCTCTAAAATGCCTGAAAGGGATCGCTGTGTATCATCCCAGCCAGTGATTACACCAGTGAAGGGTTTCTTGTGACGCCATCAGCTACAGTATTATCCTCTGGTTTCAGAGAGCTTAGTTACATGGCATTTACGGCTCAGGTGACTGACGCATCTAAGTGCCCATGAGCAAAGATAGCAAATATTGTACACTTCTGAGGGGTTAAGTACCAGAGATGAATGCTAACCGTTAGCAATGCAGCTTTGCATTAAAGAGATCACACAGATGTCGGTGGAGTTTTTGATGTTGCTTATGCACTAATGCACCTCTCTCCATGTAAAACATCAAGGCCAAACAACTAAAGCATATGATCAGATGCCGAAAAAACACAAGTGATGAAATACGCAGAGAGAACGGGGGAAAGCTAGGCTAGAGGGCAATCCCACGGAGAGCTATTTCTCTCAGACGAGATGCATGTGAACTGGCCTTGAGTGGTGGAATAGCGGATAAATTGTTTGCCAGGAACGATAAATTTCCCTCTTTGTGCTGTGAAAGCACTGGAGCAGAATAGAGCAGTTAGCATGGATCTCTGAACACCATCCCCCTTCTTTTCTCTCTTTTGGTTTTCTTTCATTTATTCTCTTCCTCTCCCTTTCATCCTCTCGTTTCCACACTGCTTTCGTCTGTCTCGCTCTCTCTGTCTCGGGTTTTGTTCTGTTCATTCTGTCTCCTCCTCAGTTTTGTTCTTCCTGCTGTTCTCATGTCCTCTCTTATTACGTTTCAAATCTTTGCCACCGGCTCCCTCACTTTCTTCCTCTCTCTATTGTTTTCTCTGTCAGTGTAAATAGTAGAAATTAAAGGAAGAGTTCTTCAAAGAATCAAAATGCTGTCATCATTTACTCAACTTCGCATCTCTCCAAACCTGAATAAAAAGAGGAATTCTGACGACTGTATATTAGTTTCTCACTACAGTTATCAGGGACTGGAGCTTGCACGCTTTAAAAAGGCTGCAAACGCATCAAATATAATATCAGAAATTATTTGTGCATATGCAGACTTCTGTGGCAAGTGGACAGTGAATGCCAAAAAAAACATACATTTTATAGATTATGATCAAAATACAGGTGATCACTGGCTGTCAAGTTAAAGACTAGTTAAAAATATATATATATATATTTTACACCTGAATCTCATTGCATGCTAAATTAAAATGTTGCATGAATGAGTCTCACACATTTTAAAGAACTGCGAAGTTTTGTTTCAAGTAAGCCAGGAAGGCCCTCTCAAAATAAACAGGTGCATGTCATTCCTGCTTTTCTTCTGTGGTAAATAAAATAAAATAAAATAAAATAAAATAAGACACAGAGTACGTCATGCACAGCATGTCTTAAAGAATGTCTTAAAGAAAAGCTGAAATTGTGAACATTTTGATTTTATTATTAGTGTTGTTTTGGAGGATAATGTCATGAATGTTTCTACATTAATGTGTCTTTACATTAAGTTTCGGACAATAAAAGGAAACTTTTTCCAGTAAATTTCCCACGGAGATAAAAGATGTTGGTTGCTCAACAGTCACTGGTCATTGTGTAAATAGAAAGAATAATGCATTATTCTGCAGTTTCTAGATGTGTGTGTGTGTGTGAATGAGCTCATGGTTTTGAGTGATTGTTGCAGCTATAAAAGTATTTATTAGAGTATTTATATGTAAACAGATTTTTTCTGCTACATTTCTAGAGAGATAGAGAGAGGTTGCGCTTGTTTTGATGCTGTCTTTAATCTGCAACATTATTTTTAGCATTGGTTTGAATATTGATTATAGATTAGATTCATTTTTCTTACAGTTTCACAGCGCCCATTCATTCCTGAACGGCTTGAAGGAATCTGCCTCCTGCCTGCACTGACTGACAGACGGCTTGCTGGAGCATTCTACAATTAACACAGCAATGGTTTCAAATGTCACGTTTGAATACTTGTATTGATCAAGAATTATAAATACCATCAAGCTGAAAAATGACGCCGTGTTGAGCGCATGCTTTCTCTGTATCTGTGGCAGTCCTGTGTCAGTCGGTACACATTTTGACCACTTCTGTCTGTTTATTAAGATGAGGCATGGATTCCTCTGCATGAGTCAGACAGAACGAGACCCCCTGTGTGGAGCGCTCTTGTGTTTTGCACAGACATGCTTCGTTACATCTAGCTCGAGTGCACTTGAAGCCTGTGTCCCTGCTGTTTACCTCTAATGTGATAATGCGTTTTTATGCATCAGGCCATACGTATGAACCACTAGCAGACAGGGTTTATGTGCATTTTTTTTTTTAGAGAGAGAGAAAGAATAATAATAATATCTCATGACAATATCACAATTACGTTACTCTTGATTCATTAATTTTTGCAAAACACAATGCTGAAAACACTAATGTAACTAAATGGCGGTAATATTAGAATTCGTTTTACATTCACATGCTCAAGAATTGCATTTTGCATTTGAATAACTTTTGTATTATTACAATACAAAATAAAACATTAAAACGTAGAGTAATAATTAAATAATAAATTCTGTGAATTATACATTGAAAATCTTTAATGCATTTTTGGAAGTGTTCAAATGATTAAAACCCCTCTGTGATGTTTTGAAGATTAATGCAGACTATGTGAAGAAACTGTGAAATTATTATTATTTTACGTAAACCGTAAATTTTTTATGGTTCTTCTGTAATGCTGAAGATTATTGTGCTCTTTATTTTCACCCAGCACTAATATTTTGGTAAATATTTAGGCTAGGCAAATTTCTGAACATTAATTAGGAAACACTGGCTCAGTAGATAGAAGTTTTTGAACGTTTAAAAAAAAAAAAAAAAAAGATATTTAGCTTTTTCAAGATTGGGAACATTCTAGACATTTCTGTAACATTCTAGAACATTCTAGTTCTTTCTGGAACATTCCAGCTATAACAGCCAAAAATCCTCCAGTGTACACTTCTGAAGTTTAGGACGACTCATTTTTGTTAAACTGTTGTTGTTAGCTCAGTATTATGAATGTTGCATGAGATTTCCGTATTCAGCATGTTAAACTTCATAACAAAACATTACAAATAATTGTTTCACAATGTTATGAATCAGCTTGTGCAAACAAACATCGTGTCTTTATCCAAAAATAAAAAAAGGTTTTATCCATCTGTTTTTTAACTTAATTTATTTGTCTCCTCATGACAGGAGAGATCAGAACATGCAACTGGAGACACAGAGATGAAATGTGCATACTTATTACATCACGAGAGCGGCTTTGGTAAACTCACGTATGTTGTCGGTGCTCTCCTGTATAGTGTCGGTTTTGAGGAGGTTGTCTGCGAGCATGAAGGCACCGGTCTCCACCGTGTCCAGCAGCATGGTTGCACATCGCAGCTGCTCGGCCACAGAGAGCTCCCTCCAGGCCGCCTGGGATCGCACCTGCAGAAGGTTATTCACCGTTTCCACCATGGCCTGCAGAAGAGAGCAAAACAGAGACGTCAGCGCTCTGGAGGCGAGGGACGACTTCTGAACCCATGCACATACATTCTGACATCTGAACTTCACCGTAAGGACATATTTCCCAAAGTGCACACTTCTCCAATAAACCATTTCTCTTCCACTTTCACCCGCATTCACACACTACACGGTTTCTGTGCTGGAATATAACCTTGTCAAACTGAAGAAAGATCCACAGGGAGTGTGAGACATTGTGGAAATGAAAGAAGCTGTCATCACACACACACACATGCAAACACGAGGCGAGGTAATTAATGGCTCCATACGAGCACTGTATAAAAAAAATGAAATGTCTCGGCTGTGTGGCGGAGACTAATATAAGGGACTTTAAAAAAGTCATTATTAAGATATTAAGCCTTTTAAATTTTGGCAGTGAATATTATCACAGGGATATTAAAACCTCAACCTTGATATACAAATGAAGGTTTAAGACTTTAAGGTGGTAGTATATTAAAAGGCTTACTGAGTACATCACGACACATTACAATCTTGCTTTTCATTTGAAAAAGTGCATATGCAACATAAACATACGGACTGCAATTATAAACACAAAGCAGGCCAAATATATTTGTCACTTTCACAAAAACGCTGCAAACAATGATTCCAGGTCAAATTCCTTTTATTTAAATTAAATCAAGTTCATAACCTTGCATTGTTATTCATTCCCATAATATCTGTGGCGAGGAGATATGTGATGTAATTAACATCTCTCGCTGTAGTGCACTCATCCGTAGGGATGGACAGAGGGATGTTTTGTCATTTGTCTTTAAATTGCTGAAGGCTAATCTGGCCATTGGGTTGAATCATTCTGCCCCAGTTACAGTAGAGCAGTGTGTGTGTGTATGTGTGTGTGTGTGAGAGAGACAGAGTGTGTTAGAGGCGGGATGAGTATATTCATTTTGACACCACTTAAGTAATGACCCTTTTATGAGAGAGAGAGTAAAAGGAGAGACAGAGATGAGAGACGACTGGGATAAAAGGTAAAAAGGAAGAGTTATATTTACTTCCTCACAAAACTGCTTCTGAAATCTACTGACAAACTGTGTCAAGAGGTCAGGGGGAAGTGTGTGTGTGTGTGTGTGTGTGTGTGTGTGTGCACATGGGGGCTCGTACTGTGGAGACAGATAAGAGATTTTTTTTAAACTCTTCTTATATTCTGTTTCCTCGCACACACAGCAGCAATACTCTCCACAGACTTGGTAAATGGAGCAGAACTGAAGTGCTTTGAAGCTGAGGAGGTAATCCAGCATGAAGAAACACACACACACACACACACACACTGCATTACATATTAGATGACCACTGAGAATCCATATTTGCTTGATGTCAGCACCGGGAGGCTTCAGACAGTTGTCACAGAATCCTGTAATTCTCTCTGTCTAAATCAGCACGATCATCTGACATTTGGATAGACTCATTTCATTTCCACAGAGTATTTGAAAAAGCACTCTGTCATTTTTTGGTTCAAGTTGCTCTGCAGTCACCTCGGAGTAATGTTACCTAATGGTGTGTGTGCAGGATCATGAGAAATGAATAGTTTTTGGTTATCAATGCAATGATAATATATGTGATCCTGGACCACAAAGCAGTCATAAGGGTCCATTTTTAGAAATTTTGATTTATACATCAAGCTGATTAAATAAGCTTTTCATTGATATTATAGGAAAATATCTGGCTGAGATACAACTATTTGAAAATCTGGTGGGTGCAAAAAAATCTAAATATTGAGAAAATCACCTTTAAAGTTGTTCAAATGAAGTTTTTAGCAATGCATCTTACTAATCAAAAAAGTTTTGATATATTTACAGTAGGAGATTTAAAAAATATCATCATGGAACATGATCTTTACTTAATATCCTAATGATTTTTGACTCATACAATGTATTTTTGGCTATTGGTACAAATATACCCCAGAGACTTCATACTGATTTTGTGCTTGTCAGAACTGTCTCTGATTGGTGCATAAAATAAAATAAGTGATAAAGTACAGAAAACAAAAAACATTATAACTAAAAACAACATTTAGACCTCAATTATTTCATGGAATATAAATAAATATACAGTAAATCCATCAAGCATTGGCAGGGTTGACTGAGCGGTTTACATCACTTTGAGATACGTCATTTTCAACCTCTTAATCAGTTCTCATGCTTTTCCTTTTGTTCAGTCTGCTGAGCTTTTCTTGGGCTTATCTACATTATCATGTGCTTTTTGTTTTCACTGTCTGTGTGTGTGTGTGTGTGTTTATCAGTCGACTGATGTGACACTGCTGACCGGTGCGGACATCACTACTGCTTTCTCATGAGAAACAAATTGCTCTGCTTTTATAAATGCAAAAAAAGCAGCCCACAGGCACAAGTGCAGACGCACAGACACACACACACAGCCAATATGATTCATATGCTATGACACATACGGCTGCACACAAGTATAAAGCAGTCATATGTTGAAAACTTCAATCTTTGTAGATGCTAAAGTGATATGGAACATGAATTAGAAAGGAATATATGTGTGTCTACACACACACACACACACACACACACACATGACATTCAAAGCCAGGACAGAATGAAATACCTGTATGAAGAAACGGCACGATCGCTCTCTCTTCTGAAGCTGAAAGACACAATATTAAAACATTAGAATAACAATAACTACACACGAAAAATCACAGCGCACATGTTATCTTTCAGAGCCCAATAAGAAACAAAGCCTAATTAGCTGAAACCATCTACAATCATTTAGTAACACATAATTAAGGAATCATGATTCTTTTATATGTATCAGAGAAACAAAAATGAATCTTTTACTGATTGCCACAAAACATTCCTACATGTCTGCCAGGGCAAAAATACTGTAAATATACAAACAAACACCAGTGGGACGTATAAAGTCTGAATGAAGCAGAGGTTTCGACTGTGTCTGATTGCAGATGAGCTGATGTTTGTGTAATTGATCACTGTAGCTGGATGCTGGTAATAGGAAACTGGCTGTTTAGAGTTAGTAAAGTGATATTCAGGCTCTGCACTGTTCAGCTAGCTCCTGAGAGAATGAATGAGATTCACTGCTCTAGATTTAGACACATTGAATGTGATGTGTGTAATGAAAAAGAAATAAAAAATTGATACTTTCTCCTATTGCAGCTTTATGCGCAGAGCTGTTTGTTGGGGTCAAGCTCTTATGACATTCTCATCTGGTTTTTGCTTCGGCACCCAGGTTTCGCCTGGACTAAAATAATTTGATTTAAATTAAATTTCAAACGCAAAAGGTAGAAATTTATTAATGTGATCATAAACTGCAAAGGTCCAACCAGATGCAAAAGAACAACAGGAAAATTCACAATTTTGGTTTTGAAAAAAACTATTTTAAGTAATTAATGCTCTCAGCATATATGATATACAGTAGTTTGGGTTTTGTTTAGAATGAATGGATGTTATTGGATTATTATCTTTAACATGCTATCACCAGTTTAATTTAACTTTAACCTAGTAATAGTTAAACTTGTGCCAAATATTGCTGTCAGTACTTGGTGTGAACTATTAAACTACTAAATTATTATAAATTATTGTATATGTATGATAATATTTATGATAATGCAACAGGGAAATTGCAATTTGTTGGTTCTCTTAATATAAATTATTTAATTGGATAAATAAGCACTGGCATCAAACAGGCATTTTAAAAATATTTGTGTACATGTGATAATCATTCATAAAACTTACAATATTTAAATGTATGTAGTCTCTGACAGAGTATAACTCTATATTTTCAGCTGAGCAAATTAATGAATATTTCTATTCCGATGACACAATTGCAACTAGCAGTGGAAACCAGGACCAAGATCAAGCTTACTAAAGACCAGATCTGATGTAATATTAAATTTAGCATTTTTATTCAATTTCTTTTAACTGTTTAGTATACGTCTTAAAAACTTCCTTTTAACTTGTCTTTATTTTGGCTTTGTTTAAAGCATTCTGAAAGTACATTATGACATCAATATCATCAAACTGAATTATGACATGAATGTATCGTCCAACGGAATCATGACATAAATGTATCGTTACAATCCTAGTTAGCTGCATCGTAATTTTCACTAAGTATTGTTTCTTATATTCACAGACATGTGAATTTTTTTTTGGTCATGAACTATCAGTTCTTTGATATGCATAATAAATATATTTGTCTGCATAAGATGTCTGACTGGACGTTATTTATGTTTCTCACAAATTCATCCGTGCATATGTGTATTGCTGTGCGGTCAGCGTGCTCGTTTCACCCCTTTGAAGTTTTTTTGTGTGTGTGTGTGTGTGTGTGTGTGTGTTGTTCTTTTATGTCGGGGGCTTCTTTTGTTAATTGCAAAAACTCACCAGGGCTTTATGAGCTGTTTTAATATGTGTGTCCATATTTAGAAGAGTGTGTGTGGGTGTGTGAGTGTACGGATTTCTGTCTATCGAGCAGTAGCTGTTTTTAACCGGATGTTTTCCCATTTGGGCCTTAAAGTCTTTGATCTGTAGGCTGCTACAGGTTTACAGCCTAAAACACTGTACTCTGCACATAACTGGAGCACGACTTTCTCTCCCACTCATTTTCGCACAAAAATACACATTGCTTTATCAAACCTAACAAAAAAGGCAATGTTATTAACGTGTAATAAACATGTAATAATAGTGTAATTTCTTCTGCACAGAGTACAGCACGGATACCTTGTTTAAGCTCCGTGCCGCTGTGTCTTTTCCCCCCGGGGTGAGATTTCGCAGCTGTACATCCAGTAGCTCCACCAGTTGTGCCATGGCTTTGACTGTAGATGGGACATCTCCGGGTCTCAACTCTCCCTTCGTCTGTTCAGCCAACTCTCGTGCTACTATAGCAGCCGTTTCTCCCGATCTCATCTACAGACAGAGAGAGAGAGAGAGAGAGAGAGAGAGAGAGAGATGTACGTGGGCATATTGCTCATCACACTTTACACACACGTGCACACACACACACACACACACACGCCAAATTATTACAAGATGCTCTTTGTAATTTTGCCGCAAAGTGAAATACATTGCAGCTGATCTTGACAGTTGAATTTAGACTCATTTTGTTGTACACTAAAGCAGTTTTGCTGCAGGCTGCTCTTTGTGATAAGCTTTTGAGCCTTCCGTTAAAAACCTTCAGGCCAAATTATGCTTTATTAATATATTTGCTATAGGCATATCGCTCTCCGCTGAATTTGCCATTAAGCCATTAGCTTATTTCCCATGGTGCCATATTTTTACTCACTCTCTGAGTGATGTGATTGGTCCATGGTGAGGTGCAGTTGCTCAGATCTGGTCCCTTCGGATCCCAGTAGCCAAGCAAACAATTAAACGTGGCTACACCTGAAAATAATAATAAAGAAAAACATGAGAACAGCACACACACATATTCGCTCAGACATATGCACATCCACACTGAGAGAAACATAGCCTTTCAATTGGTGTCAAAGCAAACACACACACAAGCAGGGTGAGAGATTTACAAGCGGTACATAATGTGTCAATCAACAGCTGGCAGCTGCCCACATAATGAGATGGCACTGACAGAACACCTGAACAAGCTAACCGCAATGACAGGAAAGACGGTTTTTTAAAGAGGTAAATACATTCCCCTCATAACTTTTACACGTTCATATCCATATGCAGTGGCTTGAACAAGAATTTGACATTCTTTAATCACACTTAAATTAAAATTCTGTCATTATTTACTCCCCCTCTTGTTGTTCCAAACCTATATGCTGCTTTGTATCCATGGAACTCAAAAGGATATTTCAACAGATAGTTAATGCTCCTCTATTTTGTTTGTTTTGTTTTTTTATAAAATGAAACTGGATGGTGACCAACTGGATGCAAAAATTACAAAAAAGACAATGAAGTGATCCTTTTGGCTTCAAAATCTCCTGAAGCATTTAAGAACAACTAAAAATGTCATATTTCATTAGTTATTATTATTATTAAGCGATAATCTGCTCATCCAGGGCAGCTCTTATGTATATTCATTTACTTGCCTTTTATTATTTATGGATATTGGTTGCAACTGACCTCTTTAAACACTTAGACATTTCTCAGAATATCTTCTTTTATATTCCATAGAAGAAAGAAAACAACATGGAACAACATGGGGGTGCAAATTATTTTTGGGTGGACTATATTTTTAAGTAAATGTGAAATGTTTTGCAAACGTTTTTAAAATCTCTAGCTTTCTAACAAATTACACTTTGGTTTGGAATTTTGTTATATACTGTGGAGACATTCTCACATTTTTAGGGAACACTTTATTTCGGTTGAATAATAGATTACTATGTAATTATTTGTACTGTGAGAATTCCTATTGTTAAACATAATTATAAAGAATACTAATGATAAACACTGGGATGATAAATTAATTACGGGTTTGAATTATGAATTAATTCTTTCAATCATTTTATCAGGAGCTTTGTTGAACTGTTGAAGTGTATCAGATGTTTCCTAGGAGCGCAACACACACACACACACAAACACACACACACACACACACACACACACACACACACACACACAGCTAAACCTAAGAGTTGATGTATTCAATACACATTAAACAAAATAAACCTCCGTGCACACACACTGCCCTTAATAATAGATGAATCTCTCTCTTACTAACCTATGGTGCCAGGTGGGCATGGTTGCTTAGCAAGCTGTCCCTGGTGTGTCCGTGGCCAGGAGATTTCAGCAGTGAGACGTGGGGTGCAATAGTCAACAGCGACTGGAGTCTGGAGGGATGGAGGCGACCGTGTCAGGGCTTCTGGGAGGATGTTGTTATGGCGGCGAGGCGGAGCCATGGTTGTTGTTGTCGTAGTAGTGAGGGAGGGGCGGAGCGTGCCCGTATATGGGCGTGGAGGGGTTGTGGAGCTGCGTACTGGAGGAAGTGCATCAGGAAGCAAGACTGAAGAAGGAGGATCTGCAAGAAAGAGAGAGAGATTTAACACTTACAATAGAAAATAACGTGAGGTGTCGCAATGCAATGTCAATTTAGATATCATAGCAAAAACTGATATTCGATTAAAACACTCCTTTATTAAAATATAGATAGATAGATAGATAGATAGATAGATAGATAGATAGATAGATAGACAGATAGATTATATATACATTTTATTATTAATTAAAAAGCCATGTATCTGTCAATTATATAGCAATTAAAAATACTTCACTTATTTACATTTCACCTTCTCTTTTAACATTTTATTTTAATTTCAACAGCCGCTGTTTAAGCACGGACATTTGCACAAAAAGTACTGCTAGAAGAGAGACATCTTCAATCTCAGTCTCTCTCTCTCTCTGTCTCGGCATCTCTGCTGTTTCAGGGATGACTGGATGAGTCAGGTTTCTGGAGAGTGTTTGTGTGTGTAAATGTGTGTGTGTCTTTGTGCCCTGTGCAGCAGTTGGGAGTGTATGTTTTGACAGGCCCGATCCCTGAGTGCAAGGACTTCAGAGAGGCAAAGATAGATGATGTTTAAAAGTCATAACTCCCCAGTGGCATGCTCTGTTCCTGTCTGTCTGTCTCTCTCAAACACACAAGCACACACCTGAGGGCCTGAATCAGGCATATAGCAGTCAAATGCATATATGTACTATAGCTTTGTTTACTGATATAAAGTGAGAAACAATCTGTGATGGAAGCTCAGGACTTTACATAACATCCCTTAAACCTGGGCTAGACTAAACTAAATGTGTGGATAGACACGTACTGGTGCACACACACAGAGCCAAAGAGCAAAACTAAAGCAATAGCTTCTCTCTCTCTCTCTCTCTGTTTCTTTCTGTCTCTTATTCCCTGTGTCTCTGTCTTGCCGTGTTTATTTGGAGATGTTCTTGTTGCTGCAGCAACTGCTGGAAAAACGGACAGAGCTCTGAAGAGGATATAAGACAAAAACAAGAGGAGAGAGATGCTACTTCTTTTCCATTTTCATGTTTGTCTGTGAATTGGCCATGGCGATGTACTTTAATAAAAAAGTATATATGAAAAGAATGCTGGAAAAAGATCCCACAAGGCTCTATTCTAGGACCGATGAAAATGTATTTTAACTGTAACTGAAACATATAGTTTGATATGTTTTCTGCCTATTTTACAGCCCTGTTCCACATGTAACCCATGCAGTTACCTTATACTTAACTGTACCTTCTTGGGTAAGAACACTACCCACCTAAACTAAAACTCAGTACTATTAGTACTCAGTACTGTTTGGACAAAATATATATATATATATATATATTTTTTTTTTTTTTTTTTTTTCTATTCAGTGTCACATGATCCTCCAGAAATCATTCTAATATGCTGATTTGCTCCTCAAGAAACATCTTTGGTTTGGTTATTATCAATGTTGAAAACAGTTGTTCTTGTCAGGCTCACGGGGAACATCTTCGCAGTAATGCCTAAAATTGCAGACACGCCACTGACCCTGCTCTAATGGCTTTAGCCAATGATGTACTTGCAGGTGCATAAATTATACCTGGAAATGTGCACTAACAAAACTGTGCAATCATAAGGCAGCATGAGTCCTCGTTAGCAGTTCCGAATGAAAGACAGTTCCTCTTTCTTAGACTATATCCCGCCAGACAGCTCTGGCTTTTTATAGAGATGCACTGATCCAAATATCCCCTCGCATCTCCTCTCATCACTTTTCCTGCCCTCTTTTTCTCTTCTCCCTCTCTCTCCCGAACATCCCTCTGTGCAGCAAATCTGACTGTGATTTTAAAGGGCTGCTGAGTTAAATGAAAGCACTTCCTGTTTCTATTTCTGTAACTGTCTGTGTGAGGAGCTACTGAGGCAAGACTCGGAAAGCAGCAGAGCATTCTACACTGACTAATCGCTCAGACACACACACACACACACACACACACACACACACGCTCACACACACACACTCACAGACAGGCATGGCACCCTCCCTTCCTTTTTCAAACAGAAGCCATTAAATGACAAACCAGCCCTTTCATCCACCTTCCAAATCTCTCCATCACTCGCCGATGACCGCCTGTCTGCCATGCCCTCAATGTCTCGAGATTGTCATCTCCATGATACAGCCCACTCAGACACAATAGGGGAGATAGAGGGCAATGTGTGTGTTTTCCAACGGAAAGGGTGCTTTGATTGGCGGCTGATCAAAGGAAGCCTTCCATTCTCCGCCTTGATGGAAAGATGGCTGACTCACTCCTTGAGGGTAAAGGTCACTTATACTCTATTGCTCCAAACATTTTTAAAGGCAGCATGACTTCACAGTGGGCTTCCAGCATGGTCTGTTTAGCACATCTCTTCCTGTAGACTAACATGAAAGAGAAGGCGATATATAATCAGATGTCTGTTTCCGATTGCTGGCTTGTTGGAAAACCGCTGTATGAAATTGGGTCATTTGATGTTTGGTCATTCTTTCAGGTGCGACCGGAATGAGTCTTTCGGGGATATTCAATGCACGGTGTCCTGTTAAATATGCCTCAGCCCACACAGAGACAGGAAACAATGTCACCTTGCTGATCAGGACCAATCAGAAGACAGCGTCATGGCAACTGCGCAGGGAATCAGTGATTGGTGCAAGTTTGAGCTGCTGTTTATGATGTAATTTAAAACGTGGTAAAACAAAGTTTAACATGGGTAGAAACTTAGAAAATAGATTTATACATAATATGAAAGCTGAATAAATAAGCTTTTCATTGCTGTATGGTTTGTTGTGATGGGCCAATATTTGGCTGAGATACAACTATCTGAAAATCTGGAATCTGAGGGTGCAAAACAAAAAATCTAAATACTGAGAAAATCACTTTTAAAGTTGTCCAAATGAAGTTCTTTGCAATGCATCTTACTAATCAAAAATTAAGTTTTAATATACTTACAGTAGGAAATTTGCTAAATATCTTCATGTAACATGATCTTTACTTAATATCCTAAAGATATTTTGCATAAAAGAAAAATCTATATTTTTGACTCATACAATGTATTTTAGCTATTGATATAAATATACCCCAGGGACTTAAAGGGATACTCCACTCCTCAAATACAGTACACTTTATTTAATCCCATATTTAAATTGTAATAATAATTCGTAATATTACTGTTTTTATGGTATTTTGATTGAATAAATGCAGACTAAGTGAGCATGAGAGGCTTCTTTTAAAAAACACCTAAAAATCTTACCGCCCCCCAAAAACTTTTGAACAGTAGTGCATCTGTCACAAACTGTCTGTTTCAGATGATATAATATTGGATTATGTTGTTCAAAAATAGAATTAAATATCTGGGCACGAAATTATTTGCATGCATTCTGGTTGTTTAATGTGTCTAAACTGTCACCAATTTGTAAAAAGTAATTGTAAGAACGGCTCAGTGACATTCGTTTTCAGAAAAGGTCTAGAATCATTTGTATGCAAATGCCACTTGGTTTGATATTTTGTAAATAATGCAGTGACATTCACACATTTTTAAGTGTGACTACAGCATCCAAACACTCTCTGGGTCCACTGTTTAACAAAGAGTTATAGGTCCTAAAAAGAATGAGTTCAGAAACTAAAGAGAATTTATAATAATGAAGATGCAAAATATACATATAAAACACAAAGAGTGAGGAAACGTGAAAGCCCAGCCTCCTCTCCTCTTCCTTCTATTATGGTGAGATGCTCTAGGTCAGCAGTCTGTGTAAATATGTGTGTGTGTGTGTGTGTGTGTGTGTGTGTGTGAGCAAGGTCCAAAATTAACACTTGCCAAAGAGCAAACATGAGTAAAAATGTGTGTTGATACATAAACTGAACAACTCTCTCCCCACCAGTGTTTTTTTTTTAAGTTGCCAGCGCCCACCTGCTTTTTTGATCATTTTCACAAAACTTTAATGAATATCTGAACATGCAATATGTCAAAAGAAAGAACAGAGCTCTGCTTTTAAACAGACAAATAAAAAAAACAATTCTAGCTTCATGCATTCTTTTATTTTATTTTATAAGTTTCCTTAAAGACCATGTCTGGATCAGATTCAGACTGATGATCAAAACACAGATGGTGTCCTAAAACACTTCCTGGATCAACATTTCATTCAGTATTTCGTGCTATTTAATGATTGATGATCGCATTAGTTTACATAAATGTATGCATCTGCTTGCATACGCAATCGCTTGTTTCTGCTTCTTCTTCGCTGTGTTTCGATCCAGACATTCAGTAATCTATCAGAAGATGTGTAATAGCGCCTCCTACTGTATAACACTGGAAACACAGATTTTCTAAGGAACTGGAAATGAATTGGTTCTTTGCGAACAGTTTGTTCACTTCTTTTATGTCACTTTGTGGTCCCTGACATCCTGGTGTAAGATATTACATGCACAAAAATGTTACAATAAAGCTATGTGTGGTTAATAATCGTTTTTTTTTATTTTGTTTTATTTGTAACAGTGTTTACTGTAATTTCATATTCCCCAGTTCGGTTTGTCGCAGTCATAATTCAGCTCATATAAAACATAATTTAGAAACCTTAATATGATTTGTATTTAAATCTCAGCTGAAAAAACATATATAATAAAATGCTATTTATTAAAACAGCTCTCTTTCACTTGTGTGCTGAAAAAATGTCCTTACAGTCAATTCCCAGATATATTTGCACTGTATTTTATTCATAACATTTTAATTATTCAGCTATTAAAGTAACTTACATCAGTCAAATCTTAAAACAATAGAAATATTCGCTTCAATGAGTCAGTGACTCACAATGTCCACATGAAACGCTTCTTGCTTCATTGAGTTATAAGAATTGCTCAGATTGATTCAGGAACAAATTCTTTAGACTTGTTTTGTGACTTATTCACTAAAAAGATCTGACTCAAAATGATGATTTACTGTCATCATTATAAAGAATCTAACCCTCACTGAAGTAAAGGATGTGAGCTATTCAAATCAATGCTATTCAAGTCCAGTGAAGAACATCATTCAATGTTTTTTGTCCTCATTGGAAAATTCACAGTCAGAGGTTTATCTATAATGCTTTAAGCGATGGTTTCAGTCGTTTTGACTCAAGGTCCTCAATTGTCCACAGCAATATTCAAACATCCTGGATATGGATAAAGGATTTGTCATTCACAACTCCTACATAATTAAATATTTTTTAGAACTTGGCATGACTATAAAAATGTATTTTGTTGTAATAATTAATGGCAATGGAGTTATGAGATTTTATTAATTCACGTTTTTTTGTTGTTGTTGTTGTTTTCGAATCTAGAAATAACACTTTCGAATTTAGTTTCAAGGTTTTTCAAGATAATTGGAATTTTAGTTGTCTTATTTTTAATTCTTTTAAGTCATTTTAACTCCTCCTTGGAGGTTTGCTGAGGATCCCTGTTTGAGAACCACTAGCCTAAAGTTTTATTTTCCTTGCATTTCCATCAAAACAAAAATATGAGGAACAAAATAATGACGTGTCTTCACGTTTTTGTGACAGGTGCAGTATCATTTTGAGACAGACAACAGCTTGTGTGTTCTGCTGTGACCGTGAGTGACTCATCAACATTTTACAAGGAAAAACAACTTTGTCCTACTCTCATACTTGGAAGAAAATAATAATTAAATGACATATAGTTAACACTTTACTTACAATTATTCACGAGATCATACAATGCACTTTATGTGAGGCACAATTAATGCATTAAACTACTTTTATAATGCATCATATATAAACTGTAACCTAAATATCGGAAAAATACTTTCAAACATATTTTTACTTAATATGTAAAATACAGCTGCATTTGCATAATACATATTTATGCATAAAGTAAATTTTCGACCCTGTGTGTGTGTTAATGTGAGATTGTTTGTGAACTCTGAAGTGTGTGCACACAAGTGAGAGTGTGAACATCACTCCATTACTGATTGATCTGTGTTAAACTCCCTGCTGGCAGATCCAGGTGCATTCGTATTCCTGCGGATCGGTTTAAATAAAGTTTTCCCTCTGTGCTGAGCTGTAATTGCCAATGGAGAGAGTTTTAACCGCATGTAAGACATTCTCTCATTTAATAAAAGCAGAGAACAGAAATCTTCACTACACTTAAGGAGCACGGAGGCTATTCCACTTAAACTATCTGCGGTGCAAATCCTAACATATTACATTAGCATCAGACTCTAAAGCAAACCTGGAGGAAGAGGATTCTGGGTAGGAGAGTGAGAGAGTTAGTCTGTTGAGAGTGCGTTTTAAAGTAAAGCAGATTAAACTGCTATCACCTCTGCAGTAAGACTTCAAGACGTGCTTAAGAGAGAGATGGTGAGTGTTACATGGGAAACACTTGTGTGCATGCTTTTTTATTTCCTCAGCGTCAACATGCTTAACGGAGCAGAACTCCTTTAATTTCTATCAGCCTTTAAAGCATGTTTTTTTCTGAATATGGCTCATAGTGTGTGTCTGTGATCTTTGGATGTACTTTTGCACATGCAAAAGAAAAAAAAATGGAAAAGATATAAAATAAATGGTGTAAATTATTTGCAAATGCTATCTGTATTGTTTTAGCACTATATTCTCAATGCAAGTCAAGATAATAATAATGCATGTTTACAATCTTATAAAGCTTCCAAGCCACAATCCCCCATCTCTGGTCTGGATATATCGCAGTTATATGTTATATCCAACTCTCTTCTTCATCATGATGAGTTACTTCTATCATGATTAATAGAAAACGTACTCTAAATGTTTTTTTTTCTTCAACCTATTGATATTAAATTTGCATTTTCATTCAGCACGTCTGCCTTTTTTTTTATGCATTGTTCTGAACAGACAAATCGAATGTGAAAATTAAACTGAATTTTCATGCCGAACATCAGGCCTTAATAGCGCATCACCATGCAGAAGTGCTGTTCAAGTGCATTTTGTAGATGGTTATTCAGAATTATTCGCGGCAGCTAAAAAGATGCAGGTTTTGTGAAAGCGAAAGCTTGAATTTGCACCCAAGAGTGCCAATGAGAGACCTATTTAAAAGGAAAAGAAATCTAGAAGCATCAAGAGAAAGTCAAAGATACAACGAGGAAAGGAAAGCACATAACCGGGCAGATCTAATCTCTTTCAGTCTTTTCATCTTCTCTCTTTACTGTTCCTGTAGATCTGAATCCAGCTGACCTGAATGACAGAGCTTTCACAAGCACTTCAACTCTTCCAAGAGAAACACACTTTGTTCAGGGACGTGCAGCACACATATAAGAAACTTAAACTATTTATAGTTGATGAAACAGTGTCAGCTATTAAAACTGCTGCACTCAATAAGATAAAACTCTGACTTACACATGGAAATTATAGTTCTCGTTTTATTTTGTTGTTGTTGTTGTTGTTTTGTGCAGACTTAATACTAACTAGTAACACAATATTTGACTTTTTTCTTTTCTTCTGTAAATCTGTGGTGCTAATTATTTATTTTCAAATAGCATCAATATTTTGTCAAATATGTAGGTCAGGTAAATTTTGAATTATGAACCATTGGTTTAGTACAGATACGTTTTTGCATTAATTTTGCAGATCTTTTGCTTTTGCAAGGATTGGAACATTCTGGAAGTTTCTGTAACATTCTGGAATATTCTGTTTTATTCTAGTGATTTCTGGAACATCCAAGTCATAAAAGAGAGATAGTTTTGACCAACTCACTTTTTTGACGACTGCTAATTGTTTATGTCAAACTGTTGTTGATAGTTCATTTTATGCATGTCATTTTTATGCATGAGTAAAAACAGAGTAGCTTCAATAAATTGTCAAAAAAACTGTTTTGTTTTCATAAGCACTGTTAAAGATACACAGAAAGTCTTGCAGTTTTCATATTCTGCATGTCAAACTTCATAAATAAATATTAAAAATAATAACCAAACAAACATTTTAGAAAAAAATTGTTTCATGGTTCAATTATTAAAAATACTAGCCATCATTACTAACTGATATTAAAAGTGGGGAGTTCAGCAGGTGGAAAGCATTTACATTTATTATAGTATTCTTCATTTCCCTCAAAATATCACAGAAACTGCAAACGCTGCTATGAAAACATAGGAGATGAATATGCATTTTGCATCAAACAGAGCAAGACATTTAAGAATCCATTGAATAAAACAGTAAAATTGGAAAACTCAATATGGCTTCCTGCCATTCATTAAAAAGATGTAATCGTCTTAAAGGCGTTGCTTGCTCATTTTGCTTTGAATGCGCATAAGCTGGGCAATCTTGACTGATTTAAGCACAGTGTTTTTTTTTTTGTTAGTTTTTTTTTTCAAACTGACATACAATATGTTATCAAAATAGCACTTCGTTTTTGACATTTCAGTCTTTTCCCTTTCCAGTGTATTGGAGGTGTACTTAAAAAAAATGGCTGCCCTGGGGCATTGACACAATGACTACATAATGATCCAACACGCTACAAAAGTGACTTATAATAATATAGTTACTACTGTAGTAACAATAACTCTTGTAACTGTTGTATTTGGGGGGGGGGGGTCTATGGGTATGACAGCAACAGTTTATAAGAGCGTCTGTGTTTGTGGCAACAAACCAATTATAAGGGTCAAACTAAATTGAACTACTAAGGTTATTGGTCACACTTTATTCTAAGGTCCAATTCTCACTCTTAACTCCTAACTAGGACTTTTGCATCAATGAACTGCAAATTTGCCGTGTAGTTGTTAAGTTTAGATATGGAGTTGGATTAAGGATCTAAAATATGCTAGGTGTAACACCAAATGTGCTTGCTAGTTAAAAGTGAGGATTGGTCTAATAAAGTGTTACCAAAACAAAAGAAACATTTTAAATAATAGTGTCTTCACTATTATGTTTGTCTTTATGTTTTTGATGTTTCTAATTTGTTGATGTCTTGCATTTTTGAATTGAAACACAAAGAACATTTTGTCAGAAAGTAGAAATCCTGATCTCTTCTTTAAGCACAAAAATAGTTGTTAATTAATTAAGAATTGTGGCGTTAAATTTGGCCCCGAGCCTCTATTTCTAGAACATTCTCTCCTCTGCTGTGCTTGACAAAATGTTGTTGTTTTTCTGTCTTTCTCTTTAATAGCTGCCGTGCTGACAAAATGAATAACTAATTAAACCAAGATAACATTTAATTAAGCGCAGAACTACACAAATAGCAATATTCTCTTTGATATACAGCGTCTGTTCTGCATTAGCTTAGGTGGCTAACGACTCGAGCTTTACAAGATCTTTGATGTGGAATATGTTAATAAAGAAAATGCTCATTAACAAACACCTACATATATTTACACCTTTTATTTTTTTTAAAGTTGTTTACACCTTTAGAGATTTGTTTCGAAATTGAAGTACTAGATTCTGCATGAGTCAGTGCGTGGGTTTCAGAAATTTATATCAATTTAGAGCTGAAATGTGTATTAGCTGTGTTTAGGATTTGCTTGAGCTGTTCTGTAATAAACTGACAGTGCATGTGAGAATCTAATCGCAATTTATTAAGCAAATCTCATACAATATGCTTCATTCAGACCCAGTTAAAAGCAAAGAGATAGACTCTGTCCTGCTCTAATAGTAGATGTTGAAAATAATAACTGTTGGTTTAAACTGTAGATAATGATTCATTCAGCTGACTTTCAGCTGAGCTGGCAAGCGGACTAAAATTGCAATACAATACAGCTCTCAATATGAAGAAGGAATAAAATAAACTGAAAAACAACCTGACTAATGTCCTGCGATACCTATACAATAACATTCCCTGAAAATGTAAGTCTGGGGGAAATCCTGAAGGTCTCTTTTATCACTGGCCTGAACAATTGTACGAGTGAGTGAAAATGACAGAGCTTTCCAACTCTGCCAGTTTAGTTCTTCAAAGCAGATTTGTGACTGACAATCCCAGAGTAGTACAATACTTGTAAAATAAATGTAACTGTCGGGGAGCTATGAATTTCACACCCCTGACGACACACATTTAAAGGGACAGTCACCCATAAAAGACAATTCTGTCTTTATTTGCTCACCCAAACCAAAAATACCAATCCTTCTGCTATATTCCAAGTCTTCCAAGACCAGTCTTTCAACCATTATTCAATGACAGTCTTCCCCAAATGAATCAGTTTGTTTGATGAACAAATCACTCAGTCTGGACTTTGAACTGGATTGCATGATTCTTTAAAAAGAAACTGCATCGTTTTTTAACTGATCCTGTTAACAAACTCAGTTCTGGAGGGGAATATTATAGTACAACGAGTATAAAAACCTACATTTTGATCTGATCCTGTTCCACAAAAACTACTGTAGAACTTACACACACACTATGGATGGACTACTTTCATCATTGCTTTAGTTGATCTTTTTAATTAATTTAGTAAATATGTGGGGTTCACACATAGATTAAATCATCCTGAGATTGCTTGGAGTGCTCAAACAAATGAGCTCAAACACCTAAGATCAAAAATACTTTCAGAAATGTAAAAGTGTTTTTAACTCTTTCCCACCATTGAGTGTTTTCACTGTTATACAGTAGGGGGCGCTGTTACACATCTTCTGATAGAGTACTGAACGTCTAGCTCAAAACACAGTGAAGAAGAAGAAGCAGAAACAAGTGATTGTGTTCAAAATGTAGTTTTTTTTTAACGAAACTTAAGAAAAAATAAAGCTTGAAGCTAGAATAAAATGTTTTGTTGCTGTTGTCGTTTAAAGCAGAGGCTCTGTTCTTTCATTTGACATTCTGCATGTTCAGATTTCATATACAACAAAATATTTGCGAGGCCATGAACATTCTGTAAAAATGATCAAAAAGTTTATTCTAATTAAATGCAACATTGTGTCTCAGTTATCAGTGGTTTCTAACTTATGTGTGGCACAAATGAGTTGAAATCAAAGGGAACTCACCAAAGCCCATTCTGTTGTCATTGTTCCTGAAGTCTAGAGAATATATGACAACATGGTAGTTGTTCCACACGTACAGCAAATTGTCTCGAGGGTTGTAGTCCACAGCTGCGATGTACTGGTATGAATTTGGGAAAGAAATGCTGAGGTGTGTTTCCCGGCTCTTCTCGGTGTTGTACATGTAGTCAATTTTATTCCCCAACGCTTCATTATCATCATCTTCATAAACGCTCTTCACTACATACAGAATTCCGCAGATCATAAAGGCATTGGAGGCGGTTCGCTTATCATATGACGTATCCCATGATCCCTCCACTCGGAGCGTGTAAGGGTTCAGCTGACTGACAACAATTCGTCCGTTGTTCTGTTCAGTGGCGTAAATGACCCACAGTCCGTTTTCATCCACTGCCAGATCGATGTCAGTTTTCCCACCCCAGCGATACGGCGAGGTGTCGTGGTAATTAGCATTAGCGATAATCGCCTCGCCGCTCTTGATACGAGTTCTCAGGTCGAATTTAACAATGTTGCGTGTACGTTCCTTGTTGAAGAACAGCGCACCGTCGTACACCACAAAGCCTGTGCCGTCCACACGATGGGGCAGTCTGTATGTCGTGGTAGGACGACCCGCAATAAAGTCCTCCTTCGATGTATACTCGGTCAGCGTATCTGTGCGGTAAGGTGTCCAGGGCATATAGTAGATCTTGTTGGATGACTGTAGCGGGTCTTTACACCATGAACCAGATTGGTGGTCCGACTCAAAGAGGTGCTCAGTCTGATACACACCTCTCAATACACCTGGACAGAGAAAGACTGAAAGAGCAAAAGAGCGAGCGGGTGAGTCAGCCATACTTGAATGCATTTTTTTAATCACATAAACAAATAACATGGATTTCACACATGCAATGGTCTACTGTACTCTCGTTTATGATGAGCGTGTTTTTCATTTGTGAATTAAAATTGATTTTGAGGACACAAAGTTAAACAATGTCCTGCACTGTTAAAAATATTACGTAAAATATACGGTAAAAAAACGGCAGCTGTGGTTGCTAGAATCATACTGTAAAAAATACGGTAAAACCGTTTTTTTGTTTAACGGTTTTATACCGTAAAAAACACAGTTACACTGTTGTAGCTTTAACGGTTTTACTTTATATTTAAATTTTAATACCATAATTCAACTGATATAATATTAATATACGAACTTATTGAAGCACTGAAATCTGTTTTGTACCTTTGTATTACACTGGCAACCACCAAAAGCAGGTGGTGATAAGAGAGTCACGTGGTGAAACAAAGCCCATCACAAGCAGCTTTTAAATAATAAGATATATAGAAGGTGCACGGTGTCATTCACACAAGCACTAAACACCATCATGGTGAGTCATTAAACTGAAATATGCAATAAACATTAATTTAACAACATTTTATGTAACATACAAACCTAATAAACATAACAGATGAGAAAAAATTACGAAGAAACATAGTGATTGCAAAGAAAAAACATTAAATTCAAACAAAATTTGAAATGCGACGCAGAGAATTCTGGGAACGTAAGTTTACAGTTTTTCCATGTAAAGTTTACAGGAAATTACCGTTAACCAGTAAACAGGTTTTTACTGTAGCATTTTCACAGTTTTTTACCGTTAAAACAACAGTCATTTTTTACAGTATGATTTAAAGAAGAAAAAGCATGATAATAGAATGAAATTATTGCATATAAATCCTTAGCCCTAGAAAGTAGCTTGGAGTAATCAAAGTTCCCTTTCGAAGGGAACTTCGACAATACGTCAACGACGCTATGGGGAACGCCTCAGGTGTGACAGGTGTCTGAAATCAAATATCAACTCACAGCAATCATGCTGACCGGCGACAGCCGTGAATCATCAGCTTGAATGATGAGCGTGCGACCTGGATATAAAAAGGGCGCCTTGAAACCATGACAATATCCTTTTCGTCTTCAGGGACTGTTTTGTCTGATTTAAACGTCTGCTTACAGCGAAGAAATGAAACGCACATCTAAGGCAAGTCCTAAAAGTTTTGTGAAATGTGCTGACCCGTGCCCAAGATATTTGGATCATCCTGTGCAAATTGTGAGCGGTTTCCTATGAAAACGCTCCGGTCTCGTCGGGCTCTCTTCTCGAGGGAAGAGAGTTCAGCGTCTGGTCCTCGCGGATCGGGTCCCGCTCGTGCCGAGGCAGAGCGGCGACGCGCTTCATGGGGCTCCCAGATGGAGCTCGCTGACAGTCTCGAGAGGGGCGTTAACCTCTCGGACGCGTCATCGGCTGACGAGAGTGAGCTGCAGGTGGATGACGGAGACTTTTCTCCTACTTATACTGCAGCGAGTGCTCTTCAGGCCGGGCAAGAGATGGCTGAGGAGGATGATTTAGATCCTCAACCTCGTCAGCCATCCTGCCCCGTGTACGCAGAGCTGGTGGAAGTTATGGAGCGCGCCACTGACAAACTTCAGTTGCCATGGCGGCGCGCTCAGGGAGAGATCGTTCGCGGTCGTTTGGATGATCGGTTTCTCCCTGAACATAGACCACCAGCTCAGCAGAGCCTTCCATTCCTTCCTGATCTCCATTCAGAGATCGAGAGGGCATGGAAGAAACCGTACTCTGCCCGTATTCATCGACATCAGCGGGGCAACTTCGCTGATGTTGAGGGGATCGGTGAGTACGGTTATGTGTCGATGCCGCCCGTTGAAGAGACGTTTGCGAACTATCTCGTTTCTGGGCGGGTGTCGACACTAAAAGCTCCGACTCTGCCATCCAAGCCCCTTAAAGCCACGGCTCGCTTGAATGGCAGAGCGTACACGGCGGCAGGTCAGCCATCCTGCCCCGTGTACGCAGAGCTGGTGGAAGTTATGGAGCGCGCCACTGACAAACTTCAGTTGCCATGGCGGCGCGCTCAGGGAGAGATCGTTCGCGGTCGTTTGGATGATCGGTTTCTCCCTGAACATAGACCACCAGCTCAGCAGAGCCTTCCATTCCTTCCTGATCTCCATTCAGAGATCGAGAGGGCATGGAAGAAACCGTACTCTGCCCGTATTCATCGACATCAGCGGGGCAACTTCGCTGATGTTGAGGGGATCGGTGAGTACGGTTATGTGTCGATGCCGCCCGTTGAAGAGACGTTTGCGAACTATCTCGTTTCTGGGCGGGTGTCGACACTAAAAGCTCCGACTCTGCCATCCAAGCCCCTTAAAGCCACGGCTCGCTTGAATGGCAGAGCGTACACGGCGGCAGGTCAGGCTGGTGCTGCCCTTCATACCATGGCAGTGCTCCAAGCCTACCAAGCTGACCTGCTGCAGGATCTTGACCAGGGGGCAGGGCTGTCCCCTGAGGCAGTCGCTGAGTTGCGCCGGACCACAGATTTGTCCCTCCGGGCCACTAAACAGACTGCTGCCGCGATCGGCCGATCGATGGCGGCGATGGTGGCCACAGAGAGGCATCTGTGGCTCAACTTGGCTGATATCGGGGAGAAAGAAAAATCCCTTCTCCTTGATTCACCAGTTTCGCCTGCTAAACTTTTTGGCACCTCCGTTGAGGCGGTGGTTGGAAAGTTTAGGGAGGCGAAGGCGCGCTCAGCTGCATTTAAGACCTGCATACCTCTGAGATCCGGGCCCCAGCCCAGGCAGGCGGGAGGACCTGGTCCGTCTTGGTCTGAGGACCGTAGGCAGGACCAGAGGTCTAGTGTCGCCTCTCGTGCCCCCCCTCCATGGAGGAGTAGAACACAGAGGAGGCGGGCCTCCCGCAAAAAGAGGGACTTAAGGGAGGTCATTCAGCACAAGCGCTGCAACGCTCAGCGGAAATAGGGTTTGATCTCCCTGGAGGGCCTTTTCTACCAGCCCTCTCCCTCTTCTTGACACCCCAGGCGTTTACGTTACACCAGCCCTGGGGATGGGCCTTATGATGAGAACTATGTTCTGATGGCCCACTGTAGCAACTGGTTGATGTGAGCGCCTCTTTTAGGCATGTAAAAGTGGTCGACCCCAGATTCATTGAGAACTCTCTGGCGAGTCTTCACTCCGCACGCCGCAGGTGAACGTTTGGTTTGTAAAATTCTGTGTGTATAACTAACACTGATTGTATTTCTCTACAGACCCTGTTCCCTGTATAGACCTAGGGGGTCATTCTTAGAGGAGCAATTAAAGTATGGACTTTAGGGCCCTGAAGCCTCCCCCAGTTGGTGGCTAGAACGAATTAGGAGGAAGCTCAAAGAAGATTTGGCTTCTGTGCTGAGTATGTGATGGCCTTCCTGTCATAACATTTTATATGCGTGGTGGGCCACCGCTCATTTCTGTTTAGCCTCAGGGCTATTAGCCACCCACTGGGTAGAGTAGTTGGTCTTCCTAAAAAAAAAAAAAAAAACTTTTTTGCTTTAGGTTTAGACTGACGCTGGCGCTTCAGATAGATCTTCAGATAGATGTCCTGCCTATCGGTTTGTGACATTGGTATCCTGAGTACTCGCTCCCCTGAGCTCTGTTGGGTTTCAGTAGGTTGAGTGTTTTCACGGCCTCTCAATCAAGTAGGCTGTGGCTCCTCCGAGCCCTCAGGTAGATCTATGCTTGTAGGTCGGCCCTTATCCGGGCCGCCTCTGTAGCTGGCCTAGGCTATGCTAGGGATGTTGGAGGCGTGTTGCTAAGTATAGCTGCCACATTCATTATGTGTTGGGCTTCCTCCCCTTGATTTCAGCCTCCTCCCTTAAATGGGAGTTGTTGGCCAAGGCCCGCCCCTTTCTCTGCATTCAGGGGTGATAGAGTAATGCAGGGTGGTAGCTGAGGTAGGATCAGTCTGGCAGGGTTAGGCCATCTTTCGCTCTGCGAAGTGAGAGTTTGTCAGACCATGCCGAACAGAGATGTTTTGGGCCTCTAGAGCTGGCTCCACTCAGCCCGTTGAGCTAATCGCTCGACCGATGGGTTGAAGTGGGTTGGCTTGCAATTTAGCCCCCCCGTTCCCCTAGGCTGGGCGCAGGACAAATCCCTGTCACCCTTTGGAGCCACTTGCAGGCCTGCTCCCTGTCTAACATTGCAGGGGCATATGGTTGTTACTCCCCCGCTGACTCAGGGTAGTTTTGAGTAGTCCATTCTCAGCTCTGTATGTATCTACCTCACACCACGATGGCTCCGGTTGAGCAGGGAGTTCTAAACTACATTTCATTCCGGTTTTTGAACTCCGCTCCCTTTGAAGCCAGAGCATTGCCATGGGCTGACGCCTATGCATTTAGTAGGTAGGCCCCTAATGGGGCCTCCACTAGGCAGAATGGCGTATGTTGTACTCCCCTGCTATAAGGGTATTGCTATTTGCTGAGTACACTGCCTCTGGCAATGTGATTAGGTACCAGGATGCTGTAGCAACAGATTTCTGCCACGAAGGCTGCACAGTTGGGTAGTAGGCCCCAGCAGGCCTCCTTGACGGAATAGCCCCCAATAGGGCTCCTAGGCTAGCTCACCTTCGGTGGTTGGCCCTGGTAGTTCGGGCAGAAAGCTCACTGCTGATTAGTAGGCCTTAACAGGCCTCCTCTGAGGTGGGTCGCAACATTGTGGAACGTACACTTGGACAAAACTATAGGAAAAGTTTTTAATAGTATGGTTCCAGCAGTGTTCGGTAAAGTAGCAGAATAGACTCCCTATCAGCTAGCAGGCTCGACCAGGCCTCCCTGTTAGGCGAGTCCCCAGCAGCAGTTACATCCAGCTGATTAGACTGTTTCAGGTAGTAGGCCTCTTCAGGCCTCCCTGAAGGTGGGCTCCCACATTTTGTGGTGGTCAGGTAGTAGGCTTTACTAGGCCTCCCTGAGGGTTTAATCCCACATACTGTGGTTACTAGGTGGCAGGCCCCACAGGCCTCCCTGGAGTTGAATTCCCGCTTCTTTGAACTGTCAGGTAGTAGGCCTCATAAGGCCTCCCTGAAGGCAAAGCCCCAAAGACAGTCAACTGGACTGCCAGTCTGGCTCACTATCAGCTATGGTTTTCAGGTAGTAGGCCTCTCCAGGCCTCCCTGAAAGTAAGCTTTCCTGCACTGTGTTTATCAGGTAGTAGGCCTCACTAGGCCTCCCTGAAGTTGAGCTCCCACATACTGTGGTTGTCAGGTAGTAGGCCTCACCAGGCCTCCCTGGAGTTGAGTTCCAAATGACTTTCAGTTTCCACTTAAGGTGGTTATCTGGTAACAGGTAGTAGGCCTCTCTAGGCCTCTCTGTAGGTGAACTCCCACATATTGTGGTTATCAGATAGCAGGCTTCACCAGGCCTCTCTGAAGGTGAGCTCCCACATACTGTGAGCTCCCACATACTGTGGTTGTCAGGTAGTAGGCTTCTCCAGGTCTCCCTGGGAGTAGTTTCACGGTGATGCTGGGTTTCGTAAGCTAGTGGCCACTTACTTTCAGTTTAGCAGTCCTTATCAGGCAGCTACCGGAGGTGAGTTTGAGCCCTGGCTCGGCTCAAGTTTTTATTCTCTGCTACGGGTTCCCTCCTGGAACCTTTTTATCCTGCTACAGCCTGGTTGCCTACCAGGTAGATCTTATGCTCCCCTCACTGAGGGTCAATGTGAGTATGTGGTCTCCTGAGTCTGGTCAGTCGGTCGTAGGCCTCTCATGAGGCCTCCCAGTTAGATCAGTCCTTAGGCCCTCACAGGCCTCCTCAGTGTTTTTTGAAACACAAACACTGGGTAGATCCGTGGATCGAGTAGAGAAACTCCCCTCGCTGGCAAGGGTTGTAAAGCACTATGCTGAGTCATACTCTCCAGGATATCCCGTCTCTGAGATCCGGGCCGAGTGGTTCACTGCCTGCTCCGCAGTTCCTCGGGCTGGATGCCTTCCTAAAGGCAAGTGTCCAGAGGCTCTGTCTTCGGACAGACAGGAAGTGGCCAGTCTGTAGTGTCTTATGTAGTGACACCAGGTCAGGCCTGCCTGGTGGCATTTCAGGTGGCATTCCCCTGAATAGTGACTGGCTGGGGTTCCCTCGGGTTCCCTAGCCACATTCCCTAGAAGGGACCCCTTCTAAGAAGTTGAAGTTGTGGTCCTAGGCCCTTGAGCAGGCCCAGGTAGACCTTTCACTAAACTATGTTTATGGAGGTTTTCTGTGGTATCATATAGCTTGGGCTATGACCGTAGGGAGTGCTGTCACTGACAGCCCTGTGTGACCTGAGGGTGAGTGGTTCTAGCGTTCATTGAATTGCTGGTTCTGACAGTTGTCACTGCCATTGGGCATGCACTCCCTTTAGCATGGCGGCGTGGGTATTTCGTTCCCCATAGCGTCATTGACGTATTGTCGAAGTTCCCTTCGAAAGGGAACGTCTCAGGTTACAAATGTAACCTTGGTTCCCTGAGAACAGGGAACGAGACAATACGTCTCCCAGCCATGCCTCAGGGTCTGCCTGCCAAACAGTCCCTTCAGACGAAAGGATATTGTCATGGTTTCAAGGCGCCCTTTTTATATCCAGGTCGCACGCTCATCATTCAAGCTGATGATTCACGGCTGTCGCCGGTCAGCATGATTGCTGTGAGTTGATATTTGATTTCAGACACCTGTCACACCTGAGGCGTTCCCCATAGCGTCGTTGACGTATTGTCTCGTTCCCTGTTCTCAGGGAACCAAGGTTACATTTGTAACCTGAGACGTTTTCTTCGATTTTTGTTCATTGGTTATCGAACTTGAAAAACTTTGTCATGTGGTGCAACCAAACAATTAATGCAGTGCAACTGACATGCAGAAATACGAAAACAACAACAAAAAACAGTCTCTCATGATTTTATCAAGGCAAGTATGTTTCTTGAAATGTCAGACGATTGGTGGCTAGAACGAATTAGGAGGAAGCTCAAAGAAGATTTGGCTTCTGTGCTGAGTATGTGATGGCCTTCCTGTCATAACATTTTATATGCGTGGTGGGCCACCGCTCATTTCTGTTTAGCCTCAGGGCTATTAGCCACCCACTGGGTAGAGTAGTTGGTCTTCCTAAAAAAAAAAAAAAAACTTTTTTGCTTTAGGTTTAGACTGACGCTGGCGCTTCAGATAGATCTTCAGATAGATGTCCTGCCTATCGGTTTGTGACATTGGTATCCTGAGTACTCGCTCCCCTGAGCTCTGTTGGGTTTCAGTAGGTTGAGTGTTTTCACGGCCTCTCAATCAAGTAGGCTGTGGCTCCTCCGAGCCCTCAGGTAGATCTATGCTTGTAGGTCGGCCCTTATCCGGGCCGCCTCTGTAGCTGGCCTAGGCTATGCTAGGGATGTTGGAGGCGTGTTGCTAAGTATAGCTGCCACATTCATTATGTGTTGGGCTTCCTCCCCTTGATTTCAGCCTCCTCCCTTAAATGGGAGTTGTTGGCCAAGGCCCGCCCCTTTCTCTGCATTCAGGGGTGATAGAGTAATGCAGGGTGGTAGCTGAGGTAGGATCAGTCTGGCAGGGTTAGGCCATCTTTCGCTCTGCGAAGTGAGAGTTTGTCAGACCATGCCGAACAGAGATGTTTTGGGCCTCTAGAGCTGGCTCCACTCAGCCCGTTGAGCTAATCGCTCGACCGATGGGTTGAAGTGGGTTGGCTTGCAATTTAGCCCCCCCGTTCCCCTAGGCTGGGCGCAGGACAAATCCCTGTCACCCTTTGGAGCCACTTGCAGGCCTGCTCCCTGTCTAACATTGCAGGGGCATATGGTTGTTACTCCCCCGCTGACTCAGGGTAGTTTTGAGTAGTCCATTCTCAGCTCTGTATGTATCTACCTCACACCACGATGGCTCCGGTTGAGCAGGGAGTTCTAAACTACATTTCATTCTGGTTTTTGAACTCCGCTCCCTTTGAAGCCAGAGCATTGCCATGGGCTGACGCCTATGCATTTAGTAGGTAGGCCCCTAATGGGGCCTCCACTAGGCAGAATGGCGTATGTTGTACTCCCCTGCTATAAGGGTATTGCTATTTGCTGAGTACACTGCCTCTGGCAATGTGATTAGGTACCAGGATGCTGTAGCAACAGATTTCTGCCACGAAGGCTGCACAGTTGGGTAGTAGGCCCCAGCAGGCCTCCTTGACGGAATAGCCCCCAATAGGGCTCCTAGGCTAGCTCACCTTCGGTGGTTGGCCCTGGTAGTTCGGGCAGAAAGCTCACTGCTGATTAGTAGGCCTTAACAGGCCTCCTCTGAGGTGGGTCGCAACATTGTGGAACGTACACTTGGACAAAACTATAGGAAAAGTTTTTAATAGTATGGTTCCAGCAGTGTTCGGTAAAGTAGCAGAATAGACTCCCTATCAGCTAGCAGGCTCGACCAGGCCTCCCTGTTAGGCGAGTCCCCAGCAGCAGTTACATCCAGCTGATTAGACTGTTTCAGGTAGTAGGCCTCTTCAGGCCTCCCTGAAGGTGGGCTCCCACATTTTGTGGTGGTCAGGTAGTAGGCTTTACTAGGCCTCCCTGAGGGTTTAATCCCACATACTGTGGTTACTAGGTGGCAGGCCCCACAGGCCTCCCTGGAGTTGAATTCCCGCTTCTTTGAACTGTCAGGTAGTAGGCCTCATAAGGCCTCCCTGAAGGCAAAGCCCCAAAGACAGTCAACTGGACTGCCAGTCTGGCTCACTATCAGCTATGGTTTTCAGGTAGTAGGCCTCTCCAGGCCTCCCTGAAAGTAAGCTTTCCTGCACTGTGTTTATCAGGTAGTAGGCCTCACTAGGCCTCCCTGAAGTTGAGCTCCCACATACTGTGGTTGTCAGGTAGTAGGCCTCACCAGGCCTCCCTGGAGTTGAGTTCCAAATGACTTTCAGTTTCCACTTAAGGTGGTTATCTGGTAACAGGTAGTAGGCCTCTCTAGGCCTCTCTGTAGGTGAACTCCCACATATTGTGGTTATCAGATAGCAGGCTTCACCAGGCCTCTCTGAAGGTGAGCTCCCACATACTGTGAGCTCCCACATACTGTGGTTGTCAGGTAGTAGGCTTCTCCAGGTCTCCCTGGGAGTAGTTTCACGGTGATGCTGGGTTTCGTAAGCTAGTGGCCACTTACTTTCAGTTTAGCAGTCCTTATCAGGCAGCTACCGGAGGTGAGTTTGAGCCCTGGCTCGGCTCAAGTTTTTATTCTCTGCTACGGGTTCCCTCCTGGAACCTTTTTATCCTGCTACAGCCTGGTTGCCTACCAGGTAGATCTTATGCTCCCCTCACTGAGGGTCAATGTGAGTATGTGGTCTCCTGAGTCTGGTCAGTCGGTCGTAGGCCTCTCATGAGGCCTCCCAGTTAGATCAGTCCTTAGGCCCTCACAGGCCTCCTCAGTGTTTTTTGAAACACAAACACTGGGTAGATCCGTGGATCGAGTAGAGAAACTCCCCTCGCTGGCAAGGGTTGTAAAGCACTATGCTGAGTCATACTCTCCAGGATATCCCGTCTCTGAGATCCGGGCCGAGTGGTTCACTGCCTGCTCCGCAGTTCCTCGGGCTGGATGCCTTCCTAAAGGCAAGTGTCCAGAGGCTCTGTCTTCGGACAGACAGGAAGTGGCCAGTCTGTAGTGTCTTATGTAGTGACACCAGGTCAGGCCTGCCTGGTGGCATTTCAGGTGGCATTCCCCTGAATAGTGACTGGCTGGGGTTCCCTCGGGTTCCCTAGCCACATTCCCTAGAAGGGACCCCTTCTAAGAAGTTGAAGTTGTGGTCCTAGGCCCTTGAGCAGGCCCAGGTAGACCTTTCACTAAACTATGTTTATGGAGGTTTTCTGTGGTATCATATAGCTTGGGCTATGACCGTAGGGAGTGCTGTCACTGACAGCCCTGTGTGACCTGAGGGTGAGTGGTTCTAGCGTTCATTGAATTGCTGGTTCTGACAGTTGTCACTGCCATTGGGCATGCACTCCCTTTAGCATGGCGGCGTGGGTATTTCGTTCCCCATAGCGTCATTGACGTATTGTCGAAGTTCCCTTCGAAAGGGAACGTCTCAGGTTACAAATGTAACCTTGGTTCCCTGAGAACAGGGAACGAGACAATACGTCTCCCAGCCATGCCTCAGGGTCTGCCTGCCAAACAGTCCCTTCAGACGAAAGGATATTGTCATGGTTTCAAGGCGCCCTTTTTATATCCAGGTCGCACGCTCATCATTCAAGCTGATGATTCACGGCTGTCGCCGGTCAGCATGATTGCTGTGAGTTGATATTTGATTTCAGACACCTGTCACACCTGAGGCGTTCCCCATAGCGTCGTTGACGTATTGTCTCGTTCCCTGTTCTCAGGGAACCAAGGTTACATTTGTAACCTGAGACGTTTTCTTCGATTTTTGTTCATTGGTTATCGAACTTGAAAAACTTTGTCATGTGGTGCAACCAAACAATTAATGCAGTGCAACTGACATGCAGAAATACGAAAACAACAACAAAAAACAGTCTCTCATGATTTTATCAAGGCAAGTATGTTTCTTGAAATGTCAGACGATTTTACCTTAGCTCAGATGTAAAATGTCGTGGTGCGACTCTTCTAAAATGTATTTATGTGTACGAATGAATAATTCATGATAATTGTAAAGATTTCAAGTGTTGATGGACTTTACACAGTTACTGAACTGAACTGAATCAGGTGAACTGAACAATGACTGTTTAATGCTGTCTTTTTAGAGCTGCTTTACAGAAGAGTTTAATTACGTCTGCATTACTGAATCATCATTTTCCTGTTTATCACCATTAAGCTTCTGTATAAAACACTGTATAAAAGTTTAAAAAATGAAGATATATTAAGATATATCAAAGGCATGGAAAAAATATATTATTTTTTACAGTAGTTACATCACATGATAATTTTTATAATAATTATCATCGGACTGAAATAGAGAATGAATACTAAAAACTTTGGCATGTGTGTTTTAAACTAGATTTTTCCTTTTCTTTATTATGAATACACTTGTATGTCACCGATCCATGTAACACACTAACATCTGCAATGGTCTACAACCAAATTTATCAGAAAGCTACAAGCTTTGTGCCTGAGAGAGAGAGAGAGAGAGAGAGAGAGAGAGATGTATTAAATCATATCTGATGACTAGTAACCCGATTTGTACTGTAGTTCATGACTCCTGCAGAATCCCTCAGGAGTTTCTGAAAATCCGCTCACCGACTTCTCTAACCCTGAGGAAATTTCACACAGTGCGAACAAACGTTTATGTGGGGGGGGGGGGGGGGCGCTTAAGAATCATCACCCTATTATTCCTGGTACATTAAATGTGAAGACGAAAATCATCATCTGTTAAGCTTTATGCAAATCAACCTTAATTTGTCCTCCAGAATTACAGCTTGCAGTAATACTAACATCCTCTTCTGTGAACTTACCCACAATATACTGCTGGCAAAAATAGCAACGGTATTTTCTAACCCTGGGAACATTTTCTGGGGGTAATTCAAATCACATTTTGAAGTACTGTGAAAAATCAATGAGCAATAAACACAGTTGAGACTGGATTAAAACCAGGGTTAGCCACCAGCAGACCAGGCTTTCATGCGTATCTTATAAATGTACAGTCTTGTGAATAAACCCTATGTGTGTGTGTGTGTGTGTGTGTGTGTGAACGTCTAATGTTTTCACTCTCTTTGATTTATAATGATACTCCACTTACACAGTCACAGAGGATGCCTGCCATATATCGCCCTTTCCCACCATTCATTCCCAGAATGAGGGACATCCTCTTGGGAAGTGTGGTTGGTATTTAACTTAACTTTAACTGGATGTTTTTTCCCTTTTATTGATTAAGATGCATTCATTTTGCACAATATGTCCCAATCCAGGAACTTATATTGGCCTTTAATAAACTCAAAGGCATTAATTTTTTTATATATATATATTTTTTTTACTTGTGACTGTCAAATGTATTTTTTTGCAACCTAATTTCTGCATGCATATTCAAGTATTCAATTCAAGTTCATTTTTACATTGCTTATCTTTGCAAAGCAGCATTACAGAAAGAGTTTCAAACATTACAATCAAGAAGCCAGCAGTGAATGTGTCAAGGCAAAAAAAGGTATTGGAAAAAAAACCTTGAGAGGCTCCTAAGTACACAGTAAAATTACTATTTTTTCTGTTATTATCAGTTTAAAATGTGCTTTGTAATATGCATGTTATTCTGTTCCAAATCAAGGCGACCTGACATGCTTTTAATTTTACTTAATTTGAGTGTTCTCGCCATTTGATTAACCTGATAACTGTTCATGCATCATCTCTAGCTTAGCAAAAAGTTATTATGTTAAGGTCAGACATTCTGGATTCACCCCAGGGCTTTTAAGACTGGCTCGCTCACCCAAAAATGAAAATTCTGTCATTAATTACTTGCCCTCGTGTCCCTTTAACATTAGTTCCCCAAAGCCACGTTTGTGGTCAGTACTATTGGCTGCTTAAGTTTTAAACAGCAGTAACACCTCACTGTTCACCCGATACATGGTAAGCCACCAGATACACTGAGAGAGATCAAGAGAGAGGAGACAGAGAGAAATAGAGGTCTAATTCAGGGAGTACAGTCTTGGTCTGAGATCAAGTTTCTCCTCCGCATTCCTAATATAAACCATTAAGAGCTACTGATCGCCAATCTGTCATTAGTATCAAATAACACCATAACAGCCTGACAGTGAATTACACACTTAAATTACATTAAAGTAATGGACTTACCTCTCTGTTCCACTTCTGCATTCACAAAAGGGTGGAAGAAGAAGAAAAGAGAGAGAGAGAAACAACAGATTAATGATGCAATATTAAATAGTTCATAGTAATTCAATTCCATATGCATGTAATGCATGTTGTATCTTAACACAATCTTGCGAAAGTAGTAAAATGGGCTTCATTTTTATTCTAGAAATCCCATTAACAAATATAGTGTGTCCATGTGATATTAGCCTGTTTACCTGAAAAATTAATGCATAAAAAGAAACTAGAGAGAGAAAAAGAAAAAGAAAAAAAGATTTGTTTCACCAAATTTTCTGACTTAATCAGACATAACGTGAAGTTATTATTTATACATTTATTTCATATAATATTATTTCATATAATTAGGGGCAGGACTATTTGATTGTCTGACCAATGAAAAAAAGGGGGGAGTGGTTTATAAAGTTTGAAAACAACTAGTATTTTTGCAATTCAGCTTGTGACACTATTTTTATCTACAGTATCAATCTTTGCATATTTATATTTACATACACTTTTAATTTGGAATCTTTTATATACTTTTCATCTTCAACTTCATTTCTCTAATAACATTTACATTTCTTGTAAATTATTGTAATCGTGCAATGATAATAAGAGATTGATGTTTTAAAAATTACAGTCTAGACAGTTGCAACAATTTATGTGTCTGTGTGTGTTCTTCTCTATGAAATATGCATGAGGATGAACTGTTAATGCATCACTCAATAAATAAGCCTCCACACAAGCGAGAGACTGTGTGAGAGTATGTGAATGAGCTTCCAGGAGATCTGGTTTAGAAGTAATTATGTCTCCAACACACACACACTTAGTCGAGTTTCAGTCACATTGTAAAAGGATCAATATCAGATAGTCATTGGCTGTCAGTGTGAATGAATAAAAAAGTGCCTAAACAGACAGGATGCGTCGAGACCTGCTGGGAGGTTACAATTTCCTCTACTCGTACCCTATCCATCACAAATAACTGACAGGCCGATGTGGATGATGTAACAGAGATTTCTGCTGAATGTTTACCAGAATCACAATGAAACTGAGGTAGTGACAAATTGTTTGTTCTGTAGTGTGACAAAGCGGATTATCAAAAAGAAAAAATAATGTTTGTCATGGTTGCATCCACCTTTTGTTGATTGGATGGAGGCAGATTTCAATGCAGCCAATTGTGAGTAAGGGGCGGGGTTTAAGCTGACTATATGAGGTCCAATATACACCACCAGAAAGAAATACGTAATTTTCCTGGAAGATTGACATTTTGATTAAAGAATCAGGAACAGAAGAAGAGCTTAAAAGGTAATTGTGCACAGAAAGATCAGTAATATGCATTTAGAAAACTGAACTGAAAACAGAACTGCAAAAATACTGATTGTTTTCAAACAGGTTTCAAAAGAGTCATTGATCACTCAGACAGATATTCACGCTATTATTGGTTGAGCCAAATTTGCTATTCTGTGCTGGCAGAGAAGCTCAAACAGTAAGAGCAATGGCAATGTTATTTCGCATACTTCTGCACTACTGAATGACATTTTGTATGAATAATGTGAGTAGTGCAAGAACAACGAAATGTAGCACACTACAAGAGAAAGGACTAAACCCGCTAAAGCTAATAGTATTACATCATGCCCATTTAAGTACATGAGGGCAGTTCAATTTGATAACTGTAACTAAAACTTCTTAATAATCTTTCTTAGTCTATGAGAAATAACTGCAGCGAGCGCTTATAATAAACATGAATAAACATGAAAAAAATCAATGTTCAATGTTGTTTTGGATCAATGTTTTCGTTTTTGACTTACTTTGTATACATAAACAATTGAAACGCTATTGAAACTATCTACTTTTGAATTCCATAGAAAAAAAAAAAAGCTGTATGGTTTTGGAATGACATGACTTTTCATGACTTTTCGCTTAACATAAATAAGACGGCTTACAGGGATGCAAGATTCTTAGGCTGTAACTTAAAACTTCTTTATTCCTTCCATAAAGACAGTAGTTAATCTAACAGATCTAAGGAGCTGGTAGAGTGTCTACATGAGGTGGAGGTTTTTGAGCGGGTAGGTAAAACAGACGTCCCATATTCAGGCCAAAGCAGAAAGGTTGACTGGAGTTCTGCCAACTCCTCCATCACAGGGGAGAAGAGAAAGCCAGAAAAACCTCAAGAAAACATTTGGAACATTTTCCCAAGGGTTTTTCTAAGACTGAAGTAATTAAATTACCTGCCTGTGTGTGTGTGAGACTGTTTGTGTGCAAGTCCGTATGTATGATGGACCTCCCCACTAATTAGTAGGCTTGTGGAAAAAATGCTTTAGGCTTTTTGCTTGACCAGATGGTCACAAACACTTATGAGCACTCACACTTTGCAATCCTTATATGCAGGACGATGTAAGGTCAAAAGGTCAAAAAGAACTGTGTGGGCATCCTTCCTGTGTGTCCTTAGTGTCACTTAGCTCTGTGCAAGAAATTCCACCGTGTCTCTGCTATTCCAAGTGTGTGTGTGTGAGACAAAGTGTGTAAGTGTATTCAGGCTTTTCCTGCTGCCAGTGCCGCAGTCATATGATACTGATTTATCATCACCGTTGATATGGTCAGCCCAGACTGGAACACCAACCCACAGAAACCGTGAGAACTTGAAACCACATCGCTCTGCCCTCGGATGATTGACAGCCTCTTTCCCGTGAGTCATGGCATGGGACGAGGCCAGATAAATGCAACAGAAGTACATTCATATGTACTGTATTTTTCTGTCAAGTACGAGTTCATATTTGGTGACAGATCTGACAGTGACACAGTGGATAAAAACCAGAACTAATGGAGTCATTGTTATGGTCTTGAGGCTCTGATATGGAAGGCGGACGGGGCCAAAAGTCTTTAAACAGAACTTGTGAAATTAGACTTTTAGCATGCACTGTTTGTTTGCATTAATGCAATAATAATAAATAATGTGTATTTGAGACTATATTTGCATATGAGACACTATGGTACATTAATATATACATAATCAAACATCAGACGTCATGTTTATTCATGAAGGACGTTGTAATGGTACCCAGATGTTATATTTGTTCACGAGGCATGATAAAGCATCAATACATTGTGTGTGATGTCAGTCTTATGTCAGTTTTAGTTGTTTAGTTCAACGTTCTTTCTCTGGTCGAAAAGTCTTAATTTACTTAGTAACATTAATTAATTTATTCAAGCATAGTAGATATCAGTAAAGCAATGATGCAATGAACTGTGGATGTGGGTAAATCAAGATGTAAATCTGGGCGCGTGCTAAGAGACTTGTTAAAATTCATTGTCTTAACACAGTAAAACTATGCGTCTTTACACGTACTGAAGAAACGCAGTTGTGTGGATGTGGGATGTCATGTGGATGTCTACATATATGTAACATGTTCAGAATTGCAGCTGTAATGAAAACAAATTTCACATGTTGAGTTTAAAGAATTTTGGCCCTGTCCACCTTCCATATTTTATGAGTACATGTGAGTGCATTTGTTTTTCTTTACATGTGAGAGCCAAATTTCAGAAAATATGCACATCTTGAATGTTCAAGCTCTAATTAAATTATTTCAAACTGCAGATACAGTAAATCACTTACAAAGTACAGAGGGCCAGGCCAAAAAAGTACAGCCACACAACCTTAATATTATATGTGTTGGCATGTGAATCGTGTACTGGCCATCTGGCTGAAGTTATATCCAATATTTCAACCTGCTTGTTATGACGCCTTAACCTCATTAAAGCCAGTAAACCTGCTAAATATCACCGTACAGTATATGTGCAATGATACCAGAAAGAGACATGATGTAACAATCTGTAAAGCAATGTTTACAGGAATCACAACAGAATTACATCATAAGGTGCAACTTTTCATCCCGGGAAAGTATTTCCACCACAAAAAGGATAATTCAAATAATAAACAGACTTTTACTGAATAATTCATCATTTTCTTCTCTTCACATTCCAAGTGATTCTATTACCGCAATTTCTGCTATAAAAACTAAATAAAGAGAAATAATTTCTGAGGTATTCAACATTATGCAACTAAAGTTGTCAATAGAGATTTAAATTGGAAAAATAGTTTGCAACAACCTCAAGCTTCTGGTCTTTTTACACTTTTCATCCATTTTATCACTCACCAATTAGAAAATATTTTTAAAAGAAAGTTTTTGTTTTCAATACAAGTGGCATACAATGGAAGTAAATGTGATCAATTTGTTAAAAGTCACTTTGATCCAAATGTACTGTATAGCCACAAGGTATAAATAATGTCATAAAAAAACTTAAAACCTAAAACAACCATAAAAATGCTAAAAATGACTTTATAGGTCACATAATACACACATGAAGAATAAATGCAGGTGCTTTCATTGAATTATAAGCTTTTGCTTCTATTGTAGGTTCCTCGCTGTAACCTCGAGGACAAATCCAAATTATTTTTTTAGGTAATCAACACTATGCCACAAATGCTATCCTTGTATTAAACCCAGAATATTCCTTTAAGTCTGACGCATTCATAGATCTCTTACAAATAATAGCACACCTTTTCTCAGCAAGCCGCACGATTTGAGAAATAATTCATGTGTATAGCCTGTAGCACGAAGCAATAAGTTATGCACCGAAGTTTAATACTTAAAGTTAGAGATTTGTTCAAATCCCTAAGTATGAGAAATACTAATAATGATGCTGTGCAAAGCTTAATCTAAATCTGTGTGTGTGTGTGTGTGTGAGAGAGAGAGAACTTACTGTATGGCACACATTCGTACTGAACTTCAAGGTATTTGAACGTTCCAGGACACGGGTCAGGAAAAACATCAGGACCAGCAATGACCGCACACTGAGTTCGGTTGTTACACCTGAGAGAGAAAAGAGAGAGCAATATATATATATATGCAGACAGACAGAGCAAGGCTATTTGTTCAGTTCATTCTATATCAATCTGACTTTAGGTATATGAACTGTATGCACTCGTTCAATATGTATGATAAAAGTTAAATGAGCCCTAAAAATACCATTTTCATCAAATGAAAGAAAAAAGACACTTTTACTCAACGATCTCAATGAAGCTGAAAGACTCAAAATGTGGGCTCCCCAAAGAGCCCAGAAACACATGCTGTTGTTAAAAGTAACTTTATACATGTAGGGCTGAAAATACAGCGCAGAATGAATTCAGGCACAGAAAAAGCAGAGGAAAATACAGTTTTGACACATGCACACATATATACCGATGACCACTACATGACATAGCTGTCATATTTCATGATTATTACACTCTATAGAAAAAACGAATACAGACAAAACACAACTGACACATGTATAAACACACACAAGAATCTTAAAGCACAGTTATATCTCCCTTAACGAGTAACCATGGAAAACTTCCAGTCTCACTTAAAATACACACACACTTTTTAAGTTTCCAAGCTTAGCTTGACGAAATCATTATACGACGGACTCAAGTGTGTGTGCATGGTTTGCATCTTACTTTTCAAGCTGTCAAACTGTGGAATATTGAAAGGATTGGTTTCTAGGCATTTGTGTATAAGTATAGATGCAGGTTTGTTAAGTGTGTGTGTGTGTGTGTGTGTGTGTGTGTGTGTGTGTGTGTGTGTGTGTGTGTGTGGGTCCTAATTGCTGTGCTGAGTGAGTGTGACAGTCATACTCCCAGAATGCTTTGGGGCATCTCTGGTTTCCGGGCGACAGCTCTTTTGTGGCAGTGTGCAATACTCAGATATGACCTAATTTAGGAGAAGCGAAGAGGAGATTCTTTTATATTTTCCTTTAACACTAAAGTTTTGCATGCACAAAACCCCCATTAGCCTCCTCAGTGCCCCACCTATAAAAAATGTGTGTTTAAGATTTCAGTTCACAGTTGTTGATGATGAGACAGGTTTGTAGTGAGGAGATGACTGAATGAACTGGGGCATTGCATGTCAAATGAATAAATCAGCATCATCCAGACACTGGCCTTGAAAAACATCACCTGACTGAGATATCCGAAGGTTTCTAGTATGTGTGTGAACAATAGTTTCCAATTTCACTTGCAAACACACAGGATATCATTTTTAGTAATCATTTGATGATATAAGTTCTATAAGGTCAGGTATTTTTTATAGTTATGAGCGTCCTTGTAGCTCAACAATGGAGAATGATGCATAACAATGCCAAGATGATGGACTCGATTGTTGTCACTGACAGCAATAAATACATATCTGTGATCAATTCAATAACCATCTGCATTGAGAAAGAATTCCACATTGTCCCACTTTGAATCAATAATTGAATAAAGATGTAAAATGTCAATGACAGAAAGTTAAAATATACATCTATATCTTATATGCATCTTCATGCATATAAGATATAGATGTACATTCCAAGCAGAGAAATCTACAAATGCATATATATATATATATATATATATATATATATATATATATATATATATTTTTTTTTTTTTTTTTTTTTTTTTTTTTTTTGATGTGTAAATAACACAAAACTTTAATTTAGATGTAATTGGTTATTAAAGGAAAATAACACAATGTCCTGGTCATATTTGACTCTAAATTTTAAAGAAATAATATGAAATTATATATTATATAAACAAATATATGCAACATTATATTTATTTAATTAATGACATTATTGGCATGACATTTAAGCACATTCACCTCCAACTTTACTTTCTGTAATGTGAAAAAAAAATGCTATTTTATTACTGTAATACTGTAATCAAACACCTCGTGTATGGACAGAATAATGTTTTTATTCAAATCTGCATAATGCATTATATACAAATTCAATGCAAAATCTACTGCGATAAACTGTATGCGTACAATTGTACTTTACTAAAATACTTTGCAACTGAAAAAGTAGTTTTTTTCTTATTATTAATATTTTTTTGCAACGTGGTAATAAGAATGTTTTTTTTTTCCAAACTACAGAATAATGGAATATGATATTAGATGACATTTTTAACAAAAGCAACACTATTTCCACATGCAATGTTACATGATCATTCATTTCAGAAAATCTAATCTCCAGACCAATCACAGGCTCTCTCTCGTTTTCATTTCTGGAACTGTTCAGCATGCAGCATGTGAAATCAGTTTGATTCTCTCCGCTCTGAATTGCATCAGACCTGCTGGTTGAAATCTCTTTGTGTAATATATAATGTCTGCCAATAGATCTTGGATAAGGGGCTCCCAAACAATCACCTTCCAATTACCTCCACTCATTGATTAGTGCATTAGCCTGCCATGGCATACACACACACACACACACACACTCCGTGAATACATTAGCCCAAACTGAGTGAGATGTAAAGGTCAGACAAAATGAGAGAGAGCGAGAGCCGGAGATGAGGTGGAGAATGATAAATGATGTGTGATTCCAGCCACAGCTTCTATAAAAAGCAGCCGAGCAGGATCGAGAAGAGAGAAAAAAAGCTAAATCTTTTTATTGTCTTCCGTTGCATGGAACCTTTCCTAATTCCTCGATGGGAATTACACACCGCTACAGTCTGAGCACATTAGCAGTGAGGAGTTATAGAAAACGAAAAATCTATCTCTCATGTGTTGAGGAAAGCGGCTTGCCAGTGTGTAAACATCTAAATCGAGTCTCAGAAGAGAATGTGAGCATGTGTTACAGGTGTATGTGCATGTGTGTATTAAAGAGTACCCATATATGGTCATTTCCTCCACATTTACTCTGGGACATGGTCTATGGCATTGCTAATTGGATCTTACAGTCTGGTCTACCCTGAGGTTTTTTGTGTGTGTGTGTGTGTGTGTGTGTGTGTGTGTGTGTGTGGCAGCTGGCAGGTGGTAAAACAGGCAACCTCGGGGCAGGATATGGTGCTCTCTCACTTTACACACACACACACACACACACACACACAAACACTGGGAGTCATTCTGAATGAACAGAAACCTGTATAATCAAATCCATCCAGTTCAAATTAAAAACATACAGTAGAAGCCAGCACTTTTATGAATCTCTTATGAGGGCGAGACATGCCGTTACGCAGCATGACACATCCATTCATGGTTGGTGATTATTCTCACGTGTAGTCTATATCCCTACATCTTTCTTCATGGAGAGCCAGGTTATCGTCACCAGTCAAAGTCAAGGTCAGACTGATAGCAGGCTGTGCTCTCGACATTAGCCAGGACCCAAAATGATAATGTTTCTTGGGATGAGAGAATCTGTGCAGTTTGGAAGCAAAGAATTAATTTGTCCTACCAAGGAACAGTGAAGAATGCAAACAGGATGGCTAATATGTTTGTGCTGTTATGTAATGTGGACGTTCTCAAATGACTATATCTGATTGATTTTAAAAAATATACACTTGCATTGTTCTGTTTTTGATGCACAATGTTTTTTATTACGCTCTTATGTGCTAATTATGCCTACACGGTGTGCTCAACTGAAACCTAACACAAGGCCACGTACACACTGCAAAGTTTTGGGAGTGACAACCACATTTAAATATGGGAATAAATACTCTAAATTATTATTCCGTGTGTGATTCACTCCAGGTTGCAACAGCTGACACGGTGATAACTCAATAGCAGCATTATTGCATTACCAACTAGCTGCTGAGTTTCAGTGTGAACACACTAATCTGATTTAATGAAACTGCATCCTGAATCTTTCATCTGTGAATTTGGTCGTAAAACATGGTCATTTAAAAAATGTTCATTGTAAAGCAAATATTAAGCATTCTGTCAGACACATGCTAGTATATAACTTTGTGCTCAATTGAATTAATATATAATACTTTATATTTAATATTCTAAAATGTTGTTTGGATTTTCCAAAGAATTGTGATGAGATTCTCAAAATCCTATCGCCAGTATTATTTTAGTATTTTTATATACTATAACAGTATTTCTTAAAATGTTGAACTAGCTTTCATTTTTGTTTTAGTTTCAGTTTTAGTCATTTTGTTTAATTTCTGTTTAATTTATATTAAAGTTTTTCATGATTTTAGCGTTTTCCATTTTAACAAAAAAAATTGTTAGTTGCCAGTACAAGTTTTTTAAGTTTCATTTTTTATAATATATTTATAATTTAGCTTTATTAAAAAAAAATTTATAATAAAATAGTTTATCTTTTAGTTAACAATGACAAGACTTATATGTTATGCCTCCTATCATTCATATTCAATAGCCAAATATATTATTATTGTCTAAAATAGAAGAAATTACATAAAACAGTTTCTTCGTGTTTGAGAAATCTTATTAAGCATGAATAACCTTATTATGTAAAGAATGTTGAGAATAGATAATCTCCGTTGGAAACTTAAAACACTATAATTTCCTCTTCATCATGTCATTTCATATTAAATAATATAAACAATATTATTTGCATCCCTATTATTTTAAAATAAATAAACCGTGTGATGAAAGGAATCAAAATACCCATGCACAGTTCAATTCAATGAAATAAAATCCTTTGCACAATTGTGTGTGTAATGCATATTTTTCTGTAATTTTTAAAATATATATTTTAAATAAAATTAAATAGTAATTTGTTTCTACGACTGGCTACATGCACATCAAAATGCATATTATTATTTTTTTTTAATATTGCATGAAAAAAATATATAACAATATATACATTTTAAACTTGGGGTTTACACACACACACACACACACACACACACAGATACACAAACGCACACAATAATACAATCTGTAAGACAACAATAGAGCACAAAGCATGTGAATGTATCTCTCTACCTGAGGCCCATAATCTTGTAGGCATCAGGCAGATAGCAGCGAGTGTTCTCCATTTGAGCGGGGTCCGAGTCACAGATCTTGTCATCTGTGCGCCCATAATTGGCGCTCTCGATCATAATGACATCGGTGCCCGGGCAGCGCAGTTCAATCGGATAACCCTCACACGACAGCTCTCGACGCACCACAGCCATCGGCACTGGAGCACGACTTAAAACTGCGGAGAGAGAGAGAAATATTGCATTAAACCAACTATGCAACAAATCTAAACATGAACACAGTGTTCTTCATCTTCCATTCACACGCTCTCTCTCTCAAACATGAAATAATCCGCTTTTGGAGTGTGTTAGACAGAGAAGGCATGTAGAAAAAGGAAAGGAAAACTATTCTTCATTATGCAATAGATAGATAGATCGAAAAGTCACATCTATCTATTTATCATGCCCTTAAATTACACACACACACACTCAGACGCTTAAATCAAAAATAATTTTCCTGTTTTCCTGTGCTGTAAAGCCATAGACAGACACCAACACAATAAACTGCATTTTAATGCGTGCACAGACACAGACAGAGACACTCACGCACACTCGCTCTTATGAAATTAACATCAGGGATGTGAATGACACTTGACTGAATGCATGAGTTCATTTCATATTCTGCTGCTGCCTCTGATTAGCCCAGGTTCATAAAATATGATCACAATATATGATATGATATCAATACTTAGCAAATACTAATTTACCTTTAAATGCTTTCCACATGTTTGTTAGGCCTTGAGAATGAACTTAAAGATTTATAAATGAATTCTACCGAGCTTTCTTTGATTTTAATTTCATTTCATGAGATGTCTGTTATATTCCAGATAAAATGAAATTTAGTTTTTCATTTTACCATATTTTTTGGACTATAAGTCACACCTGAGTATAAGTCGCATCAGCCCAAAAATACGTCATGATGAAAAAAAAACATATATATAAGTCGCACTGGACTATAAGTTGCATTTATTTAGAACCAAGAGAAAACATTACCGTCTCCAGCCACGAGAGGGCGCTCTATGTTTTCAGTGTAGACTACAGGAGCAGTGAGCAGCACAGAGTGCCCTCTCGTGGCTGTAGATGGTAATGTTTTCTCTTAGTTCATTTCTCTTGGTTCATGTCAAATTAATTTTGATAAATAAGTCGCACCTGAATATAAGTCGCAGGACCAGCCCAAACTATGAAAAAAGTGCGACTTATAGTCCGGAAAATACGGTAGTTTTCATTTTATTTCAGTGTTTTTGTGGGTGTGTGTTTGTGTGTGTGTGTATGATTCAATACAAATTTACAAAATAAAATAAAAAAAACAGTTCATGGCCTCTTTACAATGACTTATTATCCATTCATTCATTAATTCACATACAGAACATGCTCATTAGTTTTTAGCGGCATGCATTGAGTGGCTTCTGTCACGTTAATAATCCAAGTCGAGTAAAAATGTCCAGAGTTTCTCATTGTTATCCACATCTGCTTTATCAGATCAAATGTTCTGATTCTAAAAGGCCATGCAGCAGAAATGACTGTGCATAAGTGTGTGGGCACGGCTGACTTTAGAACTGAAATGGCTTATGGGTATAATGTAGGTTATTGGTTTAAATAGGATCAGAAGGCTGCTGTCGAGGTAGAACTGTGTTTCAGCGCCCTTGAGACTGAAGGAAGGTGAGTGCCAGAGAAAAGAGCCAATCGATGACAGTGAGAAAAAAGGAGAGCGGCTGAATGAATGTGTGCATTACAGAGATACAGAGAACGTCGATAAGGCAGCGCTTGGTGCTGAGCGTTGCCCTGATGTTTTTAAAACGTTCCCCCAATGACCAATCCCCCAGTGTCCTCTGAGCTCAAACCGTTACGCTAAAGGTCCCCTTGAGGGGCCGACTCGCGCACACGGGGTCACGCTAGCATGTGGCACACACACACACACGGCGTCTAGACGGCTGCATCTATGATTATTGATCTGTCAGATCCTCTTACATCTCACACACTTTTAACAAGTTCACACACAATTTTGATAGTTATGGATCGGCCCATAAAATGGCTCGTTCACTGGAAAACAATCTGGCTATATTTCATATTTCACTATGGTGTTTGGTAAAAATGCAGCCATCTATTAAAAGGCTTTGGAGTTGTTTTTGTTCATGTGGTTCAAATATCGTTCCCCCATATGTGCGAGAGCGCGATTCTGCGTATGTGTGAACGTTTTGATCACAACGCTGTTGTGAAAAATTCAGTGATTGCTCATGAATCATTTATTGCTGCGAGAAGAGACGTCTCAATTAATAGTTTTCAAAACTTTTAATAGGACGCAAAAACTTTTCACTGAAGATTTGAGAGCTGCGTGCTTCGCTCTCATTTGGCTCGTCTTCATCTGACAATCTGCACTTCAAGGTTGAGGGCCAACTAATCAAATAAAAGCAGTAAGACATCTCATTTATGCATCTCGACGAAAACAACACAACAAGGAAATAATTGGCCTTTGTGTGTGTGTGTGTGTGTGTGTGTGTGCGCCTCTTACCGAGCGTGACGGGTGTGAAGAGGGCGAAGAATAAAAGCAGGCGTGTGGACCACATGACCGCCGATGACCCTGATGACCTCTGCACTGACTCGCTGAAGAAGCGTCTCACATTAGCCATGGAGTTCGTCTCTGATGCACGAACCTAAAGCAGGAAGGACACAAGTAGTCCTATCATACACTTTATCTCAAGTCTTGATGATTTATTACCCTGATTTATGGCCTGATTTATGGCCGTACAGTCCGTGTAGATTGACAGGTAGTCAGAAGTGTGCATGGTCAGTTTGGATTGATTTATGACTATAAGGCCTGTCAGTCAAAGCGGTTGCCATGCCACTGGGTCCTGTGACCCTTGATTGACATGGCAGAGGTGTGTAAATCAAAAGATCAAAGAGATCTCAGATTTGACTTGTGTTGTGTTTATTACTGGATATATAATGGTTGTATCTGTAACCAGAGCTGTGGGGGGGGGGTTTCTGTGAAGTTCCTTTCTGGCTTGTTGTTCACACCTAAAGACAGTGGGGAGGTGTTTGGGTTCTTCCTGGGGGGAAAAAAATGGCGGTGCAAAAGTGAGGGTTTTGACGTCTTGGCAGGATCAATGTTTGTTTAATCTTTATGGTGTTGATACCTAGGCACCAACAGGCCACATGCTCCCCGTCTACAAACACATTTGAAAAGGAGGACGATGTCTGGTGTCTTTCCAGGTGAGAATTTCAAAGAGTGAGAGAGACAATTATCTAAATCATCAACTAACTAAGCCGCTGAAGAGATAAATAATTGAATGTTATCTGGAATTAATAAAATCAAACAGGCATTCCTTAATGTTAAGAAAATACTATCCATAATATGTGATGTGTAAAAGGAGTTGAAATCTCACGCTAATTTTAAAACCAACTCTAAACACACACACACACACACACACACACACACACATTGGTTTTCCATGTTCTATGGGACATCCCGTAGACGTAATGTTTTTTAGACTGTACAAATTGTATTTTGCATCACCATACATCAACCTTACACTTAAACCTACCCCTTACAGAAAATGTCTTTCATTTTAAGATTTTCAAAAACACTTCATTCTGTATGATTTATAAACTTGTTTCCTCACGGGGACAAAAACAATCCCCAAGGATTTTGGATATTGCCATCATTGTTCCCCATAACATGGGGTATACCTGAACCACAAACAAACACAAACACACACACACACACACACACACAGACACACACAGTAAATCTGAGTAAACTAAATTTTATTTATGAGCAAATTCGTATTTGTTGTTTTTACTTTGTGTTATGTAAGAAATGTTTTAATTTAATAATCTAACCTGTAGTATGTGTACTGTAAATGAACAAATATACATTTAGCTTAAACTCAGTAAAATAATTACACTTACCATTTTAAACATGTCTAAAAGATTACACATTGTGTGTCACTAAAGCAAGGCACACTGTCTATTGTCTTAAAAAATGTTTAAATAACCTGATGACGAGCATTGTTTCTTTAGATCATTTACGCACACAAGTGCTTTTTTCGCACGAGTAGAAAACTCTTTGGATGTGTTTGCCAAAAACATAATTTCTACATCTTAAATGCATGACTGAACTTTTCTCATTCGACAGACATACTATTTTCTAATTATTTCCCCGGCCTATAACACGTGGTGTAAATGTTCTTACCTAGAACAGAAAACATACACTTTGACTATTTGACTATTTTGTAGGCATCATGTAATGTGAAATGGTTTACAAAAAAAATTTAGCATCAGCAGCTGTGATTTTCAAAATGAAAGAAATGTACAAGCTAAGGATGTTTCAACTATTATCATCATTTCCTTTTGACTCTGATAAACTGGTAATGAATTTTCTATGCAAGTGACACGATATACAGTTCTCATACTATTTGTGTAGATAGCTGTGCTAAAACATTTATGACTATTTTTGCATGCCAGCAGATTATGTCAAGGGTGTTTCACATCTAAGAATCACAATGTTTTTTAAATGACATTTTTCTTACACCTCAAGATTTAGCCATATCAAGATTTTGGACGGCCGTTCACAATTTGTTTGTTGGACTGTACGTTTTTAGGTGATCTCTGTGTGGTGTCATCATAATAGGAATAAATGAAAATTAAGAACTTATGTTACAGTTTTTCTCTTCGAGATATTTCTTTTAGTGCAACTTTGTGTCTGTCCAAAAAGTGTGATCACATGAAGCATCGACACAACAAAAAATTAAGTCTAGCTGTTTTACACTTAAAACTATTACAACCTAAACAAATGAAACGGTTCCACTGAAAGATGCCCACTCGTTTAAGTTTGAGCATGTTAAAGTTTCCACACTCCTGTGTAGAGATACATTTTATCCATAACCTTTTGTGTATTCACGTGACCAAATCACTAAGAAAGAGAGTATAGCAAGAAAGCAAATGTTTACAATGCATATAAAATTCAGAATACAATTGTTAAAAAAAAATTATGTTGATTTGTAAATGGTATTTTTTATTAATCCACTAGATTAAGTCATCTTGTTCAGATAGCAGATGAAACTATTCACATTTTGTTTGTTTGGCCGTTTTTGTTTGAATACTCCTGTAAGTTCATGCTAACTCTCGCGTGGGAAAGAGAGCAGGGTGAGAACATCCTATTCATTTAAGAAAAAGTATTAAACATTTGACCAAACTTTTTTATTATTTTGACAAAACACAACAACATTAAAGAATGTTATCCGTTCCTATGGCCATCTTCTTTGACTCAAATAAAGCAACATCTCTGGTGTACGCAAGCATCTACAATGTGTGTATGTGCTAAACATCTGTTTCTCCCACTTCTGCCAGATTTGTTAGATGGGCTTTTGTTGTAATACAGACACATTTGAGAACTACGATGTTCTCACTTTTGTAATGGTTATAGAAAAATTCAAAAATAACTCTTGCATACGTAGCAAAACTGACTAAAAAAATCACTGAATTAAAAAATGCAAAAGTGTGTACGGCATTTGACAAAACAGGATTTTAGCTGTAATGAGCACATAAGACAAAAATTGTCAAAGTGTGACTTGTAAATATATTCTATTTTATTTTGTTTTATTTATTTATTTTTACCAGAGATAGTCGACTGATCTGTTTACATGTTGTTTTGCCATTTTCTGATGAAGAGTTTTCTCTGACTGTGGTCAAACATACAGTGCCTGTTCATAGGAATTTTTACAGCATAACTACAGCATAAAAATATCGCCCCTACATCTAGAGCTCTCGTTCATATAGCTGATGATGATGTTCACATTTTTATTTGTCGTACTCGTTAGTTTCAACATTTCTACTGGACATTAAAGAGTAGGCCTATGTGTACTCCCTTTATGTCAGAAGCATTAACATCTACTGTGTGCTAAGAATTTTCTGCTTTCTCCACTTTTGGTGGATTTACTAGAGGGACTATGTGACCTTGTTGTAATGTGATTACGTTTAAGATCCATATGATTGCACTAAACCCCCTTGAATAGGTTATAGACATACTCTTTTATACAGGAAATGTTTCCACAACAGAAATATGTATCAGAATAACAAATACCTAATTTGAAAATATGAAATCCTCTCTTCTAAACTATTGTGAAAACTTTTAATGTTGATCCGGCCCACCAGCCGTGTATCTTTTTCATTGTTTTTTAGATAAAGACTATTCTCAGAGTTTGGTAAACAGGCAAAAACATTAACAAAATGTAGTACAAGATGATTAAATGATTGTCAAGAGACTGTTTAAACTGAGATTGTGATGCACTTTAGAGCTTTTTCTGGTCTACCAGTGTCACAAAGACACAAAATTTTCAATCAACTTGAAAATGAGTTCTGCCATTTTCTGTTCTGACTGTTACACTTAATACAAACCCATCTATTACACTTAAAGTTAGACATTAAAAGTCATGGATGTCACAGGAACTATTTCCTTTCTCTGTTTCTCTAAACATCACACTAAATAAACCAGAGATCACATGTAGAAAGAATTCTTTGAAAGGGGCATGTCTTAGTCCATTTTAGATGGTCTGCACCAACACATGTTTTAGATGTTTTAGGTATTCATCAGACTAACAGGTTTGATTCGGGAAACACACACAACTGGAACTAAGTTTTGTCATGTCTTTATAATTGATCTACTTTTACTTTTAAAACAACACAGTGTGAAATTATGGTCTTCGACAGCATGGGCCCCTGAAATGTTGTAGTATATCTTTGTTTTCACAAAATATCTAAACATTTATCTATCTTAAAATATTAGTTATTACGTGTTTACAAAGTTGTCATGTCTGACGTTTACATTTTTAAGAACATCTGATATAGTTTATCATCTTTAAAATTTTATAACGTATATTTCACCAAACCTTGACGCCTGAAAAACGGGTTTAGCATCAGTCCACATTTCAGTTGTTAGCCAGAAAATGCAAGTGAGCCGATATTTCATTACCGAGATAATCTACATGATGTGAAACTAGCTCACAGTTACATTACAGTTTTGGGTTCTAGTTTATGTTGAATAGTGTTTGTTACTGCTCCAAATGTTTAACACCACATTACTCCATTGTGAAGATATGTACTGTACAAAAAGTTTTTCACTGTAGTAGTCCCAACTCTGAAACCAGACCAAACAAAAATGAGCTTGAGCCTTAGTTGAAGCAGAATTAAAATGTTTTCTTTTTATCTTTCCATGATTTGTGCGTGTTGTTCTGAACCACTGTTTCATTTTTAACATCACAATCGTATTGTATTGTCATGCATGATTGTAAAGAGTTTTGTGTGTGTCAGTCTCTGGATTTTTTTGCAAACAGAACTGCTGTAATGTTAGCGAGCTCTTTGTGTTGTCTGCTTTACTGTGTTTATATACGTCAGAATTCTTTAAATTTGCTCGGTTAAAGTATTTAACACCGTTTTGGGTAATGTGTGTGTGTGAATATAGAGGATCTTTACAAATATGTTTTCTTGAAATAGCCATGTAAAACTCTGAATCGAGACTTCTTCTTTTAAATATAACATTAACACATTTTTCATGAGCTCAGGCCCATTGTTTTATAAACCACGAAAGATTAAAATGTGATTCAACATTTTATTTCAACAATACATTTTTGAATATACATTCATACACTGAAGTAGTGAAGAAAATGGTCAAATTGGCATTGCTAACAAACAGTAATAATGACATTACAGGTGGTCTAGCCAGAAAAGAAAATCTCTACAGGCCAGCATGTTTTGTTCTAGTATGTAGTTGACGTAAGTTTGAACAATTTCACATGTCATGGAACCATAATTTTTTGAAACCAACAATGTACATAAATCTGTTACACATGTATTAATACACATTAATAATAATTATAGTTCTTGGCCGATTTGTACATTATTAAATTATATTAGTGGTCATCACAAACTTAAGGCGTAAACAAAAGTACCTTGCAACAGTGTGCTTTAGATTTACTAGAAAGATCATTTGAATGCTTTGGTCGCAAGGAAAACATACATTGTTTAAGAGAAAATAATCTCACTGAATGTGCTAAAGCATCCAATGTTTTAAGACTACTGAAGGTGTCACATCCTTGTTTGTTTCACACCTGTGGGCTCCTACCTACATTCCAAGTGTGATATTTAAAAAAGGTTTAGGGGCATATAGTTAACCACAGAAGACTTTCTGCATGCTCCTGTTACAATGACTGCCGCAGCTCCAAACAGTCCTGAAACATCTAGAAGAATTATGTGTGACACACCGCCAAGAAGTTCTGCTGAAATGAGAGAGGAGCTGACTTTTGCACCAAGGAAAAATTAAGGGAAGAGCATAAGAAAGGTTCTCATTGAAGATGAAGATTTTGTGAAACAGGATTTCACTGTGTCTTATGATCGTGTGGGGAGATTTGTGTTTGACAAAGAGTTGCAGATTGTTGAAGCTGATTCTGTCAGTCCACGTAGATGATGTTTTGATCGACAAGATGTTGCAGTAGCTCCGCTGACCGTGCTGTAAAACCCCTTGTTCGCAGATCTAGGAAAACCTGCGATAACTGCAGAGTTTATGAGGTCAGCCGCTCACAGGGGAAGAAGACTAGCCATAGTCACGAGGGGTGGTCTTGTTTCTACGTTTCAAATGTTGCTTGGTTGGTTGTTGAGATGGGGGTGTTGCACTCTAAAAGTGGAGGAGGGTGAAGGGGGCCTAATTAGGGATGTGTTTAGACCGGTGAAGCCTAGCTTATGTCACCAAAGAGAATTCTGTCATTTTCACTGGAAGATATTTGGATTAAAGATTACGAGGTTTATTAGGATTTTTGTTAAGACACTTGTTTCAAGTAACGGTAATGTATTGTGTATTGGGAAAACTTAATCCGACAGCCATTTATTAAACATAGAGCTAGGAACACATAGAAGGGTGAGTAAACACTGAAAAAGAAACATTACAACATCATTGTTCAGGTTTGTTATACCGAATACACTATTATCTGACTGATCATTCGGTTTTAAAATAAATTTAAATTGACTGAAACAGCTTGTTTATCATTGAAAAAATTGTGTTCAACATGGGTATGTCACATTGCTCAAAATATAGTCTCTTTTTGCAGCATTCGTAAGAGTTGACCTCAGGAAGGGGCCAGTCACGATCAGACTCATCAGAGTCAAAGTTTGTTTTCAAAGTCCTCCCGACGTTTATTTATCTGCATGAGATAATTCTGGTCATGAAGCGTTTTGTTCCAACAGGATGCTATGGATATGTAGTCTGGTGGCTTGTTTGCATGGTACCGCATACCAGGCGTTGTACCATCCCATTGGAAAATGTACCAGATGTTTTCATCCATATTAAAGTTTCTCCAAATTTGATTGTAGAAGTATGCCCAGTCTACGGTGGTCAAAAGCAGGTAGGTGCGTTCGGATGTATATTCTTCATAAGATTCCAAAACGTAGAGCTTCACAATCTGCAACTCTTTGTCAAACACAAATCTCCCCACACGATCATAAGACACAGTGAAATCCTGTTTCACAAAATCTTCATCTTCAATGAGAACCTTTCTTATGCTCTTCCCTTAATTTTTCCTTGGTGCAAAAGTCAGCTCCTCTCTCATTTCAGCAGAACTTCTTGGCGGTGTGTCACACATAATTCTTCTAGATGTTTCAGGACTGTTTGGAGCTGCGGCAGTCATTGTAACAGGAGCATGCAGAAAGTCTTCTGTGGTTAACTATATGCCCCTAAACCTTTTTTAAATATCACACTTGGAATGTAGGTAGGAGCCCACAGGTGTGAAACAAACAAGGATGTGACACCTTCAGTAGTCTTAAAACATTGGATGCTTTAGCACATTCAGTGAGATTATTTTCTCTTAAACAATGTATGTTTTCCTTGCGACCAAAGCATTCAAATGATCTTTCTAGTAAATCTAAAGCACACTGTTGCAAGGTACTTTTGTTTACGCCTTAAGTTTGTGATGACCACTAATATAATTTAATAATGTACAAATCGGCCAAGAACTATAATTATTATTAATGTGTATTAATACATGTGTAACAGATTTATGTACATTGTTGGTTTCAAAAAATTATGGTTCCATGACATGTGAAATTGTTCAAACTTACGTCAACTACATACTAGAACAAAACATGCTGGCCTGTAGAGATTTTCTTTTCTGGCTAGACCACCTGTAATGTCATTATTACTGTTTGTTAGCAATGCCAATTTGACCATTTTCTTCACTACTTCAGTGTATGAATGTATATTCAAAAATGTATTGTTGAAATAAAATGTTGAATCACATTTTAATCTTTCGTGGTTTATAAAACAATGGGCCTGAGCTCATGAAAAATGTGTTAATGTTATATTTAAAAGAAGAAGTCTCGATTCAGAGTTTTACATGGCTATTTCAAGAAAACATATTTGTAAAGATCCTCTATATTCACACACACACATTACCCAAAACGGTGTTAAATACTTTAACCGAGCAAATTTAAAGAATTCTGACGTATATAAACACAGTAAAGCAGACAACACAAAGAGCTCGCTAACATTACAGCAGTTCTGTTTGCAAAAAAATCCAGAGACTGACACACACAAAACTCTTTACAATCATGCATGACAATACAATACGATTGTGATGTTAAAAATGAAACAGTGGTTCAGAACAACACGCACAAATCATGGAAAGATAAAAAGAAAACATTTTAATTCTGCTTCAACTAAGGCTCAAGCTCATTTTTGTTTGGTCTGGTTTCAGAGTTGGGACTACTACAGTGAAAAACTTTTTGTACAGTACATATCTTCACAATGGAGTAATGTGGTGTTAAACATTTGGAGCAGTAACAAACACTATTCAACATAAACTAGAACCCAAAACTGTAATGTAACTGTGAGCTAGTTTCACATCATGTAGATTATCTCGGTAATGAAATATCGGCTCACTTGCATTTTCTGGCTAACAACTGAAATGTGGACTGATGCTAAACCCGTTTTTCAGGCGTCAAGGTTTGGTGAAATATACGTTATAAAATTTAAAAGATGATAAACTATATCAGATGTTCTTAAAAATGTAAACGTCAGACATGACAACTTTGTAAACACGTAATAACTAATATTTTAAGATAGATAAATGTTTAGATATTTTGTGAAAACAAAGATATACTACAACATTTCAGGGGCCCATGCTGTCGAAGACCATAATTTCACACTGTGTTGTTTTAAAAGTAAAAGTAGATCAATTATAAAGACATGACAACACTCAGTTCCAGTTGTGTGTGTTTCCCGAATCAAACCTGTTAGTCTGATGAATACCTAAAACATCTAAAACATGTGTTGGTGCAGACCATCTAAAATGGACTAAAACATGCCCCTTTCAATGAATTCTTTCTACATGTGATCTCTGGTTTATTTAGTGTGATGTTTAGAGAAACAGAGAAAGGAAATAGTTCCTGTGGCATCCATGACTTTTAATGTCTAACTTTAAGTGTAATAGACGGGTTTGTATTAAGTGTAACAGTCAGAACAGAAAATGGCAGAACTCATTTTCAAGTTGATTGAAAATTTTGTGTCTTTGTGACACTGGTAGACCAGAAAAAGCTCTAAAGTGCATCACAATCTCAGTTTAAACAGTCTCTTGACAATCATTTAATCATCTTGTACTACTTTTTGTTCATGTTTTTGCCTGTTTACCAAACTCTGAGAATAGTCTTTATCTAAAAAACAATGAAAAAGATACACGGCTGGTGGGCCGGATCAACATTAAAAGTTTTCACAATAGTTTAGAAGAGAGGATTTCATATTTTCAAATTAGGTATTTGTTATTCTGATACATATTTCTGTTGTGGAAACATTTCCTGTATAAAAGAGTATGTCTATAACCTATTCAAGGGGGTTTAGTGCAATCATATGGATCTTAAACGTAATCACATTACAACAAGGTCACATAGTCCCTCTAGTAAATCCACCAAAAGTGGAGAAAGCAGAAAATTCTTAGCACACAGTAGATGTTAATGCTTCTGACATAAAGGGGGTACACATAGGCCTACTCTTTAATGTCCAGTAGAAATGTTGAAACTAACGAGTACGACAAATAAAAATGTGAACATCATCATCAGCTATATGAACAAGAGCTCTAGATGTAGGGGCGATATTTTTATGCTGTAAAAATTCCTATGAACAGGCACTGTATGTTTGACCACAGTCAGAGAAAACTCTTCATCAGAAAACGGCAAAACAACATGTAAACAGATCAGTCGACTATCTCTGGTAAAAATAAATAAATAAATAAAATAAAATAGAATATATTTACAAGTCACACTTTGACAATTTTTGTCTTATGTGCTCATTACAGCTAAAATCCTGTTTTGTCAAATGCCGTACACACTTTTGCATTTTTTAATTCAGTGATTTTTTTTAGTCAGTTTTGCTCCGTATGCAAGAGTTATTTTTGAATTTTTCTATAACCATTACAAAAGTGAGAACATCGTAGTTCTCAAATGTGTCTGTATTACAACAAAAGCCCATCTAACAAATCTGGCAGAAGTGGGAGAAACAGATGTTTAGCACATACACACATTGTAGATGCTTGCGTACACCAGAGATGTTGCTTTATTTGAGTCAAAGAAGATGGCCATAGGAACGGATAACATTCTTTAATGTTGTTGTGTTTTGTCAAAATAATAAAAAAGTTTGGTCAAATGTTTAATACTTTTTCTTAAATGAATAGGATGTGCTCACCCTGCTCTCTTTCCCACGTGAGAGTTAGCATGAACTTACAGGAGTATTCAAACAAAAACGGCCAAACAAACAAAATGTGAATAGTTTCATCTGCTATCTGAACAAGATGACTTAATCTAGTGGATTAATAAAAAAATACCATTTACAAATCAACATAATTTTTTTAACAATTGTATTCTGAATTTTATATGCATTGTAAACATTTGCTTTCTTGCTATACTCTCTTTCTTAGTGATTTGGTCACGTGAATACACAAAAGGTTATGGATAAAATTTATCTCTACACAGGAGTGTGGAAACTTTAACATGCTCAAACTTAAACGAGTGGGCATCTTTCAGTGGAACCGTTTCATTTGTTTAGGTTGTAATAGTTTTAAGTGTAAAACAGCTAGACTTAATTTTTTGTTGTGTCGATGCTTCATGTGATCACACTTTTTGGACAGACACAAAGTTGCACTAAAAGAAATATCTCGAAGAGAAAAACTGTAACATAAGTTCTTAATTTTCATTTATTCCTATTATGATGACACCACACAGAGATCACCTAAAAACGTACAGTCCAACAAACAAATTGTGAACGGCCGTCCAAAATCTTGATATGGCTAAATCTTGAGGTGTAAGAAAAATGTCATTTAAAAAACATTGTGATTCTTAGATGTGAAACACCCTTGACATAATCTGCTGGCATGCAAAAATAGTCATAAATGTTTTAGCACAGCTATCTACACAAATAGTATGAGAACTGTATATCGTGTCACTTGCATAGAAAATTCATTACCAGTTTATCAGAGTCAAAAGGAAATGATGATAATAGTTGAAACATCCTTAGCTTGTACATTTCTTTCATTTTGAAAATCACAGCTGCTGATGCTAAATTTTTTTTGTAAACCATTTCACATTACATGATGCCTACAAAATAGTCAAATAGTCAAAGTGTATGTTTTCTGTTCTAGGTAAGAACATTTACACCACGTGTTATAGGCCGGGGAAATAATTAGAAAATAGTATGTCTGTCGAATGAGAAAAGTTCAGTCATGCATTTAAGATGTAGAAATTATGTTTTTGGCAAACACATCCAAAGAGTTTTCTACTCGTGCGAAAAAAGCACTTGTGTGCGTAAATGATCTAAAGAAACAATGCTCGTCATCAGGTTATTTAAACATTTTTTAAGACAATAGACAGTGTGCCTTGCTTTAGTGACACACAATGTGTAATCTTTTAGACATGTTTAAAATGGTAAGTGTAATTATTTTACTGAGTTTAAGCTAAATGTATATTTGTTCATTTACAGTACACATACTACAGGTTAGATTATTAAATTAAAACATTTCTTACATAACACAAAGTAAAAACAACAAATACGAATTTGCTCATAAATAAAATTTAGTTTACTCAGATTTACTGTGTGTGTCTGTGTGTGTGTGTGTGTGTGTGTGTTTGTGTTTGTTTGTGGTTCAGGTATACCCCATGTTATGGGGAACAATGATGGCAATATCCAAAATCCTTGGGGATTGTTTTTGTCCCCGTGAGGAAACAAGTTTATAAATCATACAGAATGAAGTGTTTTTGAAAATCTTAAAATGAAAGACATTTTCTGTAAGGGGTAGGTTTAAGTGTAAGGTTGATGTATGGTGATGCAAAATACAATTTGTACAGTCTAAAAAACATTACGTCTACGGGATGTCCCATAGAACATGGAAAACCAATGTGTGTGTGTGTGTGTGTGTGTGTGTGTGTGTTTAGAGTTGGTTTTAAAATTAGCGTGAGATTTCAACTCCTTTTACACATCACATATTATGGATAGTATTTTCTTAACATTAAGGAATGCCTGTTTGATTTTATTAATTCCAGATAACATTCAATTATTTATCTCTTCAGCGGCTTAGTTAGTTGATGATTTAGATAATTGTCTCTCTCACTCTTTGAAATTCTCACCTGGAAAGACACCAGACATCGTCCTCCTTTTCAAATGTGTTTGTAGACGGGGAGCATGTGGCCTGTTGGTGCCTAGGTATCAACACCATAAAGATTAAACAAACATTGATCCTGCCAAGACGTCAAAACCCTCACTTTTGCACCGCCATTTTTTTCCCCCCAGGAAGAACCCAAACACCTCCCCACTGTCTTTAGGTGTGAACAACAAGCCAGAAAGGAACTTCACAGAAACCCCCCCCCCCCCACAGCTCTGGTTACAGATACAACCATCATATATCCAGTAATAAACACAACACAAGTCAAATCTGAGATCTCTTTGATCTTTTGATTTACACACCTCTGCCATGTCAATCAAGGGTCACAGGACCCAGTGGCATGGCAACCGCTTTGACTGACAGGCCTTATAGTCATAAATCAATCCAAACTGACCATGCACACTTCTGACTACCTGTCAATCTACACGGACTGTACGGCCATAAATCAGGCCATAAATCAGGGTAATAAATCATCAAGACTTGAGATAAAGTGTATGATAGGACTACTGACACACACAGAGCAAGCAAAGAGAATGTTAATTTAACAGCTAAAGGTCACTTTTGTTGCACACAGTGATACAATTAAAAAATAACCAGAAAATCAAAAGTTACTCTGTGTATTTTCTTTATAAATGTCACTGGTGTTCCCGTGCATCCTTGCACATTATTGGAAAATATGTTTATTTTTATAATCTCTTATCAAATAGTAATAATGTTTTTCTTTCCAAACCAACTGAGAGAATTCAGCACAGGATGTGTTCTTGTGCTCAAAGACGGCTAGACTGAGAGACAGAAAAAAACAGAAATTATAAAAATTATAAAAATGCTACAGATAAACACAAAAACACATGTTGTGATTGTACCTCTGACAGATTGTGTGCTAGTGAAGGGGTTTATGTAATATATTCTGTGCGAGGAATGTTAAATGAGTTAATACTAATGAGTAAACCGTGAAATGTTTAACAGAATATTTCTGAAATTAAGGACTATTTTAAGGTCTTGCAGCTCAAAAAGCAGAGAAACTGATCCAGCTGAACCCAGATGTAATGATCACTCATATCTCATATCACTCATAAAAAAAAATCTATAATATTTAATAGAGATTATTGACTGTTGTGTTTGTTTGACCATGTAACAATTCAATCATCTGACAAAAAAAGAAAGCGTGGGTGTTTCATAAACTTTAATTTAGTTAGTTAGTTTTTTATGTCACAAATGAAAATTATATTAAAAGTGCACTGACATTTCATAATTGTTTCAATTAAGTTTTTATCCATACCAATTTAGTTTTATTATTGTTGCAGACTTTCAATCTTAAACAATGAAATCCAATATAAAATGTACATTATTATACTATTATGACCAATGCAAATGTAACTTACAGAATTTTAATAAAGTGCATCATTTTGAATCAAGTTTGTCAACTATTTTCTAAAAACGTATAATAATAATAACAACAATAATTTCCGCCACAGTGCTATTAAACACAATAAATAATATGAGATGTGTTGAAAATTACAGTGTGTTAAGAATGTACACTGTTGGACATATTACAAAGAAATTGAGCTTTAACAATGTATTTTAAGGCAGTTTACTTTCTCAACATTCAGATATCGCCCAAGGCAGTGCAATGTGTAACAGAGGCATGACAGCATAGGATAAAAATCCTGTGACAATACTCTTGAGAAGACACATGTGGCGCGCAGCTAAAGCCTCCTACAGCAGCTTAATGCATCCGTCCCCTTCCCTCTCCCACACACACACACACACACACACACACACACACAGAGAGAGAGAGTTGTTATGTAGGCTCTGCCTCCATTGAACATCTTCACCTTATTAAAAATAAAGCACTATACAGCCACTGTCTCATTAAACTTACATAAACACTCAACAACACCACTCACATAAACACACGCATAGCTTAAACGCTCTCTCTTTCTTTGTCTGAGTGACTGATGGCTGCTTAACTAAAGAGAACAGGAGGCTTTCGAGCAGATGTCCCACATTATAAACAGGGACATATGGAAATACGTCCACAGTACCAGTAAAGAGCATGTGTGTGCATGTGTGATCAACTAAGCATGCGATTATTCTTCCAGTAGAGATCTGGTCAAATGATTGTGTGTCTAAGAAAACAGTCAGTCTGCCAATCGATCATGTGTACAGTATATGCACATATGGGAGTGTGCATGTGACTAGTGCTTCGACAAATAAAAAAGACACACTATTCCACTTTACTTCAGATAATGATGCTGACTTAAATATCTGTTTGCATGCTTTTTTAAAGGAATATTCTACCCATGCATGAGAGTTTTGTCATCGTGTTTACCCTCATGTCTATCCAAACCTGTGTTACTTCAGTGAAAAACAAAAGATATATTGAAAAACACTTTACATGATATAATGTTGCTTCTTGCATATTTCATGAGTGTTTACGAAAAAGCATATTCAAAATAGCCAACATTTTACTACTGTATTGTGGTTTATACACATACTGTATCTCTGCAGCTCAGAAATTAAATGTTATGTTTGAAAGTGATAAATGACGAGAATTTTCATTTTTGGGTGAACTCTCTCTTTTAAGTGATTCGTTTTGATTTTACAGAGCAGAATATGTTCATGCTTCCTCAATTATTTCATTGTTTAGCATGATCCGTTTGACCATATGCTAATCTTAATCTCTTAATGACCTAATTATCTACTTCAGCATAACCAATGTGTGTCCACTCTAATGCTGATTAATCATTGGGTATCTGAGGATGACCGTCAGGACTTCTGCTATTCACTCATTCCTTAAAGAACCCATGATTTGTGTGCAATCTGTAGTTGGCTGCAAGTCAATTTGTGCAGAACATTCACACCGAGAGTACCAGATATGTACTACATAATCCAACACTGTTATTTTTTAGAGATGACAATCTTCAGCCATCATTTTGGATCCTTTGGCAGGTATAGCATGCATCTAAATACTATTTAGGTGAAATAGCAATAATTAGCAATAACTTAAAAATAATTGGCTTATTAATGTATGCATTAAGCAGGCTTGTATTGTGATAAAGTTCAGCACACTGTTGCATGCTAATTAAAGCACTGAAGCAAAAAAGAAAAATCTAGCCTACATAAACTGGTCAAGTAGTATGTTTTTGGACAATAAGACCATCATGACTCTAATACACACAGTCAGGAAGAGCACCGTTTCTGACCGACTTCCCCTTATTATACTTAGTGTTCAAAAACAATCTATCCGACTTAGATAAGGTAAGCAGATATGGTATCTGAACACTGAACAGCTGGCGTTGGTGTGTAAATGTCATAAGAGGCAATGCATTAATGTACACCTTGCATTAATGCATTAATGTTTTTTTTTCTAAAGGGGCAGGAAGTTCTGACACATAAATGTTACAGTTTGTTTTCATAGTTTAAGAAACTCTTTTTATATCAAAGGTTCACAGACTTCATTTTCTGGTGAATGACCGCTTTAAAACCTACTGTATCAAACGCTTGGGTTGTCTTTCTTTAAACGCTATGCCACTTAATGCGACGTGTTGTTATTTAATGCAGTGCTGCTGAATTTCAAGTGTGGCTGAAGTGAGTGAATACTGTCGATGGATCCACATTTGATTGAGACCAAGTAAAGTCGAGTGTGTTCCTGTATGTGTCGATATGCGATCCCTCTCGCTTGCTGTCACTCTCGTTCTCTCTCTGATTATCTGTAATGCCATATGGCAGTTTTTGACTCGATTGTGCTGCGGGGTGTCTTACATAGATGGTAGAGTTTGGCTATAAATTATGGCACAGAAATGCTTCCATGTCTGGCATGGCATGACCTTACGAGCTCCCATCAACCCCTGCAGCGCTGTGTGTCCAGTAATGAGAGCAGCAACCTCTCTCTCTCTCTCAAATCAGGGAGTCTCACAGTAATGACACACAATTAGAAAGACACGACCATGTATTCCCCCACCATCTCGCTCTCTCCGTTCCTCCCTGTGTCTCTTCCTATCTCGATCACTCCATCTCTGCTTTTTTTATACCTCACATTCCTCCTAGTGCATTTTTGGTGGCATGCACTGACCTCGTTTTTTGTTTCCCTCTTCACAATAAGGGAACAAAAACTTAAGCTTTCATGCATCGTGGACATTTGGTGAAATGCACCATCGTGGACATTTGGTGAAATGCACATTTCACAAATGCACAAATTTCACAAATGCACAAATTTCACAAATGCTCACATTTTACAAATGCACAAATTTCACAAATGCACAAATTTCACATTTCACAAATGCACAAATTTCACAAATGCACAAATTTCACATTTCACAAATGCACAAATTTCACAAATGCACATTTCACAAATACACAAATTTCACAAATGCACAAATGCTCACATTTCACAAATGCACAAATTTCACAAATGCACAAATGCTCACATTTAACAAATGCACAAATTTCACAAATGCACAAATGCTCACATTTAACAAATGCACAAATTTCACAAATGCACAAATGCTCACATTTCACAAATGCACAAATGCTCACATTTCACAAATGCACAAATTTCACAAATGCACAAATGCACAAATTTCACAAATGCACTCATTTCGCCAGGAACTGCAAACCTATAAGACATCTGTTCATCTTCGAAACAGAAATGATGATATTTCTAATATTCTGTCATCATTTGTATCTATCCATTGGCATTCCACAAAACCAAGATTTTTAAGATTTTGCATGTAATGTAATCCATATGAACTGGGTGGTTTAATTCAGTATCTTCTGAGGATTTAACTTAGGCTTTTATTTACACATAAACATTGATCAATGCATATACATACAATATAATAAAACACATCAAATATAATAAAAAGAACCTCAACCATACTTTTATTACGTGTTTTGAATATGAAATAAACTCTTATAGGTTTGCAATGACATGAGGTGAGTACATTTACAAAATATAAATTTTAGGGTGAATTGACCCTTTAAGACACAACAAATAAAGCTTCAGCATTTATAATCAAATTATATTTTTCATATCAACTGATATTGGATATTTTTCTTTGTGCATGTTCATTTCTATTTACATATATTTAAATCACAGTTGCATTATGTAATGCTTACTCAAAAGCAATGTTTATAAAACACTATTAATTTAATAAAACTTAAATTAAATTTAAAACAAAATATTCTTTTATCTTTTTTGGACCAAATACTAATGAAATGCAATGCTGGCCATTTATAATTACTTAATAAACATTAAAATAATTATCAATTTATAAGTATACACTCGATTTCTCATATCATTGCATCCCTAATTTTTTTTCGAATTCTGGATGTTTCAGACTGGATCGATCGAGACTGGTTAGGCGTTTCGATGCCAATAACGTGTCATCAAAGGGCCACTGAATGGGCCAATCAGATTCCATCTGGCCTCACCCCTAGCCCCGCCCATCCTCCCTCTCTTTCGCTCTTTCTCTCTTTCTCACTAAACAGCAGAAGAACTTAGTTTTGATTTATAATGATGGTGCTGGTGACTTTTTGCTCTGATAGAAGGCATGTTTATAAAACTCTTTCTGAGCCTCAAAGAGTCATAAATCTTTATTCATTTTCCCCCCGTTTCAATAATTCAGAATTCAGCATGCTGAAATCACTATTAATCTTGAATGCACACACACACATACACACATTGAGTGTGTTGGGTTGAGTTCCTCTAGCCTTTGCTCATAATATATTCTGTGTCTGTCTCTGGCTCACTCTTCATACTGCCAATACAACTGAGTCTCTCTGATTTATCTTTTATTATGTCCTACAATCTACTTCTAAAGCACTCCGCTCACTCTCTCTCTCTCTCTTACACACACACACACACACACACACAAAAGCCACATTCATGAGCCACACATTACACTCACATGCACAAACACGTAAAATAACAAACAGAATCGCTGATAATAGACTATGGCAACATCTGTGCATGAAAAATACAACCACAAATACAATCTTGCATGAATACATAATGCTACAGACGAATGTAAAATGTGCTTTCTTCAATCCAGAAGGAATATTATGAACTTGTTTTTTGATTTGTCTTTAAAATACTGCAACATGACATACAATTGTGCAGCAATTTAGTGAGATGAGACACACTTTGAAAATGAATGAAAATGAGGCTTTGAGGGACTAAACTCCTGATTGAAAATGTAAATATGCATTTTTATCTGGAAGACATCATTTTCTCATCTGCTATATGTCTCTAAAACATTCTGTCAGATGTTAGAATGACATGCAATAGATGTTTTTGAAACACGATGATGTTTTTTCCAACTTTAAGCAGTTTTCTAATGCAGCCTTTTCTCTTTTTGTGAAGGTCACGTTACAATGCCTTAATTATTTATATTTTTGCTTTTCAGAAGCCTTTTATGTCAAACTATTTCTTTAACCCTTGTCCCTGATCTAGACTTTCAATATTTAAAAAAATAATTAAATGCAATTAAATTGGTAAGACTAGAATTCACAGACAGTGAAATTAACATAAATTAATTTATTGTGAGAAAACTAATTAAAACTCAACTCATTTTCATCGCATCCAACTATTTTATCAAGTTTTTTCGAAAGGTAATGTAATAAGCTGCCAAGGAAACAAAAGTGTCAGCACATAAATTATGGGACACACGAGATATGTGAATAAAACCAAAAATAAATAATATCTTTTTTGTTTCGTTTTGTGACATTTCATCAAATTATGCAAAATCTGTTTTATTAATTGTGCATATCAGAGACATAAAATGCTGGCTATGGAATTAAACAATTTCCGCCACATTGTAATTCTTAAAATGACATTATTAAAATGCAATTTCCACCACAGAATGCTACTAAACAATGCATCCGATGAACATTAATCATTCAGCCAATGAAACCATTTCCAGTCAACAGGAACAATGCAGGATGAAGCTATAGTTTTGTCTCTTCTTTTCTATCAGATAGCAAACTAAGTGTGCTGACTGTTGTAGTGTTTTGTCCTGATTTGCTGGGTGCTTCAGTGGGCAGAGAGGGGCACTGGCACAGTCCTGTCACTCCACATCTATCTAGAGTCAGCTACAGGCGAAACGCTCCCATGCACAGAGACGCAGGGGCTTGTACAGTAGTAATGTGCACAAATTCTAAAGGAATAGCTTTAGGATTCAAAATGCTTCAGTGTGCATCTCAAGGCTAATGTGGATTAAAGCTATGGTTTGCTAACATGGCCAAAGGTTAAGATAGTATCAGCTGCTTTATGCAATGGTAAAAACCTTTTTAAAAAAGTGATCTCTGATAGCTCAGCTGGCGTTGTTCAACTCGAGCAAAGTGTAAATCATTCATGAATACACAAACAGTTCACACACAAATGTGCTCTAATTTAGTTTTATGAATAGGCCCAATGTGTGCGTGTTGTCATCTGGAAGTTGCTTTTTAAAACAGATTTCTCATCTGAAACGTTCCCTGATGTTAAAACAACATTCGGCAGATGTTAATTCACAAATTTAAAATTTATGTAAGTTCATTCTTGATTACCAGATGGGTTACAGAAAATTATACACAATGCTAATAATTCAGTACTACTTAGAGTAAGTAAAAGTAGCCTAGTGTAATAACTATTTAGTATGCACATCATGAACTCATCTTTTTAGGCGAGTAGCCTACCGGATAAAGGTCACATGTCATAAAATATTTAGCAATGGCTAATCTGAGCGCCTCTGGTTGGTCAATGCATTCAGAAAATCAACAGAATGGTGTGTGATTGGTTATAATGTGAAACACTCTAAAAACGTCTCAAAAGAAATATGATGCAACATGAGCATAACTAATTTTAATGCTGCAATCAACACAATTCATTTCATTGCATGCTGTTTTAATCATTTTTTTTTTTTATGTTGCAGTATGAAAAAAAAAAAAACTTGTGTATGCAATTGTATCAATAAACAAAATCTCCAGTCTTTCACGTGCATCTTAAAGATCATGTTTAATATGTGAAGTGGGGGTGATATGACAGTGTTTTGTGCAGGCCCTGCAAGTATCATAGTATTACCATAACTGTACCATAGTGCCACCTCTTCTAGATGATGATTTTGGGGTACTACCCTGTACTTTTTCTGCCAGCGTGTGATCTAGCTCTCTAATTATGCAATGCTAAAAGTGCTCAATCTGCTCAGCCTGATTCAGCATGATGGCGCTGATAATTAAAGCCATTTCATTAATTATTCAAGATGAATATTCGCTATTGTGGGTTTGGTTGAAGTGGTGAAATATTTACGTGTTTTCTCCTCCAGCTCACTAATATTTTATGCTGCGCCTAAATTCACACCATATGATGGAAAGAGAGAAAGAGAGAGACAAAAGCTGGGGATGGGATCTGAGAAAAAATGCTGTCTTTGCAGGCAGTGTGATGGTAGGAAGGCAACCGTGTATGTCTGCATCCAGTGTTCACATAACATTCTGCCGACTCCATCTGGTCTTTTCAGAGCAGAACTGTGTCCAAAATCACTTACTGTTCCCTATATAGTGCACCATGTGGAGATGATGGAGGTTTATTCTTCATATAGTTCTCTCTTCTATTCCTATAATGCCTTTAGGTTTACAGAGTACAGCCGATCATTTTCCTGTAGGTCAAGCATTCATGTTAGTCTAATCATATTTAGCAATAAATAAGGACATGTGTGGCATGTAAATAAATCTGCCCCTGTCCTTTTCTCACCTATGAGTGCAGAAATACTTCACAACATGGATAGATATTTTTTTCAAGATAATAAAAAAATAATGATGATGCATGCTTTGCATGATTTGTTCACTCTTATTTTATTAATTAAAACAATATATTATTTTTAATTATATGCACAACTATTAAACTTGACAGACATCATGCATCCATGAAACCTCAAAGATGACAAGTTTATGTATATATACAGCACAGCTGCAGAGTGAGGAGATTATTATCATCATTATTCAAATGTTATTGGACAAAGTTGACAGAGCACTCTCTGGTTAACTACATCAGATAAGATTTTTCTTGTTTTTTGTCTACATGTAGTCCACTAGGTGGAGTGACCAATTTGTGACTGTGTGTGCGGTTTGGTGGTTGGTGGAAGAATCTGGAAATAATAAAAATGGTGTTTAAAGAAGAGGATGAATGGATTAATTAAAAGAGATGAGATGCAGAAAGTGTGCTTCAGTTTTTAAGCGTGGCGTATACAGCCGAATACATAGCATCATATTTTCTGAGAGTGAAGAAAGACTCTAAAGTAAACACTGTGCAGAACGCCCTTTTATGGAAATGGGTTGGGCATGTTTTATGCAAATGACTAACCTCGGGCACACAAACGCTCATTTAGAATACAACAAATTCATTAACATTAAAACGAGGTTAGGAACAAATACATGTGCACATGTTCTGAATTAGGTGGAAATGTTTGCTGAGAGGTTTGTAAATACAAATAATCCACTCAATTATTAATGAATGAGATTAAACGTCTTTGCACTCTTTTAAACTTGAGTTGTGAGTATCTATACTCGTCAGTCGTTAGCTGTGCTGCAATTGAGAAGCTGCTTGAAATGCGTCATCGTTGCCACAAAAGATACAACAAATGGACACTTCTCAGCCCAGTTCTTCCCAAAATCAGTGCTGGGTAGATTACTGGCAGTCCTTTACTGATTCCAAATTACATGACAAAGATAGAAACCTAATCCATTACATTACACATTTAAGGTAATATAATCAGACTACTTTTTTAATAACTTTTGACCTAACTCGTTAATTTAATTTGAAAACCGTATAAAAGAAAATAATTTTAACACTAAAATAAAAACTTACAAATAAAAAAAGATTAAATATTTATTCTTTTTCCTCATGTCATGTGACCATTAACCAACATCTGTGAACCACGAACATGCAAATGTGCAGATTATATTTTTATCTTATTGCCTTAAAATCTCAGGGGCTATTTTAAGTAAATATATTAGGTGAAAGAGGTTCATCTGACAAAAATATAATGTGACTTTGTGCATTTAATGTGTTTGTAATGTAATTGTAATATGTAATTATGTTATCAATAAAAAGATCACTGTTGTCGGATTATGAGTATAAAAAAAAAAAAACATTTTTTGGAATCCTATTATGTAATCCAGTGTTACATTTTATTTTAAGGTGTCCTTGTTACAATGTAATTATACATTTAAGTACTGACTAATATTAATTAACTACATGTGCTTACTACACAGTTAGGGTTTGGCTTAGGGTAACCTGCATGTAATTAATTGTTATTATAATAGTAAGTACATGTCATGTGTAACAAGGACACCTTCAAATAAAGTGTTATGTAATCCACTTACTACTGCTACAGCTCTGCCCAAGGGTCATTAAACACTGGTGACAATAGAATTTATTTTTATTTTATTTTGCAGAGACAATGACAGATTACACTTAAATAAAAGCTCTGGGTTTCAGCTTACTTGGATATCTAATGATAAAAATGTTATACAAAATTTTTTTAATGTTGTCATTTCTTACTTACATGCAATATTATAGATAGTTTCCATTTAACAACCTTCAGGAAGTTTGCTGTTGGCCCTTCATTTCAATGTGTTTTTCGACTGTGAGACAACAGTCTGTAGGAGTTACAACCTTGTGTACAAAGTGAAAAATGTTGCTGCATGTGTACTATTTGAGGATTAAAGCTGCCATGAATCTCCTCCATATTGTGACTTAAATCCAAGTCTAACAGATGAAAGTAAAAAATGTAGAGCAGGGACTTGGAACAACATAGGCTGATAAACGCAAGCATGCAGAGATGCGGTTCAAACAGAATAAATGAGTGTTCAAAATAACATAAATAGCATGCATTTTGAAAATACAGTAAATACGGTGAGTTTTAGAAGTTTCGATCCTGCAGTAAAATATATAACGATGCAGTGAAGAGGATGAGAGAGAAGGAAGGAGGAGGAAAACATCCTTTCAGAAGCGTAAATATAACACTGCTTTGCTTCTCCTGCAAGTGGAGCTGCACAGTGTCAAAAGTTGGGCAGCATCTGTGTGATGAAATATTCAATGATGCCACTGTTTCAGTGTGCAGACAGAGCACAATGCTACGCTAAATTATACATCCCACACACACAATCACTAGCTTAGCATTTAACAAAGACATTCTTAAAATATGAGTCAAAATCTGCAAAAGTTACTAGGTATAGCAGGGTGTTGTTGAACATGTGGAAGACATAGCTGACTATAAAACAGTGTATGGTGCTTACAACAGGCATTATGGAGCTAGAGCTTTAGCTTTTGTTATCGCATGTGCTCTATTTGTTTTACATGCTCCCTCTGTTAATCTCTAATCAGGTTGTTTTTCTGTTGGTGAGCAGTTATTGTTAATAGTGTGTCGCTCCCTCCTGGAATTAAACAAGTCCAAATGCAGCTCTACCCAAGAGCCCTGCTACTAACAACAAATACTCTCACAGTCCCTCAGCAGGGTGTGTGTGTGTGTGTGTGTTTAAGTGTGAACTTGACTTTATGTACTCCATGTCAGAATGGATGTTTGTCTTGGAGAGCTCCACTCCAATTCTGCTGGGTTTCGCTTATCAACGGCTGAATACCTCTGAGAGTTGGAAAAAGAAATGGAGGAAAGGAAACGAATTACCAAGGTATGACACGAGCAAGTGTACGTTTAAGATGGTTATACAATTAAACACTGCAACTCAGTCCTGAGAATACACATTCGAGCTCACGCACACACTCTGTAGTCCGTCTACACTTTTTGTGTCTCAAAGGAAATAGCATTCGCTTGACCTCATTGTTTAGGCAGTGTGTGTGTGTGTGTGTGTGTGTGGCCAGAGAAGTTGGAAACACCTGCCACTCATTTAATAGTGAAAGATGCATCCTTCCTCTCAAATGCCATTTTCTCACTCTGAAACACACATTAACTCAGTTTCCACTGCTTTCACAGCATAGCAAACAGCAAGTTATAGCATTCAAATGTCAAATGATACATGAATCAGCACCATGTAGCATAAACCGTAAAAATAGAAGAATGCAGCTAATATCTCAAGGAGCTTTTAACAAATATACTTTAAGTGTAACCTAAATGTAGTGAGCTTCATTTAGTTCATTTTAATATTATTGCTTATTATAAACTTATTATTAAGTTTAGGTACAGGGTCGTATTAAGGGATCTAAAAAATGTTCATGCAGAATAAGAAATGAATACGTACTTTATACTATAAGTACTGATAAACAGCCAATATGCTACTCGTATGCATGCTAATAAACAACTAGTTAATAGTGAGAATTGTTCCCTACACTAAAGTGTTATCATAGTTTATAGACTAATCTAGTATGCACAAGTCAAGTTCTGTCTGTGTTTGATGATGATGATGATGATGATGATGATGATGCATGGTGTTCCAAAGTGAACTTTAACTGATATCCCCTGCTCAGGGAATCAGGGAGTAGTGAACACTGCATAGGGACACTGAGAATCGCAATGCATTTAATGTTAAAAATAGTAAGACTTAAAAAAGTGCATTCTGTTCCTTTTTGCACTCGATCTAACTGTTTTAAATGCAGGAATGAATCTTATATAAACACATATCGGATCTGGGTCAGGTGAAACTGAAACCAGACGAATTCTTCAGGGCTTCATTAAGAATACCAGTTGTTCAGGCAACAGTGTAGTCGATGGTGAAAATATGTTGTTTTAGCAGTGCACTAATTGCTTTGAGCGGGTCTGCGATCTCTCTAACTCTCTCACTATGTCACTAATTCCCAGGATTGAACCTTCGGTGTTTCGTTACCAGCTCTGATCTTCAACCATTATCCCACCACCACTCCAGAGGGAGGAAACCTGAAAACATGAAAGCCTGCAGATTAAGTCATTGTAAAGCACTGCACAGAATGTGGGCGGATGCTGATTCAAGGGGTTTTTAGAGCGCTATACATAACCACCTTCCCGTTAAAAGCGGTCACTTAGGAAGACATCCATTTGTTGTCTGTTCAATAGCGCGCATGTCTTTAGAGCCACGTTTGAAAAGTTGGTTATTACACACACACAGATAGATATCTGAAGAGCTATTCGGCTTCATAACAATCCACAGAGCGTTTGTGTAATGGGTTTAAAATCCAGGTGTCTGTGTGCATGTGTTCAGAAGACTAAGGCACCAAATCTTGAATGTCATTCTAGCACAAAATAGTGGTTGTTCTTATATGCACGCATTACAGTACCATCCGTGACACGAAAGGCGGCGGGAGCCACATCATTCTCCACCATTATAAGGTGAATTGCATCGCTGCCACCCAAACAACACCTACACCCAGTTTCTGATATCCAAACCCTCATTCTGACAAAATAACACAGCATATGTCCTCTATTCCCATCTGTCTATCCTCTCATCGCTCTCCCTCACCATGGGTGGTCATATTTCTCGCTCTGTTTCTAACTCTCTCTCTATTTCCCTCTGTAATTGGGTGTATTACGGGACTGGAGGCGATGAGCATCATGGACACGGCTCAATGCGCATAGAAAGAGAGAGAGAGAGAGAAATAGAGAAAGCAAAATGCTACAGCAGCTTCAGGCAATAACAAGGAGGAAAAAGACTGTGGTTTGTCCGAGAAGAGAAGAGAAGAGAAGAGAAGAGAGGAGAGGAGGAACGACAGCCGAGAGAGCGAGATGTAATATAGAGATGAAGACAGGATCATGAGGAGAGAATTATTGCGTCTTTTTGGACTAAAAATGGACACTGTTGGGAAAAAACACCCCACTTGATTTGGAAATCTGTGATTTGGAGCTTTACGATAATCCTAACAGAATGAATTCTACATATCTCGCCACAGAAAGACTAAAATTGAGCCAGACTTAAATAAATCAGGCTGAACTGTGTCAGCCACAGGATATAAGTTAATGTTACTTGTCATGTGACCGTGTGTGCGTTCGTAATATACGCTACAGCGGTGCATCCAGTTCCCTCGAGCGTAAAATTAAAGAGTCATATCCTGGAAACAGCATAAATGTGACACACATTGGTGTGCATGCACACACACACACACACACACATCCCTGACACAGCAGAACTAATGGGAGCATCGGTCCTTTGGTAACCAGTCAGCTGTGTGTAACCGCTATGATAAAGACAAGACACCTTGATTTCACCGCTTCATTATGTCACACATCTAATACCTGACCTTCAATACGGTGCACAGTAACAGATAATACAACACAGACGACCACAAGAGTCAATGACATGATACTATATTTGCTTTATATGTATATGAATTGCAATGCAGTTCTTACATAGAGTGAGATATAAACCTGGGTAAAAAATCATTTTGACATTTTTAAATTTTAAAATTCACTAAAAGACTGAGTCTGAGATTTAAAAAAAAAAAAAAATATATATATATATATATATATATATATATATATATATATATATATTTTTTTTTTTTTTTGTATATTGGCATAATTTTTGTTTTTTTAAATGCATAAATTGTGTTATAATTTCTATAATAAAATACTTTTTAATAGTATAAAAACTAAAAATGTCATATGACATTGTATGACAAACATGCTGGGAAAAAACAAACAGGAAATTATATCACAAATATTATATTCAGAGTTCAAATTTCATCTGGTGATATTAGCATATGTCCATATTTCTATAATTAATGATGATTAATAATTGAATCAATCTTTTATGATATTTGTAAAAACAAAAAATATGTATCCTTTTTGGCTTGAAAAATATATATAATTTAAAATATTTGAAATATTACTTGTACTTGATGGTTATCACATTTTATAGTCATAAAATTTACATTTACATAAAAAATAAATTGTATAAAAGCTTCAAATCAATATTATTACAAAAGATACATTTTTTATGTTTTAAGCTAGATTTTTATAAGATTTTGTCCTTTTCTTTAACATGGACACTCTTATACAAAACAAACCACAGAAGCCCCAGAAAAACAGGTTTTGATGGCAGACCCTCAGTGGTGTACTTTGCTGAAATCTCAGTTCCCACAAGCAGTATAACACTGTACTATAGATGTGAGCGATGACGAGGAACTGTTAATGGAGGCCAAATACAACAGATCACAAGAGTGAAACAGGGCACACACACACACACACACACACTGGACGAGCATATTCCTCATTCACCGGTTTAATGGCTAATTAGGCAAAAGCTGGATGAGGATGAATCTGTCAGTCCGTCAGATTCCTCTTTTCCATTTCTCTGTGGCTCAATAAAACAATGTAATGGACCTTCTCTGACTTTTTTTCTCTGTATGTAGAGAACTATGCAGGATGCTTTATCCATGTGGGGAATATTCCAGAAGAGCAGCAGTTATTTAAGATTCAAACACAAGGATAACAGATGGCTACCAGAAAAAGAGAGAAAAAAACACGCATAAAGAGCATGAGAAGAGAGAGAGAGGAGGAATATGACAGACAGTGTTGGTTCCTCTCAGTAAGCCGGTCTCTAAGGACAGACAAATCCACTGCTTAGTGACGTTTAAATTAACAACATTACTTTCTATACCCCCCACCGTCGCTCACCTCACCTCGCATCAATGCACAAGTTCACTGTGATTCTGTACATGCTTCGAGTGCTCAAAATAGACGTTTTGAAAAAGCAATTAATCTGACATGGTTTGAACTTTGACTGCATGAAAATTGTTTTAAAACGTGCATGAAATCATTTATTTTTTTTATTTAGTTTGATATCACAATAGAATAAAAGATCTGTCGCGAGTTGTGTGACATTGGATAAATCGGAAGAATGATGTTTCTATATGAGCGTGATGTGCTGCGGATCTCATTTGCATATTCAAATCTGGTGCATTATGGCATTTAACATCATTAACGTCAAACCCAGCGCTGTGTGTTTTGATATGCCGTATTTGAATATACACAAACTCAAATGAGATTTCAGAGCTCTGTACAGCAGACCTTCTATAAATAAATTCTGAAAATGCAGTCGGCTCCTCACACAAGTTACAGTATCTTGTTATTTCAGAAGACTTGAGAGTTTATGAGTCATTTGGGCGGCAGGGAACAGCAGCAAGTTATTGTTATGGCAGAGGTACATTGCAAACTGTGAGAGGGATAACAAGGATGATTAATTTTCACTTTTACTTTAAAGAGCATCTCACTGGACTGGTCACCCTGCTCCCCATTTACTTCCATTGCATTGGAAAGAGAGTTTGTCAAAATATCTCCTTTGTGTTCAAAGAAAGAATTTCACTCAAAAAATATTTAAGATTTATGTATTTGAATTGCATATAAAATAATTCATTTAGATTACAACTAATGTATTGTGTGATGCATATTTGTCAGAAACGGGTAAGATTTCTGGACTCAAAAAATGTCATATATTATTTGTAACTATTTGCATATGCATTTGATTTTAATCAAATAGGCATATTTTTAAAACGCATTTATTCAAATAGCTTAGACTTGACATGCATGTAATTATGTATCATGTCTTTGATACATAATTATGCATCACATTAAGGTGATAAGTTCATTTATTACAACTGTGTAATCCAAATGGATGGAAATTTTATATGCAATTCAAATACATAAATATTAAATGTATGCCTATGTATTTTTTGACCAAAGGACAGAAAACCATGCTGGTTTGAACTGCATTGTGAGAATAATGTAATGAGTAAATGATGATTCTTTGAATGCATTATTCCTTTAAATTGTTGCCACATTATGGGGTAAGTCCCCACAAGGGCAGATGCATGCTGTATTGTTTAGAGGTGAATGAACAATAAATGTTTAGAAAAAAATGTAAATAAATATCCCACAGCAATCAAGACAACTTTGGACAAAAAGCACCCATTGCTAAGCTAAACACTTTGAGCTGTTGTTTCACTCTTAAAATAGCTCACATTGTCCAAAAGCTGAAAAAGGAAAACAACTGGAGGTTGATGTTTCCTGTGCCATTCATTACCCATCAAGAAAAATATACTGCCTTTGACTTCAACAATGAAGGGTGCCAACACAGCCAGGAGCAATCGATGCAAGGAGCAATCAAACGTCAGGGTGATCAATCAATCACAGAACTGCTTTATCTCAGAGGATGCTTTCCTCTCCCTGAACCTGTCACTACAGCAGACCTGAGGGCACATTAGTGTTAACGTCAGTGTCATGCTGAACTACTCTTGGAAGGAGACTTGCATGTGAAACAGTTGTAGAAATGCTTGGTTCTTTTGATTCAAAACACCTGTCAAGGTCGTGGGTTAAATTCGCAAACTGATAAAACATGTACTAGATATTTAACTGTAATTGCATTCGAATCTATACAACGATCAATGTTTTTTGCTGTTGTTTGTTGCCTGTAAAATGGTATATCTATGGTCTCTCAAACTGTGGGAAAGGGCATAAGGCATAAGTCATTTCTCACAACGGTTTCACTGTGCAAAACGATAACGCATTAAAGGAACCATGATGATAATGATCACATTTTACAAGCAAATTTTCCATTCATGCAAATCTATGCCACAACAATCTGACCTGCCACAGGTGTGCCTCTCTACTACATCTCTAGCCTAGTCTAAACCGACTCCAGCTCATGTTCAAACTAGTCTATGTTTATAAAATACTAACACAAATGGACAATAATGCATGCAATGCAGAGACAACAGGTTGCTTTTATGTTTTATTTGTAATGGCGCTATACTGCATGTAAAAGTAAAGGTTGCTTTAAAGTACTTAACTAATGTAAATGTTTGCCATTTTCTGTGACCTAATCTAAAGTGAGAGCTTTTTATGGTAAATATGTTGCATTATCTAACTCTTCACACATGAGCTAATTACAATAATAATTGTGTTAATGACAGTGATAATGAAGAAAGAACTCACTATTTGTATGAATTTTTAAACTACAGCTTAAAAAACTGTGAATTAACTAGTTGAAGTGGTACCCATTTGTCTTTGTCATGCTGTTTATGGGGTTTATGGGATTGTGGGTGATGACATCATCATCACTATTTTTGCTCCAGCTTCAGCTTGAAGCACTTGACATCACACGCTGTGTGATGCTCTGAACATGTAAGCATGTGTGTATGTGAAAGACCTCACACATCTCACACACACACACACACGGGGAGGGGCAAAACAGCGTATTTTCAAACCAAACCAGTTGGTGGATTGTCTGAATGAGGAGACGGTGTTAAAAAATGCTGTATAATTAGGGTCCCCCAGACTCTGATCAAACGCATTTCTTCAGCGTTCACACAGGAAGTGTTTTTGTGTTCAAATACAGTGCAACTGAATGGAAAAGAAAATCAGGCATTTTAAACAAGTTTAATTGTTTTTAATTTGACACGGTGTGAAAACAGACTGCGTGAAAAATATGAAGCAGTTGTTTTTAGTGAATCATAAACACACAGTTGCATCAGTGTAGTCTGACTCTTAAACAAATGAGTCTTAAGCAAATTATTTTTAGTGAATCAAAAAAAAAAACGGACAGCATAACTGTAGTCAGGAACAAACTACTCTAAGCTGGTTATTTTTTTTTTTTTTTGTGAATTAAACATATACAGCTTGCAACAATTGCATTATTTTCTCGTCTTGTTTTTACAGTATAAATATCTAAACATTCATGAATCAAGATGCATTTACTTGAAAAGCAATTTCAAGTATTTTGAAAACGAACAAACTTTTGATACATTTTACAGAAAAAAATACTTAATATCTTAAATCATTTTGCTTCTAAAGTAAATTTATCTTGATTCCAAAAATGTTTAGATATTTATACGTGAAAACAAGAAAAAAACGATTTTTTTTTTTTGCTGTCTTACTGAGAAAACAGTACAGTTACTGACTTGCTGTTTTTATTCAAATGTGTAGTTCAAGATGCACGTTACAACATTTGTCAACATTACTTTACAAAAGTAACTGAATTAAATGTTACTATGCTTTTAGATGGTACAGTAATTTCTTAATAAACCAATTATTATACTGTATATATATGCTGATTTTAAAAGCCATTAAAGTTTTTTTATTGATTATCTCATCATTTGGCATTGAAGTTGTTGTTGTTTGTTTGTTTGTTTGTTTGTTATTTACAAGCACCAAAAGAACGGTCAATGGAACCATTAAGAAAATGGTAAACCAAAAGCAGAATATTTAAATTACATTTCCAGCATCCTACTACTCAATTATTTGTTTTGGATATTTTTCAACCACTCTTTAAAATATTGAAAATACTGAAAAGAATGATAATAATGATGACGATACAAATAAATAAAAATACTAAAAGTTTGATTTAAAAAATGTCTAGATGAACTAGTCATGCTCTCTAGTTGCTAGTTAACCATTCAGCCCTTTCCTAACACACATACTTCTGACAAAACACAGCTATAATTCTCTCATCACTTAAGCCCACTTAAATCCTTTTAACCTTGCAAATGGATGAAAATAAAAGCATGAACACACTTGTGCACATGGGATCATTGCTTTCAATTTCCTGTTGGGACTGAAGTAATCAAAGTCCTTCAGAAGACCATTCCAAATCCCATCGTCATTGTTTGGTGACCTCCTTATTCAATCAGATGCTAACACACACACACACACACACATCCTACTTCAAAGCATGGCCTGTACACACTCAGTGGCTCTCGGTTCTTGCCCTGAGTGTGTATAAAAATGGATGAATTTGTAAGTGAAAGGGAGAGAAAGAGATGGAGATGCGGAAGCTGTATAATTCATGCCAATCACTGTTTTAGTTTGAAGGACATTCAGAGAATGAGAAGAGGAGCACTCGCTCGAACACATGCACTCAGTGTGCCGTGAGCAGCTGCTGTACATCTAATTGTTCTGCAGGAGTGTGATGAACTGTATTTCATTTATTTATATTCGAGCGGTTGTGACAACACACACGGGCTTTCTTTCACAGATCTATGACAGCCCCAAAACACAGTTTGTATACTCATGCAATCAAACCAATAATCCAAAGCGAGAAGCTGTGTTTGTCGCCCTTTGATGATGAAAGCAGCATGTGACCCACCGGCCTCAGTTTGATAATGAGCGAGTGTTGCAAATTACACTCTGACCCATGCTGTGACATACAAAACATATAGCAACAAACATAAACCTATGAACTATTTTATGTTTTCATAATGTCCATAATGATACCTCCAAGAGATTCTTTTGTCATTTAGTCACTCTCATGTTATTGCAACCCTGTAGAACAATTTTGGTTGCCATTGACTTCCACTGTATGGCCAAAAAAACACAAAACAAAACAAAACTTAAAATATCTATATGTTTTATGTTCCACTGAAAAAAAAACAAAGTCATTTGGGATAACAGCAAGGTGAGTAAAACACTACAGAATGTTGGGAATTTTTGGGGAAGGATGTCCTTGGTTATATGAATGTTATGAAAACGTAAAAAGAAAATGTTATGTATACATCACTTACACATCATGTAAAGCAATAGCATGCATTTGTTTTAGCTGACCGGACCATGGTGGACAGATGGCTTCCAGAAATCCATTTGAAAATCATTATTTCATCATTCCTTTGGTGATGTTAGTGGTGCAGAAATTACACACTTCAGCTTGAAGACACTAAGAGTGGAAATACAAAACACCCCCATCAAGGCAAACGGAGCAAACCAAAAAACCCAATCTGAAAAACACAGCTCCACCCAGTGTGTGAACTCCACGAAACTCAACTCACAAAACAAGAGGACAGAGGGAACATCTTTACAGACGACAGAATCTAAAACCTTTCCATTAGTGTCTAAAACATAACTATGCAAACTATACAAGTTTCAGAAATTAACACTATGATGATCTTTCACTTTCACTGGCATCAGCTAAAGTGTTTTAAATTAACCTGTTATCTTGCATTAAATGTCATACACTATCAATCAGATATTAAAATATTTCTACGTCAACCAAGCAAGTAGGAAGTGAATTGCAAGTGGCATCACATAATTCAGCAAAATGCAGCAAAATCGAATGTCTGTCTTTCTAAAAAATGCTAATTCTGTCATCGTTTACTTGTTGTTCCAGAACTGTTTAACTTTCTCTCTTCAGAGGAACACAAAAGGAGATGTTGTGCACACTATAAGGGACTGACAGCTTCAGTCACCATTCGCTTTCAGAGCATCTTTTTTCTATAATATGAAAGCAAACTGAGGCTGTCATCCTGCCTAACATCTCCTGTGGTGTTTCACCAAAGAAAGAACATCATATGACATGAGGGTGTGTAAATGGTGACAAGTTTCTTTTTTGGGCTGAACTCCCTGTAATGCATCCCTTTTTGCTAGATCAGGAATGGAAATGTTTGTCAAGTGAGCAGCTTTTATTTCTGTTGGCATATAATGAATCTTCTGATGGAACGATAGAAGAACTAATAATAGAGTTTAAGTTATGAGTTTGACTGGGGATCAAGCCTGGAATCAAACCTCTAATTTAATAATATTACAGAAAGAAAACGCACAATCCTCCCACACAAAAGCAGGTCTGATATTTTGGTGTGTGTGTTTTTTTTAAATGCCCTGGGTGAACGTGCCTGTCCATTCTTCCTGTTTCTGTCTTTTTCTAATCTAAGCTAGATATGCATTATGAATGTGCTGCAATCAGTGGAACACAGGGACTGATCTCTTCCTTCCAAAATGTGTCACCCACACGAAGTAAACAATCACTTAACATCTAGTGAGTTGATTCTATTTCCATGTAATAATCTCTGCTGACATATGACAAAGAGTCCGGTATTCATTGTTTATATGGTATATATGATGATCCAGCATTCACTGCAATTTAAATGGCATCATGGTGACATGAATAGCAGATGTGTCTTTATTAGGCTACTCAATGAATCAAGGTCATATGATCTCTGTACACATCTGACGGTGTTCAGTTGCATGCATCCAAGGCTGTTTATTTTGCTCTTTTTTCTTCTGGATTCTCTCATACCAACGCATCTCCTGTTTATACACAAACACACACACACACATGCATTTACACGCAGAGAGAGAGAGACAGTTCGTAATTGGCATTAAGTCGACCGAGGCGTTGACAGTCTTCTCCTTATGTAAAGGATGAAGGGATGCTGTGAATATAATAAGCCATCGATACAACGTTGTTTGCGACAAGCTGCCTCCATTCTGCATGCAATAAACAAATTAAAGCTATCGTTTCGTTACGTCAAGAGCTGAAAGCAGAGACTTAAACACGCGCGCGCGCACCGACGCCCATTAAAACACCACGCACGACACACGGCAAAAAGCATCCTGTGTCCAAAGCCCCTCACACACACACACACACACATTCAGCTACAGGATATGGAGAGTTTGAGGAGTGTAAACTACAGCATCTCTCTGCCACTGTCAATCAAACGTCGATCGGTTATTGATTTATTGTTTCTTACGAAATAACGTCCCCTCGTTTAAAAGCATTGTGACTCACCGCATCTTATAAAGCACTGGAATAATAGTCAGCTCCGGATGTGTTCAACAGCATCAGGCTGTGTGAGATCTCAGAATGCTCCTTTATTCCCGTGACAGTGTGTGAATAAAACACGCAGATGATGGTTCCCAGATGCGCGTTTATGAAGCCTCCTGAAGAACCACGACGAGGTGGAACAGTATATTTCGAGTATCCTGCGTCCCCCAAACCCAATGGATATACAGTGCCCTGTGCTGTATCCCGATCAGTGTTTTTCTGGAATAAGAGGAAGATGCGCAGAGTGGGTCCAGCGATGGCATCAGCGCCAGTCCATCGCTAGATCGTCCATGCGACCCGACAGCTAATGCACGCGCGAGGAGAGAAAATGACAAGCCAATTTGGAAGTAAAGTGATGCTTGATTCACGGATGGAGGGTGGGAGGGAGGGAAAGAGAAAGAAAGGGAGGATAAGAGAGGAGTGATGACGGGAGGACTTGAGCACGCTCTGGCGGTCGAGAGCGCGCACAGCAGTGAGGGTCGACCTTCCCTTCACTTGAGGGGTCTTTCATTGAAATGTGTGCAGTGTAACTTTTCTGTTTTGAGATGTGTTTTTCTTTTTCCTTTACATTTATTTAAGCTTCAAAAAGCTTAAAACTGCGTGTTTGAGTAATAAACTGTTGGCTGAATTAATTTTACAGATTATAAATAAAGTTGGGATACAGAAACATCAAAGTAGACGTAAATGTAGCCAGGTTATACCCTGGACACTGGAACCTGTTTAAAAAAATACAAAATATATATAATAACGATAGCTCTACATGCATGTTCAGATTTCAGATGATCAATTTAATAAATTTAAAATCATGGGGTTGAGATTTAAGCATTTCAAGATTGTTCACTGACTGTGTTCTGTATGTACTGTAACAAACATAAGATAAAGTAATTTAAAAAAATAAATGTCGAAGATAATTATTTGTTCATAAAGAACTCGAATTCTGAAACGATGATGATTATTTTATTAATCGATTGTTTCATTATATTTTTACCATCATCTGATAGTAACAGTGCTGATGCTTAGTCTTTTAAATAAATATTTATATTTGGATATTTACATATTTATTTGGGACACACATAAGATCTAAAAAAAAAATTATGAAAATGTATGAGCCTCTATTTTATGAGACGAAAGGGATTTTTTTTTTTTTTTTTTTTTGGCATCCATCTGTTGTAGGCTAATATTAAGGACATTAGGGTAATAAAGCATAATAGAAAACATCACATTGGCAAATTATAATTTGTGGACATACATTAATTTAAATGTCTCTCATGAGCTGATGTCTCTGTTATCATTAAATGAGGGGGAGAGGCCTGATCATCCATTTACATGACACTCATGCACGAGCATCAAAGGCGCATCGCGGACATGCGCGGTGAGTGACAGACAGTTATCACTCTCGCGCAAACCCTGGGCTTTCTAAATAATAATTACGACGTCTGAAAATGTTTTAAATTGAGCCCCGACTTTTCATCATCCGATGAGACGAGACGAGACGAGACGAGACGATCCGCGAGCGGCAGTTTTTCATGCAACCTGTTGATCTGAAGGTAAATGTGAAGTGGGGAGATCAGCTTTTATTGATCCTTACGTAACGAATGAAGATGGCATCGCAGCTGTCAGTTACACCTGAACCATGGCATGCTGAATTTATTTAGCTATAGGATTTATTTTAGCAAACTGTTTTTGTTGTCCTTACAGACAGATCCCATTTACTCTGTAGTCTAGCCATAACTTGTTTTAAATTCGCAATTAACCTATGCATAATAAACTCAATTTGTTACATTATAGCCTAGGCTATATGATGGACAACACATATTTAATAACCTAATGTTGTCATCTATTTTTACGTTAAGCAACAATGCGTCTCTCAACTAGCCTATCTTAACGACATTTTAATGTACCACTGATATATTATTGTGAGTTGTAAATCTATAATTAGGCTACTTGATCAATAATGACAGAACTGTTTTTCTATGACGCATCCGATGCAGACAGCGACCCAGCATCTGTTGCTATGGCTACTCCTTACTTGTAAAGTAACTTTTGTGGTTACTGAAACCTAAACAATTTGGGCTCCTACATATAAGGGGCAGGGTAGTCCATAATCAATTTTTAATATTGAAAACTGGAAATAATAAACAATTTGCACACTTGACAATTTATGCACTCCATATATGATTTCAAGATCGTTCGATATGACTTATTTTAAATCGTGCAACCCCCTTGGTGATGTGCTGAGGCTCCATGGTTCAGAACCTCTTTGCATATTTACGCATCTATCAGCTTCGCCCGCTTAAAAGAAACCCCTTGATTTGTTTTCCCTTGGTTACTATTGTTGTCCGCCACACCGCCCACCGCCAGGCGCTATCAGGTATGCTGGAAGGACATCTGTCCCGGTTAATTACCGTCGTGCACAGTTTAAGTCCGTTTACAGCTACTAAACCTGACCGGTAAGCGCATTACCGGAGCAGCGCGGCGCAGACACGAGCGCTCGCGCAGATCACAGAGGTGCCAGATTACATCAGCATGAATAACCGATTACAGCAAGCGTTATCAGAGCGATCGGTGAGATGTGACGTGAACCGTCTGTGCAATTCATAAAGCCTGTCATCGGTTACAGAAGCGTCACTAGATGCCAAACGTCACCGTCGCTGTCACAGGTAAGGTCTGTCAGGTGCGCATGCCAGTCAGTGATTAAGATGCAAGTCCCTCTTTCGTAGGATGAGAAATAGACAAATCTGTTTGTTGATTTGTATCTAGAATATGCTCAATGCAATTACGTCTGATGGTCCTGACATTAATTTTCTTGCATTGTTTTAGATGTCAGAAAGAGAGAGCTGGTAATTCATTACCCAAAGAGCTGAAAATGATGGGTATGTATGAGGTGTTAACACCACATCATTATTTTAGCCAGCATGTGTGTCTTAATCTGTCTTTCACAATTTATGATGACCATTTCCTTAATCTGCATGTGATATTCACACTCATACATTGTACATCAACTGATGTCACTGCATGTGCCCATGTCATTGATATATTTATGCGTATGTGTGTGTGTGTGTGTGTGTATAGACACACAGCGTGCTTTGCTGGCCGTGGAGCGGCTGCAGGAGCGGCTGAAGAAGAAGGGAGAACTACCTGCTGAGGAAAAACTCAGTCTGCTCAAGAGTGTTTTACAGAGTCCCCTGTTTCACCAGATCCTCATTATGCAAGACACCGGACAACAGCATCAGCAACAACAGGTCAGAGACTAATAACACCGTCATTAAAGTGCACGACCCAAAAAAAAGGCACACACTGACACGAAAACACATCAGACGATAGTGTGCTTTAACATTATGTAGTGTTTTATTTTTAATAAATGTATTCAATGAATCGGTGTATGCAAAATAAAATAAAAAATATTTATGACATGACACATATAGATTAATTTTGTGCCATATTTCTGTCATTACCTTCATAACTGATCTTGTGAAGTGTATTAAACAAAATTATATGTTATGCTGATATCCGACTCCACAACTACTGAAATGGAAATTTTCATGCAGGTATATTTTTTAAACAATTATACAATATATTTCATATGGATCATTTTGATTCACATCTTCTTCCCTGACTACATCAGCTCTGTTTCAGTGTCTATTATTAGATGAAATAAAACAAGAGACAATCCTTTCTTAAAGGACTGTTTTGGATTCAGTACAAGTCTCAATTGATAACAGTTGTGGCATAACTTTGTCCCTATTCTGCTTTAAAAAAGGGTGAAATGGGGGACAATCCATTAATATTCTTGGTGATTGATAGTAAAGCTGCAATATATAAACAATACACATGTTAACAAGATTTTTGCATGAAATAAATGAATCTGTATTTGGTAAATTATACCACATTTTACAGCTTTGTCAGCTTTACAGTTCAAATAATAAACAGAAGAGTCACACTATCAAAATGTATTGAGTTTAGAAGCCTTTTTGTCCATTATCAACAGTGTTGCATGAAACACAGCTAAATCTGAGGTCCCTTCGAAGCTAAACAGCTTTATATTGATCACAGCGTGCAATTTGGATGTTCAAAGTTTAGTTGCAAAATCTACAATCACACAAAACTCCAAATATCACAGATTATTATTGAAATGACTACCAGCAGAATATCACTATACAAAGGTACAGTAACCTGCACCCTTAACAAATTTTATAATTGCTTTTATAAAATTATAAGATTCACTTTTCTGCTTTTACAACCTCCAAATACTGTCCCTATTAAAGCTGCAGTCGGTAACTTTTGACGCTCTAGCGGTTAATAAACAGAACTGCTTGCGTCTTGCGGAAGAACATCGTAGCCGGAACTACTTCTCTCTGTTTATGTCTATGAAGAATCACAAAGGTACTGGATTACTCCGCCGCGGTATCCCCGAAGCAATCTAAAATAGTCCGAATATAAACACTTATTATAGGTGCACCTAGTGATTGAGGACAGGCTAAAAACACGGTTTGGAAAATGGATTCATGGTGTACTCGCTTATTATATACATTTTGTAAATCTTGAACACAAAAAAGTTACGGACCGCAGCTCTGATTGGTTGTTTCTTACCGGGAGCGATTGAGTTTCTGCAAACGACAATAGGACACTGGGAGGAGCCAGAGGAGCTTGATTTTTTCACAGATTATCTGTCTCATATTCTACTGTCAGGACATAATGTTTAACAAATGACAACAGGTTTAACAAATATGTAAAAAATACATTTTTACAAAAGTTACCTACTGCAGCTTTAGTTTCTATTGTTACCCTAAAATCTCTTTGTTTTCCTAATAAACTTTATGCCATAAATGCTGTCAACTGAGTCTAACTTCTAGTGGATGTTCCACTGAATGTAAAAATAGTTGCATGCATTGAATTTCGACCTGAGCTTGTATTTGACATTTGACTTTAACTGTGCTTAGTGTAATAACCACATTGACCCAGAGGACTACATTTACAGAGCATAAAGCGGTCAGAGAAGCCCAGCAGATATGAGTGGGAGGCATGAGAGGTTATTCAAGGATACTAGGTGAAAGAGTCTCAAAGGTGTGTGTGTGTGTGTGTGTGTATATGTGTGTTATGATGCAAGGTAATGATGGGAAATGTTCTCGCGAAAATGGCCTGCGTTGTCCCAAGCTTTCAAAGAGCAGCTCAGGTAATTTAGCTCCTCGGATATCATCATAAAAATAGACAGTGGATGTTACATTCAGATTTATTTGGTACAACCATAATTGATTGTGTTAGAATCTTCTAGCAGGCTGAAATGAGAGGAGCAGCAGGCGCCAGATGAGCGACTCCAGTAAACCAAGCACTAAACGGGCTGTTTGTCATGAAAAATCACACGTTTATGGGTTTGCTAATATGCCATGAGATGTAGCTACTTCAGCAAAACTATATATCAGATAATCTTCTTGCTGCTCACTTTGTATTGGTCAGGCCACTTGCCATGGATAATCATTAGCATTGAGTTGTTTATATGAATCAATCTTTAATCAATCTTATCATTTCCTGTTTGCATTCTGTAATGTAATAGGCTGGATTTTGTCATCTTTCTAAAATAGTTTTTAGAAAGTTTTCGGTTGCCAAACAATTAATTTATTATTCAATAATTAATTCACTCTCCTCTCAAGAGCTCAATGAAAGTAGCATATGCAATAAAAATATACTTTGTCTTCTGATACATCAGGAAAAAAATCTGCATGATAATTTTTTAATGCATTAAATTAGCTGAATAAATTCGGTTTCTTCAGATGCGCATTCTAAATCAAATTTAGATTTGTATATTTGAACATTATTTGTAAGGAGACGTCTGACTGTGTTCCACGTCAATGGTAAGTGCTTCTGTGTATATTGTGTGTGATGCATTAAGAGAGACGATTCTTTGAAAACAGCAGCGAGCACCAAACTGAGGTTGTATAAGCTACTTACCTGAGCTGACCGCTTAATCGGTGCTGAAACCAGAGAGATGCAGAGGTCAGCAAGTCACACACACCTTTCTGTAATTCTGGGGACTTTCCATTGACTCGTGTTGTTTTTATAGTGAACTAAGTATGTTTGTTTTCCTATCGCTAAACCTGAGATTTGCAGAAACAATTTTGCATGTCTATAATTTCATTAAAATAATCCAGTGTGTTAAACCTGACTGCTACACGACAAATAGAAAGTGAGATACTCCAACAACAAAAAAAAGCACACTGTTATTAGTTAGTTTTAGCAATGGGCTTGGCTTGCACCCTACTAAATATCTGTGCATTAGACCATTACACTTGAAACACTGAAATATAACCACTCTTTTAATAAACTGAATATATACCCAAGCTTTGACCAAGTTGCAATAAAGGCTCAGTTGGCAGTCTGACTGAATTATAACAATGAGCTAATGTTTTACGCGTCAGACTTCAATCATTTAGACTTTTTTATAGCAATGCTCACATTTACACTTGTTTTCATTTGAAGAGAGAACATTATGTGAATAACTGAACATCTCTCCAGCAATGAAACTGATCTAAATACTGCACTTTCTTTCTGATATCAAGTGTTTGTCTGTGTATATATATTGCCAGTATCTTGTTGCCTTGTATAAAAACACACTACTGTTAAAAATGTGGGGTTGTTGTTTTTTGAAAGTCTCTTCGGCTCATCAGGACTGCATTTATCCGATCAGCAAAAACAGTAATATTGTGAAATATTATTACAAGTTAAAATACATGATTTATATTCAAAAGCTGAATTTTTTAGCACCATCTTGAATGTCACATGATTCATCAGAAATCATTCTAATATGCTGATTTGCTGCTTAAGAAACATTTCTTCTTATAAGTGCTGAAAATAGTTAATATTTTGGTGTGGAAAATGACTTTAGATGTGTGTTTGTACAGGTTTCCCCCAGAATGCCTCTTTCCCAGTCACTGAGTGTTGATGCAGATGTTGTGAGCACATCCCATCCCTCATGCACACTGAGATACAGAGACTCTTATCTCTCAGCACAGCGGCGAAATGACCGATGTCAATCCTCCAATCATGTGACCTTTGGCCCTTGCATCACTGTGGACATTTCTCTGCTGCAGTCCATGGCCAAGGTACTGTACCACCATAATTGAGGACCTTTAAACAAACTGCAGTTTGAATCCATTCTTTCTTATCTCATGTATTTACTTCTCTTTCAGGGTCGGTCTGTGCTTAGTTTTGAGCTGGAGAAGGGTGGAAGTGCTTTAGGCATCAGCATTGTTGGTATGGATCCTGAAGGCAGTGGAGGTCATGGTATCTTCATACAGAAGATCCAGCCAGCCTCTGTAGCATACAGGTATACACTGACAAGGATTCAAGTACAGTGTAGAAAAACATTATGTTATTCTGGATAGGTGCATAAATTGATCTGAAGCCATTCTTTATTTAGTGATGGACGTCTGCATGAGGGTGATCAGATTCTAGCAGTGGATGGCAAGCTGTTTGAATCCTCTGTGACTCAAGAACAAGCTCTCCAGGTTCTTCAAGATGCTGCTTCTGTGGTAACCTTAATTATAGCCAGGGAACCAGCCCCATCATTCAGCCCCCCACAGGTGAGCATTAGGAGATGCATTAGCCTACATCTCTTAAAGTTCCCTAAATATAGCTGTTTAAATGTACCCTGAGCTCATGTTTTGCCTCATATCTTACGCTGTAATGTCTTATGCCTTAAAGCTGCCCCACTTTACCATACATCTCAAATCTGATTCTGATCCACAGTAATTCGATTGCATTACCACAAGTGCAGCACATCTAACATTTGAAATGGTTTACATTAGCTTTTAAAACAGAGGTTTTCGGTTTGGTGGTTGTTGTGGAAAAAGAGGATTTCCTGGTAATGGTGGCGATTAAATTGAGCCTTCTTCTATTAGCAAGACTATTATAATACACTACTGTTCAGAAGAGGTTTTTCATGCTCACCAAGTCTTTACCATCAATTTTGATCAATTTAGTGCATTTTTAGTGCGAAAGAAAAGTATGAAATTCTTACGAAAAATTTACTTTAAAGAAAATTGAATAGTTGTGTATACTATATATGGGGTTCAAAGATGAAGGAAAATTTTTGATGGGGAAAATAATTACATTTTTTGGATTATATGGTGTTTACCTTTCCTTGTGAGTTTTTTTTTGTTGCCTTTTTTATTTAATTTTTTGCCTTTTTTATCTCAATATATAATTATAAACACAATACAGAGAACATGATCATATTTTTCTATTGAGATAATAAATATTTCAATTTTAAAAACAAGTGATATAAAAATATAATACACATGTGGAGATTAGTAAAATTGATCGTAAAAAAAAATACAAAGTAACAGCTGTTTAAAAAGTTTTTTTTTTATTTTTTTTTAAGAGTATCAAGACATAATGTTACAAAACATTTCTATTCTATTCTTTCTTTTCATCAAAGATAAAGATATTCCAGTGTCTGTTTGGCACAACATTGTTATGGCATTTTGTAAAAAAAAAACTCTGTTTCATGAAATGATTTGTTACATTTAAAAAAATAAACTTACCCTGAGAAATATTCACTGTAGTAAGTGTGACAACTTGCCCCAGTCTCTCTTGCACTGTAATTTAAATCTGAATCCACAGCCTCGACAACTTCATCATATTGAGCTGCAGAATGACGGATCGGGTCTGGGCTTCGGCATCATTGGAGGGAGGAGTACTGGCACCATGGTAAAAACCATCCTACCTGATGGTGTAGCTGGAAGGGTATGAGAGAATCAGCATTATTGTTATGTTTTTGAATTGTACATGTACAAACTGATTCAAATTAGGAAGAGTGGCAAATGCCTTGACGTGTGCACACAGGACGGGAGATTACGCGGTGGAGATCTGCTCCTCAGAATCGGTGATGTGGATGTGTCCACTATGGGCAGTGAGGAAGTGGCACGTGAGCTCCGTCTTGCTGGTCCCCGTGTGAGACTTATCATTGCCAGAGAAACCACTGATGGTGACCTTTCACCTTCCATCACCCAGCTACAGGTGCAAAATGCTTGTGTGTGTGTGTGTGTGTGTGTGACATATCAGGACACAACTCTGTATAATGACATGGGTATGACACAGGTATTACAAGGAGAGGGTGACTTATGAGGACATAACCCATGTCCCCATTTTTCAAAACGCTTATAAATCATACAGAATGAGTTTTTTTGAGAAAGTAAAAACGCATTAAGTTTCCTGTGAGGGTTAGGGTTAGGTGTAGGGTTGGTGTAGGGCCATAGAATATACAGTTTCTACAGTATAAAAACCATTACACCTATGGGATGAACACACTTTACACAAAAACAAATGTGTGTGTGTGTGTGTGTTCATATTAGAGGTGTGCGATAATGACAAAAAAATTATATCTTGACACTTTTGGGGATTTTTTTGATAATGGCACTTAAAAGCGACATATGATAAATGATCTTTTTTATTTAGCCTATATCATACAAGTTTGGAAACAATTGAAGGTGAAATTAAAGCTAATTAAATTAAAACTATTTCTATTTTCAACAAAAATTGATTGACACTGACATTGAGACACAAGGAGATTGTGGTTAAGTGAGAGAGTCAATGTAATGCAAAGAGATGTCGTGTTTGTTGTCAAATGTTATATTTATTCACACTTTCTAAGTCTTTTATCTTGATTACGTATTATAATCATAAATGCCTTTGTATTATGTCTTTGAAGATACAAAAACTAATAATTTGATGAGCCGATAATAAACAAAGTATTATCCTTCTGCAGGGTTTAGCAGAGAAAAAGGAAAAAGAGTTCGGCATCAGATTCAGTAACAACAAAAATGGTTTCAGCATCTCCAGATCTCTGGATAACCTGGACAAAGGTATGATTTCTTACTGTTTCCTTTCAGAAGTTATTTTCCCGTTGAGTCTAAGAATGTTAAACGTGAAACATTAAATGAATATTGGGTGTTTTAGAGTCCAGTGGGTTTGAAATAAAGAGCATACTGAAAGGAAAAGCCGTGAATCCGGATGGACAAATTCACACCAGAGATCACATCATTGCTGTGAGTCCAAATCACAGACCTTTGTTTTCTCTTTGTCTTTCGAGAATCACATCTGTTTATCTTCCTTGTGTGTGCATGTAAAGTTAAACAGTAGTTCTAATGCTTTCAAGCTATTTATTTACATGTTTACAAAGTTTTGCATTAATTGTGTTTGGAGGTTTAGAGAGCTCAGATATGAAACATTAAATAATGCTTAAATAATGATGGGATTCTGCTGTACAGACTGTGGAAATACACTCCTGTCAGAAGTTTAGTGTCATCGCTTTTATTGTATTCTTTGCCGAGGTCAAAATGACCAGAAACAAAACAGTGTATACTAGGAATATTTCTGAAAAATGCATGCTTGCTTTGTGGTAGAACAGCGGGATAATGTGTCTAAAGATGGGTAAAATGTCATGACGCATCAATATAGTCGGTATTAATGTTGTAGCAAGAATTATTTAGCATGAAAATCAATGCGTGACATAAACTTTGAAGAGAAAAACTTAACATATAGTTATTAAACTTTGCAACTATTCATCTTAACACAGAGAAATCCTGAAAGACACAAGCACAGATATCATCTGGAGCTATTTCACACTCAATAAAGATGAAGCTTAATGTGACTCTATAATAGTTATAATGTAAGTTTTTAGTGAAAAATCAGTTCTTTAATTGTTATTAATGATATCCTAACACTAAACTCTGATCATTAGCACTTTAGACTCATTAAACGATCAAAGATGGCTTTCAGATATAATGTTAAATGGCTGTAATTACGCAAATATTTTCCATTTAATGGACGGTGTCTGCATGATTGGCTCCTATAGAACGTGATATTGGATTGAACAGAAAATAAGAGGTATTGCTTATCTTTTAGGTTTTGATTGGGTCAGAGGTGCTCTTAAAAGATAGGAAACTATGAGATTAAAGCTGAAGAACATGAGCGTTGAGCCAGCAATATTAGTGACTTCAATAACTGTGAATAATATAAAACATATAAATAAAAGACAAACGTTCAAATATCTGAACATGAATTATATGAATCATATTATTATTAGTTTTATGCACATGTTATTTAATTGTCAATTTTAATGGGGGGTGTTGGTGTTTTTAGAAACCGAAAGCAGCGGAGATTCTGCACACGACTGGTCAACAAGTAGAAATCTCTCTTCAGAGAAAGAGCTCAACATCTGGAGCACAGACAGCGTCCTCCATCTCTCAGAGAGACTCGAGCCCTCTGGGGCTTCTTCCCCCTCCGCTGCCTCCACGTCTGCCCGAAACGAAGCCTGTCCTGCCCCCAGGGAAAGTCTTCTACACTGAACGCCGGGACCTCAACTTCAACAGAGAGTGCAGTCAGTGAAACGCTCGTCACTTGGGTTTATTTACACTCATTCGACCCGTTCTCTGTGTGAAGTCTTTGACCCTGCTTTGAATCTAATAACAGCTTCTGTGTCTGTTCGTTCTTTCTGTGACCTCAGTGGAGTCAACGCCAAGCTGTTATTTAAAGTCCAACATGGAGAACAGAAACAACATTGTTTCACGTAAGAGCAGAAAATGTTGTTTTCTAGCATATTTGATTATCATTGATTATCACAGCCACTCATTTTGACTTTTGTTCCTTGGGTTCGTTAGTGTACGAGTAAACATCTGCTATGATATACTGATATAATTGTGATTTAAGAGAATTTTAATTGATCAGAAATTAAGCATTGTATCACTTGCTCACCAGTGGATGCTCTGCAGTGAATGGGTGCCGTCAGAATGAGAGTCTAAACAGCTGCTAAAAACACCACAATAATCCACACCACTCCTGTCAATCATTTAGCATCTTGTGAAGTGAAAATCTGCATGTTTGTAATAAATAAATTCATCATTAATTAAATTTTTTTATGTTTTTACCAGTTAATATATGAGTCTTCTATGCATAATATTGCTTTTGCCAGTGAAAACTTTGTCTGGTCTGAATCAGGAGAAAAATATGCACAGATCAAGTACAATCCAAAACAGTTCTAAACAAATATGCATGTGGATTTCAATGTGAATGACAACAGGAGATGGACTTTTTCTCTGGAGTAAGCATTATTATGGACTTATATTTTGGCCATAGGCAATGATTTAAAGTTACAAACACGCAGCTCTTGGCTTCACAAGATTGGAATTAATTTATGAATTTGATTGGTGTGGATTATTAATGTTTTTATCTGCTGTTTGGACTTTCATTCTGACGGCACCCATTCACTGCAGAACATCAGTTGGTGAGCATGTGATGCAATGCTAAATCTGCTCCAATAGAGAAACATTCACATCTACATTTTGGATGGTCTGAGGGTGAGAATATGTTCATTTCTGGGTCAAATATATTCCTTTAACTTGTATTTAATGTAGTCTGTTAACTTGAATAGTTTTTGTACATTTCGACAGCTGTCTAATCAGCATCGATAACAGATAAATGCTTTAAAGCCAAAATACTGATTCATTTAACATCACACATACATGGACACTGAGCAGTTAATTTCTTTAGCTTGCTTGATGATTTCTAACATAGATATTGAAATCCAGACTCTATTATGATGAAAACATACATTGTCTTTCGTAATCGATTCTCCTTAGTCATGTTGTCTTTTATTTATGCGTGACGTGAAATTTTGTTTTAGTTTGCAAACTGCCTGATGAAGAGGATATATTGAAGAAGAAGTGGCAAAGCAAGCTGGGTCCTCAATATGAAGTCATGGTGCGTCTCATCTGTATTCCCTTTCCTGTATTTTCCATTTCAAGTGTGTGTGTGTGTGTGTGTGTGTGAGCATATGTTTACATTCAGTATATGTCTCTGTTGATGTATGCACATGCGCAGGTGGCCCAGGTACAGAAACTGACTGAGAGCAGCGGTCTTGGTGTGAGTTTGGAGGCTAAGGAAGGTCATCATTATATCTGCTCTTTACTGCCAGAGGGTCCGATCGGACAGACGGGAATCATTCATCCTGGAGACGAACTGCTAGAGGTTCACTTCAGTTTATGTTCACTTCAGTACTTCATTACTATAGAATGCATTTACCTAAAAAGCTAATGTAAATTATATTTGGTTATACATCAAAGTCAAACAAGCTTTAGATAATACTGTTGTTTATAGATTAAGCCATTGTAATCCCTTATCATAAACCCTGCTAACATATGCATGCATAATAACTGAACTCTTCTGCATTCTGGTTTTTATGCATAGCACTTTATCCGGTGCTGACTGCACATGAATATCAATCACGACAGCTGTTTAAAAACAGTCCTTCCTGTCAGGAGAAAAGCCTAGAGGATGGTTTCGGCAGAGCAGGCGAGTTGATGTGTTTTCTGTTTGTAGGTGAACGGCTTCTCTCTGATTGGTGAGACACACAAGGAAGTTGTGAGCTTGCTGAAGGAACTTCCTGTGAATGTTTGTGTGGTTTGCAGTCGTCTCATCCCACCCACAGCCAGTGATGAAGATGATGATGATGATGATGTACAACTCAACCTCAAGAAGCTACTAGCAGAATTTAATGAAAAGGTTTCCTGTCTGTGTCTATCTATGCAGCATTACAAATAAAACTAAAGTTTAAAAGATGATAGAAGTGTATTCAAGGGAAGTGTACTTAAAGGGAATATTCTTTCATTATAATGTTTCTTAACACACTTTTAAAAAGTACACTTTGTAATAAAGTCAAATTGACCGCTCATTGACCGTACACTTATTACTTTAAACACTTATTGAAGTATACAATAAGAAGTACACTTATTGACTAACACACTAAAGCACATGTAATATGTACTAAATTGGACCTTAATGTGTAATTACAAATATATTTAAATAAATGACATACAAGCTTCAATAGAAATTACATTAAAGTGTATTTATTTAGGCTACTTTTTTATTCTAGGGACAAATTCTCACTATTAACTTGTAGATTATTAGCATGCATATACTTATTATGCGCATATTAATGCCTTATTCTGCATGACCTTTAATACAAGCACATACCTAAACTTAACAACTAACTACTGATAAGCATGAGTTTACTGAGGGAAAACTCTTAGTTCATAGTGAATATGTGCTTCCTATTTGGCAGTACACTTTAATCATATTTCAGGCTATGAAAGTATGTAAGTCCTACTTAAAAGTAGCAATAATTACTCTAGAGTTCAGTTGACTGCATTTAATATAAATTCAAATTAGAATAATTTTTTATTTGCAATCAATTACAATTATCATGCAACTACGGATCCGAAAATAGTAGATTTAGTTAGAAAATATAAAGTGTTTTAATGTTTTTTTTTTTTTTTTGCCAAACTGGACTTCTTTTTTAACAAAAATATTTACTCACCCACATTTAGTTTCAAACTCAAAACCCCTCTTTTTCTTGTAAAATGTACTTTTGCTAATCTTTAATTAGCAATTACACAAAGAATAGAATCAAGCTCCAAAAAATGGAAAAAAAAAGTGTAGAAGTAGCATAAAATAGAACTGAATCATAATAAAGAATTCCCAATTAAAGGGACACTAAGTAGGAATTACTCCCATCTAGTGGTGAAATTGTATTTTGCATTCAAACTAATTTTGCTCTCCAGCGCCTCGCTTTTTCAAATGCGCGTTGCATCTACGGTAGGCGATATGTACCAAAAAGCTTTGACAGGATGTCTTCTAATAGCACTTCGTCGAGTTTTCCTTCAGGTGTGTTATTTCAAACAAACAGCAACATGACAACTAACAAACGAATGTTACAGTATGAATTACTGACTGTGGAAAACATGAAATATTGTAATTAGTAGTTATGTCTAATTTATTCGTTATATTTTCTGAATAATGTGCATTGTTAGATATAAAAAAAATATTATAATATAGACTGTAACACTGACTTACCTGTCGAGAAGAAAACTAGCCACTTCTGCGTCTCTTTTGAAATCTTTATCAAGCATTAGCTCTTTCCACCTAGAAAAAGCTTCCCCGACATTAACTCTTGTTTTCTGTAATCTACGGTCACATTTCCTTTTACGTTCTATTTTTGACTGTTTTGGCGACTATGTTTTCTTCTACTGTGGCGCGGCATATGTATGGTCCATAATAAGAATGCAATCCAGACTTTTAAACTTGCCGGTGCAGTTTCAAGCGCCTCTCACTGCTCTGCACCTGCGTTTCTGGCTCTGACCGAAAACGCGCTGTGGAAACGCGTTGGCTTAGTACTTTTTGTCCCTCTCTGCTATTATAGTTCTGCAAGATGGCGGAACTACATGGAAGCCTCCGTCGACCTACCTGTCCCATGTATATAAAGATAATAAATTCTTCATTTACGAGGATTAGTTTAAACATTGGCATAGGTATTTGTACACCATTGAGGGCATATTTATGAATAAAAATATTGATTTTAGATAATAAAATACCTAAAAAGTTACTTATTGTCCCTTTAACGTCATAAATTGAAGCACACAAAATGAATGATTGCTAATGCTTTTGTCCTTTTTAAAATTAGTTAACATGAGTCCACTCATTTTTTTTCTGCAAAATAATACTGCCTTTTTCCACTTTTTCTCACAGGCCGAGCTAAACTCGTCTGCATGTAGAGAGGAAGAATGGAGGACAGAGGCTCCTTTGCTTTCCCATCAGGCCATGTGGGAGAGCCAGATTCAAGTTTACGAGCTGCAGAAAGGCGATTCTGGTCTGGGATTCAGCATACTAGACTATCAGGTATCTGTGTGTCTATTCACCAGTACTATTAGCTCCACATGACTTGGTTTGGGGACATTGCAGCAATCTCTCCTAATTAATGTCTACTCTTCTCTGTCTCTCTTGCGCTGTGACTTGCTGAAACTCTCTCAGGACCCCATGAACCCAGGGCATACTGTGATCGTGATCCGCTCTCTTGTAGCAGGCGGTTTGGCAGAAAGAGATGGCCGCTTGCTGCCAGGCGACCGGTTGATGTTCGTGAACGGGACTGACTTGAGCCACGCGAGTCTGGATCAGGCCGTCCGCGTCCTGAAGAGCACTGCTTTGGGAATCGTACGCATCGGAGTCACCAAACCCTTAACGGTAAATTTCTCACAATCAGCTCCATTCTCAAGAGCAACGATCTTGAGCAGTGTGGGAGAGATCTAGAATCATCATGCATCATGCAGAGTCATCATGCAATGTTAAGGAAGAGAATTCAATGTGCACCACTTTGACATGTATAATTTGCAGTATGATAAGCATGCATTTATATCAACTATCTGTGAGCAATGGCTGTGTTGAATGCTTAAGTATATTAAACTACAGCTCCTCAAACTACTGGCACTTTAATGTCAAAGGGGTTTCATTATTCTTGGAAACATTCTACCATATCCATATCATGTATTTTGTCATTTTTTGAAAGCCTTTCACCAAGACAAATTACATACAAATCCATCAATACAAAGAAATATATTACAGTTTTTATTTTTTTTTAAATACATTGATATAAATGATTCTGTGATTAAGTAAATACTTCAGAAAAACAAATGTAATGTCTAAGAATTCTATTGATTCTTTTAATTATACAGTTAAGCAAAACCTACTCATCTTTCTGATACTGGTGTACCCATCATGCACTGGGGCATTAATAATTACTTCATGCATTTTTCACTGTTTTCAAGTTGCATTTACACTGTGTTATGGTTGCTTTTGTTGCTTAGACTGAGATGTCATTGCATTGCCTCTGTCATCTTTTATATTTTCCAAGTCACTTGAGTGTTTCTGGCCTGAGCTCTGTTGTTATTACCGTAGTCTAGAACTGGGTCTCAGTAACTGTGGCTCGTGAGTCTCTGGTTACTGGAGTCTTTCAATAATTAATGTCTCTTGAATTCTAACACCAGCCTCCTAAAACAAGTGGTGGGTTTGTGTTTATGTGTCTCTGAAATGCTCGTTAGCTGGTCCTGGGAACCTCACTGTGAAGTTAAGTGTCCATCGAGTGAGAGAGGAGTTTTGAGTCGGAGATTTAATACAGCTTTGTCATTGACAGGAGAATGAGACTCAGGACGCAGAAGATGATGTAACTGTCAGCGTTTACTCCGAACATTACAACCAGCACAGCACTTTGCAGGTATATTGCTTTAGCTGCTATAATACTAATGTGAGCATCTGAGCTACATGAAACCACTGCTTTTCAAGGACTCTTGACATTTGTTTTGCATGCATAAACTCAGTCTAAATTTCCTGCTTCATGATGTAATTTTGAAGTGTCCTGCAGCAGCTGATTTTGCAAACGATGGTTGTTTTACTCAAGCAGTTAGTAGGCCGAAGAGAAAGTGTTTTTTTTCCACTGACCTAATTTAGCGTGGTCATTCTAGCTGTCAGGGTTTAACTGGGAAGGATATTTGTGTGACATCATCTCTTATTCACACAAGGGTTTTGGTTTACTCCAGACCGTAAGTGTGTTCAGGACTCGTCCGCTTCATTGGCTCGTCGAGAACACATTTGAGCATTGTCATTGATTGCTTTTAACTTTTTTATGGTGAACAAATTGTTTGTAGTATATCATTTATTTTGCTGTATTTTTTTTTTTTACAAAATCATTTTTTTCCCTTAAAAATGGGATAATTCAGCTGCCTTTTTTCTTGCATATTAGTGCAGGTCATTCTATTTGTTAGAGATCTGGGGGATAAAATGCTAACCAAAAAGTCATTATTATAAACTTTCAGTATTCTTGGAAATACAAAAGCTAACATGACAATGCTTTTTGGTTTAATGTTCATTTCTAATACATTTTTAACATTTCAAGTTATAGATTAATGTTTAATGAACAAACTTGAATTTAAAATGAACAACAATGTATTTACAGACCTTCATTAACATTAACGCTGAAAAATATAAATTCTTTAACTAATGATTTTTGGATTTTATACCTTAATCTGCAAGTGTGCATTAATGTTGAATCAAAAGTTACGGTTAAAATGTTTATAATGTTGCAACATTTTTAATTTTTCAACATTTTTATGTTTTTAAGCAATAATAGCTATTCTTAATGTATTTGATTAAGTAAATGCATTCCTAGTTAGTAAAGGATGCTTGTATTTAAATGCTGAAATACTTGCCTAATTGTAATGTTTCTTAATTACCAAATGCATTTTACTTACATTTTGCCATTTAATTATTTCGGACCCTGTTTATGTTCTGGATAAAATACACTGGTTGAGGATTTGGAGGAATTGTTGACAACTTAAAAAAAATAAAAATAAAAAGTGCAAGACATTGCTCATCAGAGGATTGTGCATGTCATTCAGTCCCACATTGACTGGCACCGAGTCGCCCGGGATGTTTCTCGAGAGCTGAATAAACACTCTCAGCACTGGAAATAAAGCACCGCTGCAGGACAGATGTTTAAAAGGGCTCTTAGCAGCACATATGCACAGAAAATAGGCCATTTCACTGAATAAAGTCTCTTTATCTGTTTGTGTTCTAGACAAATTCCCTCTCTCAGAACAGCAGGATGGAGACTGACGCTAAACACGTCTCCATCCCTTCAAGCGGCTATGAGAGAAGCATTACTATAGTCAGGGGAAACTCCAGTCTGGGTATGTTAACCCTGTTCTTTACATTCTTCCTGTCTGTCTTCTTACTGATCCTCAGTTTGTTTCACGAAGAGCTGGACTCTGTGAGAGACCTGTAACATGCTGTGTGTGTATAGATGTTGAATGGGTTTGTTTGAGATCTCTAACACACCTCACAAACCTTCCTAGATGAAAGTACACATGCAATATATTACATAGGGATCTAACGGTTTGTATTAGCATATGATTTATTTGAATTTTTTTTATTTGTTTGCATGTACTTTAGTTTGTATGTATGTTGTTGTTTTTTAAAGATTTCTTAGATTTCTCTCTCTCTCTCTCAAGTCAAGCTATACTGTATATGATGCATTGCAGGGCTCAACTATGCATTTATGTATTACATTTTTTTCAGCTGATTTGAACTTGCCCTACACTTTTTATTTTACTGTATTTCCAATATTTCATGCATTAATTTCCTTTATAATAAATAAATAGGATGCATTAAATTGATCAAAAGTGACGGGAAAGTCATTTATAATTTTACAAAAGATTCCTTTTTCAAATAAACGCTGTTCTTTTGAACTTTCTGTTCATCGGTGAATCCTGAAAAATAAAATGTATCACAGCACAACTGTTTTCAACATTGATAATAATCAGAAATGTAAGAAATGTAAATAATTATCTTAGAATGATTTCTGAAGATCATGTGACACTGAAGACTGGAGGAATGGTGCTGAAAATACAGCTGTGCATCACAGAAATAAATTGCATTTTACGATACATTCTCAAAGAAAGAAAATGAAATGGAAATTTTACAAGCATGCCATTACAACTATAAATTCATAAACACGATTAAAAATGATGACATAAAATGATTTAAATGAAATCATCAACACATTCTGACTGGTGTATCTAAAGACTTTCACAGATTTTAACAAAAGAGCTTTACGCTGTTGATGCATTTCAGCTAAATTGGCAGGAATAATGTTGAATGCATCACAGAATACAGAACACAGTTGAGCCCTGTAGTGTATTTATGCATCTACACCATCACATGGGCAAAGTCATAAAGCTCAGTGAAGAATATAGAAGTCATGGTTCCCATCGAAGCGTGATCTTTCACTTTATCTTTCCTTTTGATCAAGTATTTATTCCAATGACTGTCTAATTTGACACAAAGCTCGACATGAGTGTTATTTAATTGATGAGTTCCAGCATCTCATTTCACCTTGATTTTTTTTTTTTTACGTTATAGTCAGTTATTTATGTTGGCTGATGGAATAGAGATTATAAATCGTGATGTGTTGTGTGTCTTTTGTGTCATCTCTGTCTGTGCTTTATATGGTCAAACGTGCACTTCTGTAATTAGCGCACTATGATTGTACTGTAATTTGACTGAAATATGATGTTCAAATTAAAAATAAAAGCTTTAAAATCAATGAATCTCAAATTCTTTACGACCATAGTGTTGTCTCCGTGTTTGGTGTGTTTCCTCGCTTGTGTGTTCATGTTGCATGTGTTTTCTCTTTGCATGGGCTCATAATAATTAATAAATCAGCTGCATGTTAGATTTAATACAGGTTGCATGGGTTTTTTTTCCAAATTGAGAGCAATTTTGATTTCTAGCAGCTTAAAAATAGTACAAAGCCAACCAGTCACTTTACAGCCACAATGAAGTCAGCAGCACTGTTTGAAGCTCATTAGCTCAATGTAATACTCGTAAAATGAATCGTTTGAAGGCACACGCTGTGATTTTAATACAACACTGAGTCAAAGCCAGCATTTAATACGCCATGAAGGTGAGTGAGGTGTTTTAAGACCCTCTACACGGTGCGCTGACACTTTCATTGTTACTTAGAGATAATTAGCTTTGACTAAAAGAGTTTGATTCGGTAAGACGGATTCACGGCGTATTTATGAGAGTTAGCGAATGATGACATTCCATTTGTAGAAATGTATGATGTGGTTAAACTTGCTCTGTCAATCTATTCACACACACACTATAATACACACTTTTGTTAGCTATGATGAACTTGATTAAATAAAAATGGCTTCATATAAATAAATACTAATAAAATATTCACTGTTGGGAGAGCCTGGGGCTAGTTGTCACACTTTTTTTAATTCAGTGCATAGTTGTTTCTGTACAGACACATACTTTAGAGTCTTGACCACACAAAAGCTATTAAAAAAATACTGTTTATTAAACTCATGTTGACCTTTTCACACTTTATGTCGTCATTTGTGACAATGCACCCTTATTATAGGCTTTTTGCCACAATTTAAACATTAAACCAATTAATAAACAGCAAAGATGTAAAAATGTCAGATTAAAAATACATGACAACTTGTGACGAAATAAGTGCATACCCTGGGTAAATAAATAAGTGCATACATACAGTGCATACATACATATACTTAAGTACACTCCCTCAGCTGACTATGCACATGCATTATCAGCGCTTATATTTCCTGTTTAACACTGTAATGTTGCTTTGACACAGTCTGTATTGCACAAAGCACTATTTAAATAAAGGTGACTTGACTTGAATGACACATGCGTGTGTGTGTGTGTGTGTGTGTGTGTGTGTGTGTGTGTGTGTGTGTGTGTGTGTGTGTGTGTGTGTGTAGGAATGACAGTGAGTGCCTTAAGGGATGGTTCAGGCATGATAATCCGCTCTGTGGTTCATGGCGGGTCGATCAGTAAAGACGGGAGACTGGCGATTGGGGATGGAATTGTTGCCATCAATGGAGAATCCACCACCAACCTGAACAATGCACAGGCCAGAGCTATGCTGCGCAGACATTCACTGATCGGACCTGATCTCAGGTGTGCACACACACACACACACTCACACACACACACACGTTTGTTCATCCCATAGGCGTAATGGTTTTTATAATGTACAAACTGTATATTCTATGGCCCTATACCAACCCTACACCTAACCCTAACCCTCACAGGAAACTTTGTGCATTTTTACTTTCTCAAAAAAACTCATTCTGTATGATTTATAAGTGTTTTGAAAAATGGAGACATGGGTTATGTCCTCATAAGTCACCCTCTCCTTGTAATACCTGTGTTATACCCATGTCATTATACAGAGTTGTGTCCTGATATGATACAAACACATGACCACACACAAACACACACTCTCTCTCTCTCTCTCTCTCTCTCTCTCTCTCTCTCTCTCACACACACACACACACACACACACTCTCTCTCTCTCTCTCTCTCTCTCTCACACACACTCTCTCTCTCTCTCTCTCTCTCTCTCTCACACACACACACACACACACACACACACACACACACACGTACACACACACACACACACACACACTAACCAAGCTTTATCTTAACATTGACCTTTAGCTCTAGTTTCTGTTTTTATATCTAATACAAATAAATACAGGATAACCATTTGCAAGAACATTTATATAATAATATTTCAAGCAAGCGGTGTTATTTCTATTTTCACAAAATAAGTTTGTTGATATATATATATATATATATATATATATGAACAAATAAACAAACTTAGTCTTGTTTATATTTATTTATTTATAAGTAATTATTTAGATTTATTTGTTACTAAAATTTGGGGTTGTAAGTTTTTTAATGTTTTCAAAAGCTATAAAAACTGCATTTATTTGATCAAAAATACAGTAAAAAATACTACTGTAAAATATAGTAATTTAAAATATGTTATATTATATATATAATAAATATTTGTAATTTATTTATCTGATGCACAGCTGATTTTTCGAGTAATAGAATTCTTGTAAGATTATGTTTTACCTTTGATGAATTTAACGCATCATCCATGACTTTAAAAGAGATAATGCTGACCCATAGCTTAGTTAACCGATTATTTAAATTTTTCTATTATACCACGTGCATTCTTTATAAATGTTGCCTGTTAAAACTAAAACTAAAGAAAGGTGATATTCTAATTTCTGTGTGTTTCTGTCCCAGCGTGACGTATGTACCTGCTGCCTTCCTGGACATGCACAGAGCCAGCTATAGCCAATCAAAAGAGGAAATAGAAACCCACAGAACAGCTACCGTCCAACCCAAGCACTCACAAAACCTGCCTTTCAAACCTCTGTAAGGAATCTTTCCGTCTGTCTGCTTTCTTGTTTCTGATGGTGTCCTAATGCATGTGTGCTTTGTGTTAGAGAATGCATTTCTGAACAACAGAGTACAGTGGACGGTAAAGGAGTGAACGGAAAGACTCAATCTGAAGAAGAGAAAGAAAGAACAGATAACCACAGCCAAGTAAGACTAAGAGAGAGCGATGAAAGACTGGAAAGAGACAATAAGGTGAAGAATGAAGAAGCGGCCTTGTGGAGTGAGAACGGACAAAGACGACAGAGAGTAAAAGATGATGAAGAGACACACGGAAATGATCGTAGCTCGTGGAGTCAGCCTAGAAGGTATTGCATAAACTAATAAAACATTAAGACATTGCTCAAGGTGATATGGTTGTGTTTTTGGTCCTAGAGTCACATTATTCAGGGCCGGGGCCACGAGTCTGGGCTTCAGTGTGGTGGGGGGTCGTGGCATGGGCAGTCGACTCAGCAATGGAGAAATGAGACGTGGCATCTTCATAAAACACATCGCAGAGGACGGCCCAGCTGCATGCAACAGCGCTCTGAAAGAAGGAGACCGAATTCTTCAGGTGGGTGTGTTTATAAGACAGTAACCTTCAACTGTTGGTGTAAAGTCTGACATGCTTTTTATTGCTTATTCTAGCAAAGAGATGCACACTTAGACACTGTCTGAAATCACAATAACGGGGAAAAAGTAGAAAATACTTGGTCAAATAATGACACAGCAGTCTACAGACATTGGTGGAAAATAACTGTGATCAGAAAATCTCCTGTTAAATACTGAGTGATATAGATTAACGACATCTACTTATTGTAGGGTTATGATTAGAGTTAGCTGCTTGCAATCAGAGCTGGAAATTGTAGTCCGTTACTGATTGATGAAAACTGTAGTTAGTCATAGTCAAACTGAATTTAGGCAATGTACTCTGACTGCTTTTCAGATTACTTTTAGATGCATGGTTTGTAAATAATATGTGATCCATAACAAAAGTAATCTGTAATCTGATTATGAGTATTTTAAAATGTAATATACTCTAATTACAAGTACGTATTTTTGGAATCTGATTATGTAATCCAGTATGTAAAATGTGTTTTATTATTACTAAAGTAAGTACATATATAACAAGGGCTCTGTTAAATAAAGTGATACCCATAACACAAATTCAGTATGTAAAGCAATATATTTAATATCTAGTTTACTTGCTATAAAGATTTTATAGCATGAACCTCAAAAACTAATCGTATGATCAAAGAAATGTGATTAAAACTCACAATTTTTCCAAATCATGATGACTTTTTGAAGCCATAAAGATGTTTATATATATATATATATATATATATATATATATATATGTATAGAAAACCGTATTTAAAATGATATATAGAAGAAATTATGAAATTACATATAAAGATCTAATTCATTTTGAAACTGCATTTAATTTAAATTGTAACTAAAAAAAATGTTGTAATTGTCATGCAATTAAATTCGTGAAAACATTTCATTCAATTTGCATGCATATTATTTCTCTTTTAAAAAGTATGCTAATGGAGACTTCATGTTGACAAAAGTTGCATGATATCAGAAGACTAATTATGTAGCGCAGGAGTTGAAACATTTGATTTTTGTAAATTGTATTAATTGTTTTTCTTTATTTGCAGTTTTGTAGCTTGACAGTCTGAATCCTCATTTACTCTCATTATACTGAAGAAGAAAAAAATCTCCTTTTGTGCCTCACAGGAATTAATCATACAGGTTTATAACAACATAAAAAGAAAGAAAAAATACAGATAGTCAAATTTGAATGGTGCATTTTGCTATTTTTGTGTCAAATGTACATCAGCAGGCCTGAGGCTGAGTCTAGTTAGTGTTGATGAGCATTAATGATCTCCATCTGCTGGTCATAATAAGCTAATGCATCACTCCTCAGACCTAAATATACTAGATAACAAGATTAGTTTCAAGAAAATCTGGGGCAAACTGGTTAAAAAATGGAAAGAAATGAGCGACTCTGATTTTTTAATGTGTGTTGGCAGGTTCAAGGTGTAGATGTGAGTGATTTTACTCATGAAGAAGCCGTTGAGGCGATCCGTAGAGCAGGAGACAGACTCCAACTACTAGTGCAGAGTCCTCAAGTAATCTCACACACACACACACACACACACAGCCACTTCACAAATACACAAACTCAGTGCTAGAATATACAGTGCTAGAATGAGTACATAAAACATTTATTTTCTTTCAATGCCCAGCTTTCAGCTCCTGACAACTGCCCTGAAGATCACGATGCATCGAAATCTAATTCTCAAACTCATCAGGTGTGTTCTTGCTTATGATATTGTGTTTATCATAAGTGTCTTTGATGTGATGTGTATGCTTACATTAAAGTTGATCTCATCTTTAGGAGCCCGAAATCCCTAGTAATCATTCCCCAACCTACCCCTTCAGTCCCATCCCCTTTAAGGTAATGTCATGAGTGTTTGCATAGTAATAATAATCCAGAATTACATATACACATATTCTCTAACACTAGCCTACTTTAGGATACTCTTAAAAAGTACTTATTAAGGATAATATTATGCTTTGAAATTGACAATTATTTGTATGTTAAATGCAATTAAATGTAGTTTACATTTATATTAACTGTAGTAGAGTGCTTTTTGATCCACTTCAGTACATCTTTTTGATATTTGATAATTTCTTGTGCACTATAATATACGTTAATGTAATTTCTAAGGAAACTTGATACTGGTTGCAAATTATTATATTCAAAATATATTAACTTTAAATGTAGAATTAAATATTAAACACACACACATATTTATATACAGTATATGCACAAAGAAAGATTTTTAAACACTAATCATAAAATATTATTAAAACGATATACGTAAAAGACATTACAAAGTGCATTTTTTAAAAAGCGCACTTAAGAAAGATGTGAAAATAACACTTAAGTGGCTTTTTATTTAATTAAGATTATATTATCTGCAAGTAAAAAATTTTAAATACTTATAAAATTCAATACAGTTATGCACACTTCTGTTTCAAGAGTGTAAATAGCAGAAAAAATATTTTTTTCATCCATGAGGTGACAAAAAGTGAATAATATTTAATTTTAATTCCCATGTTTCTTTACATAAATTACGTTACTCTGTTAGTATTTGATAAAAAGAGAAATGTATTTTTGGATTGTCAGATTTTAGCTGTGTTGTACCAAACTGTTGAGCGCTGAAAATGAGAACTGATTGAATATTATAATGATTTTTATGGTGCTGTTGCAGCGAACAGAAGCCTGTATGTTGGGGAAGCCTCCACATGTAGCTCCATCACTCCTGAAACTGACATCTAAACACATGGAGACAGAAACTGATGCAGTGCAGCATCTTCCAGAGAAACCACCGCTGCCAGAAGAGGATTCACAGCATCACAGCGAGCCGGAGCAGGCCTCTTACTGGAGTATGTGTGTGTGTGTGTGTGTGTGTGTGTGTGTGTGTGTGTGTGTGTGTGTGTGTGTGTGTGTGTGGCACCAACACGACGGGGACCGAATGTCTCCTAAAAACAAGAATCACTTTCAGTGTGAGGAACGGTTAATCATTCCTGTGAGGAAAACTGCTTAGAAAACATATCGAATTCAGCGTTTTAAAAATGCATCAGTCTGCATCAGAATGCTACAATCTCAGAAAAGAAGATACAAAAGGTGTCACTTTTTAAAAGGTACACCTTTGTACCCCAAGGTACCCTAAAAGTACATATTAGTATCTAAAGTGCACATATTACTACCTAAAAGGGAACTTTTGTAAAGGTACCACCCAAGTAATAGCTTTTATACTTTTTTTATCGGAGAGTGTTGAAATAATAGACTTGCATGAATATTCAGAATATATTTACAGAGGACTGTAAAAGCAATGCAAGGGTGAAAATTTTATTTTGTTAATATATCAAATTAGATATATTTACACTCTCAAAAGAAATGCATAGGTGCAAAAATAATTTAATCTTTGAAACACTTTTTTTTTCTAAGTCAACAAATAATGTATAATGTTTTCACAAACAATCGCTGGCCGTAGGTAGGCAGTAAATGAGCATGGCATTAAAAAAAGCAGTAAATTAAAAACAAAAGCTGCATGCTTTCTAATGTCTTTAGTGTTTTGCAAAAAGTTTTTTTTAATTGCAAACTGAAGTACAACTTTTAGTGTGTAAGTGATTTTTTTAAAACTGTAACGTTAGCTGAGGCGATCAAAAATATTATTAGCTCTGAATATATGGAATTACATTTGTTTCAATAATAATGAACGAATCTTTATAAAACTGAACGTAACTTTTTCAGAAACGATCAAAAATATGCCATTACAAAAGAAGAAAAACACTATGAAAATGAAAAAAATGAACTCAGTCACACAACTTTAACATGCTCTTCAAATATGCTTAATTGTTTGTTTATGTTTTTAAAAGATTCATTTTCGCTAATCGTGGATTCTAAATTCACTGCCACAGATTTCACTTACGTTTCGCAGTTTTCCGTTTGGTGTTTTGATACAAACCTCTCGTGGGGGCGTGGTTAACAGTGATCTACTCTGATTGGATAGTGAGCTTTTGATGGACAGGTGCTCTCTGACCGGGAAGTACAGACGTCACTCAGTGGCGCTATTTTTCAAAACGCTTATAAATCATACAGAATGAGTTTTTTTGAGAAAGTAAAAATGCACAAAGTTTCCTGTGAGGGTTAGGGTTAGGTGTAGGGTTGGTGAAGGACCATAGAATATACAGTTTCTACATTATGAAAACCATTACACCTATGGGATGAACACACTTTACACAAAAACACGTGTGTGTGTGTGTGTGTGTGCATGCATGTGTGTGTTCACATTTATCTCAAGTGGACTTAAATAAATATTTAAATGTGTGTGTGTGTGTGTGTGTGTGTGTGTGAGCAGGCCGCATGCAGCAGAGGTATGGCAGTCTTCCTGGAGAGCTGCACATGTTTGATCTGGACTGTGGCTCTCACGGCTCTGGACTGGGATTGTGTTTGTCGGGAAACAGAGATGGAGCTCGTGGTCGGATGAGTGTGTACGTGTCAGAGATCAAACCGGACGGGGCTGTGGCCGCAGACGGTCGGGTCAGAGTGGGAGATGAACTACTGGAGGTGAGGACGACTGCCTGGACCCAGTTCATTTGGCCAGTCAAAAATATGTAGATGTATGTAGATTTTGCGATTGCCCTCAGTCTCCTCCATAACTAAAAGAGCAAAACACAGAGAAATATGAGTCTTATCAAAGGTCAAGGGTTATTCTTCAGCGTGTTTATGTGTGCATTGTGCAGATAAATGGTCAAGTGCTGTATGGACGCAGTCACCAGAATGCAACAGCAATCATCAACAATGCTCCAGTTAAAGTCAGGATTCTGCTCACAAGGTGAGACATGTGCACATGAATGTAGATTAATTCAACTTGTCTTCTACGTGCATTTTAATATGCTCTTTATTTACATAGCTTATTACTATGGAGTGCAAACATCTGAGATAGCAATGCATATTTGTTTTTAATTTCAAACTAGGGCTGGGCGATATGGACAAAAAATCATATCCCGATATATTTAGACTGAATATCGATATACGATATATATCCCGATATTTTTTCCGCAAAGTGAGAGCAAATGTTCAGTCAAAGTCAAAGCCAAATATGACGTCACAAGTAGTTTTATTGAAACCGGCCATTTCAGTGAACAGTTGCAAAATCAAATGAATAAATAGTAAACGGGGTTCTTCACCTGGTTCATAATTAAATGCTCAGCTGTTCAAATAACAATAAAATGTAAAAAAAACTGTACAACAAAATACTGTATAACAATAGGACAGGAGTACCTTTTTTGAAATCAAAGCTCCATAAGGTGCACATTTGAATAAAAAAAAAAATCTTAAAACATTTTAAAATAAAATAGGCCAATCTTTTTCCGAAATAAATATATTTATATGAGAAAAGTACAAATATCAAAAATGTTTAGTTTTACAACTATTAATGGCTTATTAAAATCCAATAACAGATTTTATTCTCCTTTCTAACAAATCCACAGATGCAAATAATGAATATTACAAAAGAATATGACAAACCCTAGTAACTTAAGGGCAGCATTTACATATAAAGAAAGAACAAAATAAAGTGCTCAGTTTAAGAAAAAAAAAAAAAAAACATCAGCTTGAGATTACCTTTTCCTTTTTGTTAACTCAATTTCTTATCTGAACAGTCTCAACCAGTTCCACAAGAAACAGATTATCAACTAAATAAACATTTTCCCCCTCTTTTTTTACTTTGATAAACAGTAATTCTGTCTTGAGGTAGACATTAGAAGATAGACAAGCGTATCCTCCTTCGTTTAAAGATTTTGTGCGAGAAACACCAGCCTGTCAACAGCATCCGGCTTCAGAGATGCTCTGTGGCAGGTCACGATATTGCCACTACAGCTGAAAACCCTTTCGGAGGGTGAACTGGTAGCTGGTACCAAGAGATACTTTTTTGCCAGGTGGCTCAGAGATGGAAAGAAAACTTCATGATCCTTCCACCACTTGAGAGGATCAGTGTCACTCTCCACACTTGCGGACTGCAAGTAACTTGACAGTTCATTTTCAATAGCCCCCCTCTTGGTTGGTGCAGTGGTGGTGGCTGTGCGCTTCTTGAAGAAGCTTGCCAGTCTTTTAGCTTTTGGTGCTACTGCTGCTTCTCCATCTGCAGGCTCAGGCACAGTGGGCACACATAGGCAAGGCGGTTGACAGCTGCTCTGATCAGCCAGTAGCGTCTCCACCTCCAAGACAGCTCTGTGCTTCAATGCTTCCACTTTTTCACTTGGGATGTAGGTGGCCCTGAACCGAGGATCCACAAATGAAGCCATCTCCAAAAGGTCAGCAGTGGCTGGGTCAGAATATTTGCTGTTGAGGTACTCAACAATGCTGGTCTTGATCGATTTACAAAGCTCGCTATCACCCTCTTCACATGCCAGGAGACTTTCGTTAAAAAGGTGCAGCACAGGTTTCACATATGATAGAGTGACGTACTCCTCACCTGATAAAGCATCAGTAAAGTCCTGGAGAGGTTTCAAGACCTTTTGGACTGCTTCTAGGACCTCTAAGTCCTGCCAGGTAGGGACAAGGTGCCTGGTGTTTTTGTCATTAGACAGGACTTTGGCCAGTGCTCCTTCCTGCTCCAGGACTCTCTCTATCATCTGCTGCCTGGATCCCCAGCGTGTGGCAGACTCGGTTATGAGTTGGTGACTTGGCAGACCCAGCTGAATCTGGACTTCAGCAAGATGTCTCCTTTTCTTCCAGCTGTACGAAAAACTGCTTACAATTCTTTTGCACAAAGAAATGGCCCGGGTGACACGCTTGTCATTCATGCCATGTCCTGTCAGAATCATAAAAAACTATTAAACAAATGTGCTTATGCAAGAAATTTGACTCAGGGTTCACTTTAACACATTCATACAACTAATCCAAAATCAAGCTTTAGAAATATTCTACATTAATATTATATTATATTAATATTTATTTTATTGTTGGATTGTTTGTGTTTAAATTATTTATTTTTCTGAAACTATGTGTGCTGCCGTTTTTTTACCAGGTCTCCCTGGAAGAAGAGATTATTATATGGGATTTTTTCCTGGCTAAATAAAGGATACATTTTCTCTTTCATAGTTTATTTTTTTAATCAACACCAGTACTAATCATAAATATCAAATATTATATTTTTTTTCTGAATTTTAATCATGTAAGTGATTTTAATGTATTATTATTTTTGTATAATTTATAAATGATGACTATACTGTATGTACATTTACTTGTGTTCCGTTCTTGTCGTTGTTCTTAGTATTTAATATGTATGCTATTTTTTAATGCTACTTCATATTTCTACTCCACTAAAAACTCCATGTGTCCATGTGTCATGTGTCAACATTAGTTTCTAGTTACTTTGCAGTTTGCTATTTTCAATCCAGAGAAAAAAACTAACATTTTAATGTTTTTGATTAAAGTAAAATATCTGAATACTCCTTACAACACTGCACTCACCAATAGCCAAGTGCAGTCTGTGACCGAAGCACTGCATCCTCATCCACTCGTTCAGCTCAACCGCTTTGACGATGTTGCTCCCGTTGTCGGTTGTTATAGCAACCAGATACTTTTCTTGGAGTTTCCAACTTGCAATTGCGTCCTGCAGGGCCTCAGCTATGTGCTCACCGGTGTGATCCTGGGGGAAATAACTTGTTTGCAGACACGCTGTTTTCATCTCCCAGTCTTGAATGAAGTGAACTGTCACGCTCATGTAAGGCTCACACGTCCTGCTCGACCACATATCGCTGGTCAACGCAAAATGGGTCACGTTAGCGAGCTGGTCAGCAAGGCGCTGTCTGAGTTCAGTGTACATTTGTGGCAGTGCTTCTCGTGCAAAGTAGTTGCGACTGGGAAGCTCATATCTCGGGTCCATAGTTTTCAGTAGGTTTTGGAATCCGACTTGTTCCACAGTTGCAATGGGGACCATATCTTTAGCAATGTGATAGGACACCGCTTTAGTTATAGTACACCACTTGACACTTTTCTTTTCATAAGGCACGTTGCGGGAAAATGAAGTTTGCAGTGAGCTTTGTGTTGGGGCTGGAGCTTTTTCGGGTTGTCGATGGCTTGCGGCTGTGGCTTCTGCAGCGCGCAGTTTCAAAGACTCTTCGTACTGCAGTTTGTGCCACTGTTTTAGGTGGTGAAAAAGATTTGTAGTGCTTCCACCCCTGGCTGTAACTTGTTTATTGCACTCCCTACAAATAACGTGATGTTGTTGCTCATCTGATACTTTAAATCCGAACCATCTCCAAATTACTGAGCCACTGCTTTTTCTTTTACTAACCAATTCCTCCCCGCGCTCCGCAGACGTACCTGCTTCCTCCATGTTTGTCGAAGAGTGGCTCTGTGCCTGCCCATCCCCCCTCCCCCCATCGAAGAGGAGGGGCGGTGGCGCGGGGAGCAGCGCAAATTTGAACTATATCGATATATGCGATATGCTCTAATTCCATATCGCGTCTAAAAATATATCGATATATTTTTTTATATCGATATATCGCCCAGCCCTATTTCAAACAGAAATAAAGAAACACTTTGGATTTTGAAATATTTAAAACAAAGAAAGAAATTCAGCATTACTTTTAGGACTATGCCAGCTTGAATGCACGGTGTCATTGAAGAACATCAATTCAATGTAAAAAATAAATCTGATATATAATATTTGTAATGAAAAGACTGCAAATAATTTGAAATCAACCTAGAAGCATTTTCATTAAAAGTCTCAAGGTCTTTATTTATCTATATATAGAGTTTGTGTAGTGTGGATGTGTCACATATTTTGATGCACACATGTAATTTTCTCATCAGGAATAAAGCTGCACAGAAACAGATGACTACAGGACCAGCATATAAGGCAATGGAGACACACACACACTTAAATAAAACAGTAAAAAATACAATAAATATAGAGCTATGCTTGGTTAACAAATTAAAATAATTTTCAAAAAAAACTAAGTTTGCCTCATGTTTCTAAAGTTCTTGTTTTATTATTATTTATTATTATTTTGCATATGCATTTATCTTAATTTACCACATCTTCAGACTCATGCGTCATCTAATAACACTTTTATCTGTTTAGATGCACAACTGTCCTGTTATATCTCCAGTCTTGCTCAGAGAAGGTCAACATTCAGTATTATTGCAGGTAAAACACTCAAAAACATGACAAAACAATATCTGCATGCTTCAGTGTCTTTGTTCTCATGTTTGCGTTTGTCGATAGGATGGAGGGATCAGCAGAGAGGATAAACTCAACATTGGTCTTCCTGCCACATCCAATCACAAGCCCTCCTGTCATCCTGCCAGTCACATGACTCCCAGCCACTGTACGCCTTCGTCAGCTGATCCCACAGCCAATCAGAGCTCTTCTTACTTGGCTCAGTGTTCTGTGACCTCTGACCCCCTAACGAGTCCAATCATAGCTGGCTGTATGAACATCATTGATATCTGCAAGGGCACCGCGGGGCTCGGCCTCAGCATAGTAGGAGGCTGCAACACAGTGCTGGTGAGAAATTGTAAAGGAAACCATGTATATGACACTTAATGATGTCGCGAGAGCAACTTGAATACAAACCTGAACGTCAAATACTACAACAGTGTTATCAAAAATCATCATTCACCCTCATGTCATTCCAAACTAGATTTTCTTTCATGCATGGAACACAAGGAGAAGTTTAGCAGAATGTTCACGCTGTTCTTTCTTTCAAAATGCAGGTGAATCGTGGTAAAATTTTATAAATGAATGCATTGGTAGAATATTTTATCTAAAGCAACTTACATTGCATTCAAGAAATCCATTTTGTCAATTCATGCATTGCCTGGGAATTGAACCTGTGACCTTTTTGCATTGCATTTATTTATTTATTTTTACTTTTAATTATTTACTACAGAAATGCTTTTTATTTGATCTGTAAAGTCGTCTAAAGCCTCCTGTTTTTCCTCTTTTTGAACTGAGGGATGAGTCTAAATGACTTTTTCATCTGGTATTTGACAGAAGGCCAGAGAGAGAGAGAGAGAGAGAGAGAGCACGCTTGATAAAGCTTATAAAATATTCCTTTAAATTAAAAATATATTTTGAAGTAACATGTTGCAATCACCAGAAATCAAAATGGGACTTCAAATAATATTTTTTCTTTTCCTTGGGAATTTTTCTTGATTTTCTGAGGAAATAAACAATTTTAGATTTTCAAACAGTTCAAAGTTAAGTTATTGCAACTTTTCACTTAAATGCTGCTAATATAATTTCTTTCCCTCTTTCTTTGTCAGGGCGTAATAGTGATTCATGAAGTGAATAAAGATGGTGCGGCATACAGAGACGGCCGGCTGTGTTCTGGAGATCATATTCTAGAGGTACAGAAGTGTAGCATTCACCAGTGAAGTTGTATAGTTTAGTTTATTGATTGATCTCTTCGCTAAGAACTTCCATTGACCCAAGGTAGATGCACAATCAAATGCACAGAGAAATAAACTGACATCAACAGGGTACAGTGCACATATGCACAGATTAAACTCATCTTGGGAAATATTTAATCTACTTTTTCACTGAATAGCTCTTAATGTGATTATTGTTATCTGCTCCAGGTGAACGGCATTGATCTGAGAATGGCCACTCATGAGGAGGCCTTGAGCGTCCTGCGCTTGAGTCCGCAGCGAGTGCGCTTGTGCATCTACAGAGACCTTGGGATAGAAAACCACTGCACACACGTCCTCCAGAACCGCACACCCGGGGACATGTGGGACCTCTTCGGTGTGGAACTGAACCTCAAAACAGGACAGGAACTGGGGCTTTGCATTGTGGGTAAAAGGTGGGTTGTTCTCAAGGAATATAATTACATTACAGAACTGCATGGATAATGCATAGATTAATCTGAATTCATCTGCATGTCTTTTAGAAATGACACTGGAATCTTTGTGTCTGAGATAAAAAGGGGAGGGGCTGCAGATTTGGATGGAAGACTGTTACTAGGTGACCAGATTCTGTCTGTGAATGGAGAGGACGTGCGAGCTGCATCACAGGACTATGCAAGCGCACTTCTGCAGGTGCACCAAAATACACTTCACTCAGGAGTACAGTGATTAATGCATTTCATTCATAGTCATAATAGGGCTAATTGTGCACCTCACCTCGTGTGTGTGTGTGTGTGTGTTGTAGAGCTGCAGTGGGTCTGTGCTGTTGGAGGTGGCTCGTTTTAAAGCTTCATCACACTACTCATATGGAGATCAGGTAAATGCTGAATAATTCCTGTTATGCAATACCCTATAAACGTTGTGATACAAAACAATAAATATGCATGTGTTATAATTCAATAAAAATACAAATATATATATTTTTTTATAAAGGATTCACAATATGCTCTGGTTACGCTCAGACCATTATTTATGTATGAAAATGAACAGAATTATTCCCGAAAGAATAGCCGTTGCTCAGTGACCAGGATGTTGACTTAAATACCATTTTGATATATTTAACCTTTATTATTATTATTATTATTATCAGATTTTTGTGGAAAGGTGGACTTATTTGTCATGAGAACAACTAACACTAACTAACACAAAAATCAGAACAGAAAGATAATTTGATAGATAAAGAGGATTAAGAAAAAATAAACCAATGAAAACAGAATGATTGGAAATTAAAACAACATTCTCAAAAAAAAAAAAAAAAAAAACGGAAAAACTTTCAATTAAAATAAATTGACAATTTGTATTGTTAGAACTTTATGAAGTTAGATTGCATAACACATGGGAAGTTACATAATTGTGAATCAAATTTGTTTAACTAAATCTATTTCCATCTAGAAATATTTTATATTTTATACAGTATATTAGTCACGCTACTGTTCAAATGTATGGGGCACGAATTTTTCTTTTAAGGAACGTAATGTTATTATTTGTTATGTATGCATTAAATTGATCAAAATTGACAGTGAAGACATTTATAATGTTATATAAGATTTCTTTCAAATAAATGCTGTTCTTTTGAACTTTCTGTTTATAGAAAACATGTATCACAGTTCCACAGAAATAAAAGCAGCACGACTGTTTTCACCACTGATAATAATCAGAAGTGTCTCTTGAGCAGTTTCTAAATCATCATATTAGAATGATTTCTGAAGATCCGTCTCAGATCTAACAGTGTTCTGTCTGTGTTGTGGCAGGTGGACGAGCTGGACGTCCCTCTTCTCGCCTCGTTCAGCACATATGATTGTAAGAGTGTCTGTCACATCACACAATTATTCATTATTCAGTTCTATTCGTCAGTGAGTCAATGTTTTCATCTTTTTGCACAGCTGTGGATGAGAACGTGGACATCAGAACGGTCACCGTTCAGAAGGTGGGTTTGGTTTTGCATGCACTCTCAAAGCACGTTTCTGCAGTAAGTCAGTAGTAACCGTACGCTTGGTGTGATTCTGTCCCAGTGTGAGTGTGAGTCTGTGGAGCTGAGATTGAGAGATGGAATAATTTATATCTCTAACCTGGACCCGACCACATCTGCAGCGCGCGCTGGACTTCTGCAGGTACAGACAGAGAATGAGGATATAACACAGGTCCTGAAAGCCTTTTCCACTTTTCATTGTGTTTGGAAAATGTTGATGCTGGAGCCTGTCCTATTAAAGGCAAAACATTTAATTAATAAATAACTACATTATCATTTTAAGCCTCTTTAAAACTATATGTACACTACCATTCAGAATGTTGTGATCAGTAAGATTTTTTTTTTTTAAAGAAATGCATACTTTTAACCTAAATGGATACAAAAGTAACAATAATTTATAATGCTAATATATATATATATGTAATCTGTTTTAAAATAAATGTTGTTTTTTAGAATTTCCTATGCGTCAAAGAATCCTGAAAAGGTTACATTTTAAAATATATTACAATAGAAGACAACTGTTTTAAATTGTAAAATGACACAATATTACGTTTTATACTTTATTTTTGCTGTAAATTCTTTTTATTGATGCCAAAACTTTGAACAGTAGTATTTATGTGTGTGTGTGTGTGTGTATACATACATTTTCCATTTATTTAGCCTTGATGGAAAAATCAGTCCTTAAAAGCAATACAGTAGATTAAGGCCACACACTAGTTATTTATAGAACTATATTACCAATAAATGAATACACATATGTGTATTTGGGTTTTTTGTATAATGATTTCTTTACAAAAATATTTATGATATTTGTGTAAAAATTTAAAAATCTTTTTTTTTTTCAAATCCAAATTTTCCCCCAAAATGCATGTATGTATTTTTTGCACAATGATTTGGGTAACAGAGTTGAATGCTTGAGGTTGATGAATTCTATGAACACTTATGAACATTTGTGTTAAATTTAGAAAGAAAAATTTTTATTGAATGATTTTACATTTTGTATTTGAACAAAATGTGAGAGGCCAAAATAACAATTTTCATGAATGGATACAGTGATTTAATGTGTTTAAACCCTGTCATTCCAGATTCATTTTAGATACTAGTTTATCTAACATATGTAATAGTGCTGCAAAAAAGCAAACGTCACAGGACACCAAACACAACATTCATGAGAACCGCTTCCCTCAAAGATAATCACCTCTGAACTGAATTTTCAGCTGGGTGCCAGGGTCATCAGCATTAACGGGACATCGACAGAACGTCTCTCTGATACTGAGGCTAGTGTTCTCCTGAGAAACAGCAGCGGAGCCGTCACACTGCAGGTGTGTGTCTTCATCATCAAGTGTTCACTCATTGCACACACTCTTTCCATGAATGTCACACTCGGTGTGTTTGATTAAAGGTGATGCCGAGTGGCTGCGCAGATGGAGCTAGTAAAGATCAAGCATCTGTAATTCACTCCTCACCTGGAGTCAACACTACACACAACCACCACAGGTACTCAAAATGAATATTTATCATCTCATTATATAATGCATAAAAATGGTCAAACTGTGCCGAAGTAGATTCTTATGTAAAAAAAAAAGGTAATATTATTTTGTATTATGATTTTCAACATCAGAAATATTTCTTGAGCAGCGAATCAAGATCATGTGACACTGAAGATTGGAGGAATGATGCTGAAAATACAGCTGTGCAATGCATCACTGGAATAAAAGTTAGAAGTGCAAGCAAAATCCCAAATGACCTTTATTCACCAATGATTATGTGTATAGAACTCCAATTTTACTTGCATTCATTTTCATTTAACAAATCTATTAAATGCACTAAAATGAATGAATGAGATCTTCAACTCCCACCTCCGGCAGAGCTTCGACCGGATCCCGAGGGAGTCTGGAGATATTGAGTCCGAGTGGACCATGTTCTCCACCTCCATTGTCGCTGCGGCTGCTCGGAGCTGTGGCCGTAAGGTCTCCGGTGCCTGTCGAGGCGGCAATCCCCGAACCCGGTGGTGGACACCGGAAGTAAGGGATGCTGTCAAGCTGAAGAAGGAGTCCTATCGGGCCTGGATGGCTTGTGGGACTCCGGAGGCAGCTGACAGGTACCGGCAGGCCAAGCGGACTGCAGCCCGGGTAGTCGTGGAGGCAAAAACTCGGGCCTGGGAGGAGTTCGGTGAGGCCATGGAGAAGGACTATCGGTTGGCCTCGAAGAGATTCTGGCAAACTGTTCGACGCCTCAGGAGGGGGAAGCAGTGCCCTACCAACACTGTTTACAGTAGAGATGGGCACCTGTTGACCTCAACTGGGGATATCGTCGGGCGGTGGAAGGAATACTTCGAGGATCTTCTCAATCCCACCGACTTGTGTTCCGTTGAGGAAGCAGTGGCTGGGGACTCGGGGGGGCACTCGTCCATCACCCGGGCTGAAGTCATCGAGGTAGTTAAAAAGCTCCTCGGTGGCAAGGCACCGGGGGTGGACGAGATCCGCCCCGAGTACCTCAAGTCTCTGGATGTTGTGGGGCTGTCTTGGCTGGCACGCCTCTGCAACATCGCATGGCGGTTGGGGACAGTACCTCTGGACTGGCAGACCGGGGTGGTGGTCCCTCTTTTCAAGAAGGGGGACCGGAGAGTGTGTTCCAACTATAGGGGGATCACACTTCTCAGCCTCCCTGGAAAAGTCTATGCCAGGGTACTGGAGAGGAGAATTCGGCCGATAGTGGAACCTCGGATCCAGGAGGAACAGTGTGGTTTTCGTCCCGGTCGTGGAACACTGGACCAGCTCTATACCCTTTCCAGGGTGCTGGAGGGTTCATGGGAGTTTGCCCAACCAGTCCACATGTGTTTTGTGGACTTGGAGAAGGCATTCGACCGTGTTCCTCGCGACATCCTGTGGAGGGTGCTCCGGGAGTATGGGGTCGGCGGCTCCCTACTTAGGGCTGTTCGGTCCCTGTACGACCGGAGCAAGAGCTTGGTTCGCATTGCCGGCAGTAAGTCAGACCTGTTCCCGGTGCATGTTGGACTCCGGCAGGGCTGCCCTTTGTCACCGGTTCTGTTCATAATTTTTATGGACAGAATTTCTAGGCGCAGCCAAGGGCCGGAGAGTGTCCGGTTTGGGGACCATACGATTTCGTCGCTGCTTTTTGCGGATGATGTTGTCGTGTTGGCATCCTCAGACCAGGACCTTCAGTGTGCATTGGGACGGTTTGCAGCCGAGTGTGAATCGGCTGGGATGAGAATCAGCACCTCCAAGTCCGAGGCCATGGTTCTCAGTCGGAAAAGGGTGGATTGCCCACTTCAGGTTGGTGGAGAGTTCCTGCCTCAAGTGGAGGAGTTCAGGTATCTTGGAGTCTTGTTCACGAGTGAGGGAAGGATGGAACGTGAGATTGACAGACGGATCGGTGCAGCTTCTGCAGTAATGCGGTCACTGTACCGGTCTGTCGTGGTGAAGAAGGAGCTGAGCTGTAAGGCAAAGCTCTCGATTTACCGGTCAATCTACGTTCCTACTCTCACCTATGGTCATGAGCTGTGGGTCATGACCGAAAGGACAAGATCCCGGATACAGGCGGCCGAAATGAGCTTTCTCCGTCGGGTGGCTGGGCGCTCCCTTAGAGATAGGGTGAGAAGCTCGGTCACTCGGGAGGAGCTCAGAGTAGAGCCGTTGCTCCTCCACATCGAGAGGAGCCAGCTGAGGTGGCTCGGGCATCTATTTCGGATGCCTCCTGGACGCCTTCCCAGGGAGGTGTTCCAGGCATGTCTCACCGGGAGGAGGCCCCGGGGAAGACCTAGGACACGCTGGAGGGACTATGTCTCCCGGCTGGCCTGGGAAACGCCTCGGGTCCCCCCGGAAGAGCTGGAGGAAGTGGCTAGGGAGAGGGAAGTCTGGGCGTCTCTGCTTAGACTGTTGCCCCCGCGACCCGGCCCCGGATAAGCGGAAGATGATGGATGGATGGAATAAAATGAATGAAGCTCGGGAGAAAATACAGGTCCTGATTTATGCTTTCATTTAAGATTTATAACTGGTTTCATCCCAACACTATGGAGCACCATGTTTCCACCACTGAATATATATTTTTTTAAATAAAAGAAAGTGTCCAAAGTCCAAATTGCGTCATATAAACAATTCACAATTCTGACTTTTTGTTGTAACACTTTATTTTAAGATCCAATTCTCACTATTAACTAGTTGTTTATTAGCGTGCCTATTATCAACATATTGGCTGTTTATTAGTACTTATTAATCACATATTCTGCTTGACCATAACAACTTACTAATAAGCAGCTAATTAGCCGTTTATTGAGGGAAAACTGTTAATATTAAACGTGTTTCCTATTCTAAAGTGTTGCCAAACTCACAATTGTGAGTTATAAAGTCCAATTCTAAAGAATACTATTTTACAAGTTTATATCTCAGTTACAACTCGCAAAAGATATAAAGTCAGAACTGAGTTTGACTATATAACACACAATTGCAACTTTATATCACACAGTTCTTACTTTATAAATTCTGTAAAAAAGTAAGAATTCCGAAAACTTGCAAATGTGAAAATGAAATAATAATAATTACCTTTTTTTTTCAATCTTCTATACAACACTGCATTTAATAACTCCATGAAATGTATTAAAATTGCACATATTTACATAAACGTCTGCTTGTGGATATTTGTGGAGCTCTGATAAAGGACTTCCCCTCCAGGCCACACAGACATTCAGACTCCCGGTTTAATGTTAGTGCTATGCTTGTTTGTCATTATTCTAACTGTATTATGAGATTAATTGTTGCCCTGTTTGCCAATAAAGGGTGTCTCTAGAGGGAAAAAAGGGGTTAAATTCCATGTGTCTTTTGCGTGTGTTTAAGTTCTCCCCAGCTCCAGACGATCACTCTTGAGCGCGGCGCTGCTGGACTTGGCTTCAGTATTGTGGGAGGATTTGGCAGTTCTCATGGTGACTTGCCAATCTACGTCAAGAACATATTTCCCAAGGTACACAAGAAAGACACCGAAGCTAAAAACTGAGAGTTGAGTGCAGAGATCAAAACAAACACACGTTCAGTTTGCATGAGTCGTAGCATGTAAGAAATCATCACGGTTTGTGTGTGTTTCCACAGGGAGCCGCGGTGGAGGACAGGCGTCTGCGTCGCGGTGATCAGCTGCTGAAAGTAAATGGAAAGAGTCTGGAGGGTGTCACTCATTCAGAAGCCGTCGAGCTCCTTAGACAAACCAGCGGGACGGTTACTCTACAAGTACTCTCAAAAACACTACCAACATGCTGAAATTTCACCGTCCGTCCTGTCCAGAGGATTGCGTAGCCCTCAAGAAGCAGATCATCAGACACAGACGAAGATCTACAAGCAGGAATTATCAAAAAAAACTCCCAAAACTGAATAAGTGAAAGAAATGTGTAAAAGTGGGAGATGCCAATAGAGACTAGTGCTAAACCAGTGGTTCTCAACCAAACGGACAGAAGTTATTAAAATGATCATTATTAATATTAATGCATTTAACCTGAAAACACTTTCCTTATTTTCCCTGCAATAAATATTTATATATATTAGCTACTACTGAGAGCTCAAATTAAGCATAATTATGTGTAAGTGTGGTTCAGTTACACATTTATGTTATGTCATAAATCATGCAAAAAGCAAGAATAATATATAGGAATATTTTCTGAGTAATTAGAAATGGTCTGTATATGTTGTGTCTATTAGAATGACGTCATCTGCTCATAGATCTATCTTTTTCTACTGTAAATGTACCTGTATACAAAATAAATTAATGCATTAAATAACTATCTGTTAAAGTCTTCATGTTAAGACTACAAATGACGTGAAAAAAACTCTAATTTTAATAGAAAAAAAGTTGCAATTACAGCATAATCAAGCCGTTTTTTCCATTCCATTCAATACGTCTAATCTGCATAATCAATATATACAGCAAACACAATGCATCTCTATGACATAATTCTTGTTTTAATTGTCAAGCAGCACACATTTAGTCATTTACACAATAATCTTCATGCAAATATCAGACACGATCACTCTGTATCCAAAAGTAGAAAGCACTATGAAAGGGATTGTTTTTATATATATATATATATATATATCTGGAAGTATTCAAAATAACAAAGCAAAAAGCTGATATGGCATATATTTACATCACGTGAGGTCTCTAGCTGACATGCAGCCTGTACAGTTATCATCCATGTGTTCAGCAGCAGGGGACGTGCATGTGTTTAACTGTGAACAACTGAAGCAAATATATTAAAAAGCTCATGCAGTTAGTCACAAGTACAGTGACATTAAGTGCACTTAATTCGGTTTACCTCGGAGATGAATATAGCTTTAACAGCATGTGTTAACAGTCTGATGCATGTGTCAAGTCTGATCCACTTGATGAACTGTGAACTATATAATAACTTGTGTGTAAATGTGTGGTTCCTGCAGTGAGGGATGGCTTTCAGGAAGTGCACAAGTATGACTCACAGACAGAAAAGATCTGTTTATAGAGCAGATGGCATTCAGCCGCTCACATCTTTGTGAAAACAGAGAGAGATAAACAAGGTCTCGTTCCCTTCTGTGTTTATCTCAGTTCACTGCTTTTCCCTTTCCTTTACCCCTGCCTTTCCCCATCCCAGAAGCCCCTGGTTTCTCTTGCTTTGTGTCTTTTGCTGGTTTGGCTTTTTTCTGCTGTGAGAATTAAAAAAAAAAAAAAACAGAAATCAGGTGAATAATGGTGTAGCATTGTGAATTATATTTTTTTGCCTAAATGCAAAATGTGGAATTCTGCAGAAATGAAACTATACATGCAACAGCATAAAAATATGTAATAAACAGGCGTGCATGTCACAAATAATATGTAGATTTAAAATGATGGCCGTATGTATTCAGCGGGTTTAGATTCGAACATAAATTTAACTGCATGCAACAAAAAGTGTTTAAATTTCAAGCTTTCAAAAATAATGCTAAATTATAAAAGCAGCCATTATGAACCTATCAGAGTGGTTTCAGGAGATTTGTAATCTAGGAAAAAGTAATAATTCTTTAAACCACAGGTTTAGGTGAAGAACTATTTCATTAACAATTTGAAGCATTAAAGTTCTGGTTTTATTTATTTTTGTTGGAGGGACAGAAATCTATTTTCTCAGGTGTTTGCATGGTGGTAAAAAAAAAGACCTTTTTTATTAAAAAAAAAATAAAATAACACTAAATTTCATTTTTTCTTAATTTGTATTTTTCAAAGTTTTTATGGTATTAAATTATATTTATGATATAGTCATGATCCATTTATAATCTGTTAACCATTTTTTAAGCATAGACCTGAAGATTTCCAACTTAAACTGTCATAAATCTACTTTTAAATACTACTTTTTTTTTTACTTTTGGCCTCTTTTTAAGGAAGAAACTTTACTTTACATATTACAGAAGTTAAAAAATAAAAAGTGAAAAGATATAGAAGTTTATTATTATGAAAAAAATGCATAAAAATACTTTTATTTTTTATATGAAATCTATATTTTCCAAAACATCTTTACTCTAAAACTGCAAGAAAAAAAAAGCCATAAATCTAAAGTTTTCCAAATTTGGGTGCAGTACCAAATATCTCCACTAGATGAAACTTGTTTCCTATTCTTTTCGAACAATACAACGGTGTCAACATTTTTCAGGACTGGTTAACTTTTTCAAATCATAAAAAAAAAAAAAAAGTTACTCAGTTACTAAAACACCAAAGTTTCGACGAAAAAAGTATTGTGTTTGGAACAACATGTAATTAAGTAACTAACGACAGAATTAAAAATTTTGAGTAACTTGCCCTTGCAAATGAGATGTAAACATGATTGTAAAACACGGCCAGTCGAAATAAGAGATTTTGATATCTACCTTTATCATTGCATCTGCGGTAACGCCATCGTCGTCTTCCTCTTCCTGGATCTGAGATTCACCGTCAAGCTCTCCTATAAGCTCAGGGTCAACGGCACCTTTACGGCTTTTCTTAACCACTTGTAAAGAGTACGGCGTGAGATGGGATTCCTTATTGTAGGCTCTTGTAAACGCAGCTTTCACCTGCAGAAAGGAAAAAAAACCCAGAGCTGATGGGGATAAAGTGTGGCTTACAGCAGCTCCAGATGTTTAACAGTTAAACACATCGCATCTGTCAAAGCAATGAACTGTCACAACTGGACCACCGGTTTCTACACACACACACACACACACACCTTGGAGTCCAGTTTAGAGTAAGGATCCGGCTGTCCGCCCCAAGTGCTGATCTCCATCATGTTATCAACGTCCTCTTTGATGAGGTCATAATCATCTATGATCTGCACGCTCTGATTGGCTCCCTCCGAGCCCCGCGACTGAAGAGGCTCTAATACTGCCGAGCGCAAATACGGCAGGTAATCCAGATTTATTGCTTCCTTACTGCTTAACGTCCTGCAGGGAGATTTTAGGGAAGCATATATGTGGTTAAAAGACTTCATACATCAGACACGGAGGAAGGGAAGTGTTTAAGAGCGTTTTCTCACTTTAGGCTCATGTGTGAAGCGAGCTCCTGTATGATGCGGCTGTGTTTGCCAGCGGATGAGAACTTGCCCAACCAGCTGGGAAAGGTTGGAAACTGGCTCATATAACCCCGCATCAGTTCCCCCGGCAAAACACTCGCATAAATCGCCTGTGGGGAAAACATGCTTTCACTGATCTATGCAAAATACTTTGATGCAAAGCAGTTTTTGTAAATGGTCACTTCAGGGCCTGATTATCTACAGCAATAATTGTCGATTATTCCCTTGAAATTCTAATTGCAATTATTATTATCAATTTACAGTATTGTTTTGAAGCAAATGCATGCCATATTTTTATATGAAAACTAACTCCAAGTGAAAAACTTGCATTGCTTTTCTATGGCGTTAAGCCTCAAATGTCAACTGTACATTGGTTTGGTTTCATCTCTACATAAAAAAAAAAGGTTAAAATATGCATGGTATTGTATGCTATAATTAAAGCAATGGAAAAAATCCCTAAAGATAAATCTTTAGAGAGAAAAAAAAACTTTTGCAAATTTTATTTTTGGTAGTAATTTCAGCTTTGTAATCACAATCCGAAATACGATCAATTGTGCATCCCTACTGTTGACTTGTGGTTTGGTGCTCAACACTGATGAGAAGATATTGGCAGGAAAGCGTGTCACCTGTGTGGGAAGCAGAGACCATGCCTGTCTGGAGCGGATCTGTTTGTCCACTAAATCTCCATCGCAAATACTGTCTGCTGTTTTACTCAACAACACCAAATGATTCTTCAGATTTCCCCTGAAAAACATCCAATGTCGCAATTATACCATCATGCTTCCATCCGCAGTTAGAACGGTCTTATTAAATAAATACATAGTGCACAAGTTACAAGATGCAATTCTGTAAGTCTGGTCAATGCATTGAATATTAAAGATATCACTGCAATAATGTAGGTGACGACAAAATCAGGGAAAATTGTCATGTCATTTTTATCTGTCAGAAGTCAGTTTGTGTGTCAAAATACATCTGTACATTATGCAAACCAACAGACCTGCCAATTTTGTTTTTTTATGCAACTGTGCAATTATTAGTTTATTTGTTCTTTGATTGGGCTACACTTTATTTTAAGGTGCTCTTGTTACAGTGTAATTATACTGTTAGGTAATGAGTAATATGTTTAGAATTAGGGTTTGGTTTAGGGTTAGTTGCATGTAATTATGCACAATATCTTGTTATTACTATAGTATGAACATGTATGATGTGAACTGTTAAACAGTGTTGGCGAAGATCATATTTTTATATTGATACCTAAACATGATTTTCAATTGTGTTAATGCTATAAAAAGCAGTAAGTGATCACTATGTCTAATTTTTGGTATTTTGTGACAACAGCTGTTCTAAGTAGATCATGTCTTTTTTAAGGGGAACAAGCAACAATCACCACTTTTAAATTATTAAAAGAGCAAATGCAAAAAATAAGATTTACATTGAATATTGTAAAAAAGTGGGAAAATACTCAAATATAATACATTTGCCCTTGCGTGCACGTCTAAAACTCACCGTGCAGAGGCTGGTCGGACATGCAAGAAGTTTTCCTGAACAAATAGTGGTGCTAAAGAGTAATCATGGAAGAAAAGGTCTGATTTGTCAATCAAAGTCATGTGGGCGGTTTCCTCTCCTGAAGCAAACACTTTCCGACACACGTCAAACGGACCCTGCATACATGAGGAAAACACACAGATCTTGTCATCTCATCAATGCACCAATGCTTCTACAGAGTGTACCCCATCATGTATTTAACAGTGTGCACATATACCAGCTTCATGTCCTTCCTAGCATTGTTAGCATCAGCTTTGGCCTGGTCATAGGTCATGACCTTGTCTGTAGCTGACCACATGCTTAGATTATGCAGCACCTAGGAGCAGAAATATAATAAGCACCAAACTGATAAAGACCGTTTTGGACACAGATTAGTTTGTTAACCGCATACCTGTCGAATATCCTGATTGGACGCCAGGATGACTTCATTAAGTGCCGGGGGTGGGATTTTCAGACCCTCTTTGAAAGCTATAGACATCATAGCCCCCTGAAAATACATTATTTTATTTTTTTTATGGTTAGGTGTCTTTGTCACAATGTCATTAAACACAAAAGTAGTATTAACTATTAATAACTAACAACAATGTATACTTCATATACGCTTGGGGTCAGATTTAGGCTTAGTTCTACGCTATTGTGCATCATTTACAGTTCTTATTACAAAATAAAACCTAGGATGTTTAAACCTCCACAAGGTTCTCCTTCATTTCTAGATCACTATCCAGACTGACACTGATCATGTGAACACACATTGCTGCTAAAAATATTAAAATGATGTCTTTATATAAAACGCTGATTTAATGGGACACTGGTTCCACCTTGATCTGCTCGACGCGGGGTCTCTGAAACCTCAGGTCGTAGCAGTAGTTGGCCAGCGAGCGGATCTTCTGATGATTGCGGTCATTGCACATGCATATGATGGGAATCTTTGACTGTTTTATCAGACCAATCATCTCCTGTGTGGGTCAAAGGGCAAGAGTCAAGAATCACAGTGACAGTGGAAACACTGCTGTGCACATGTACAAGTTTAATGGCACGCATTTAATGGCTTGCAGTCTACATATTGCACAAAGTATCTACATGTACTGTATGCACAGAATACCTACATGTGCTCAGAATAAACAGCAGGGTGTATTGCACGTCCCCCTTACAATGACTTGACCTTCTATAATCCAAAATAACCATGAATGCACTCTCTGAATTTGAGTGCAATGGATTCTCAATAAATAAAATAAAGTACGATCCATCCGTTTTTTTTTTTGATTGATTGATTGATTGAACGCACTCAAAAATGAAGCTTGAAGTAGACAATGTGATCATGTGACAAATGTAGCATAATACTGTTTGAAACAATGGCAGCTGTTACACACTATATTTAAAAAAGCTATACAATAAATACATTAACTGTGGGGTATTCAGTAATCATTAAGCGAATGCTCCATTGCACACACACACACACCATCTCTGGTAAAGTGCAAGAATAATATTGTATGTCGTACCTGTATTCCTCCTCTGTCTTCATTTCCTGCCATGCCGTCCACCTCGTCCATTATGAGGACATGTTTACTGCTCACCGTCTGAGATGCACCTGATGCCATTAAACACAGAAACAGTGTTTACATTATAATCAGCGCAGTGTAACTCTCATTACCTGATTAATTAAGCTAATTACCGGTATAGAAGTTCTTAATGCTGGTGTTGTTGAGTGACTCTGCGATCACTTCCTTTAAGCTGTTCTTACTGCGTGTGCAGCTCGCGTTCATCTCCACGTAGCTGAAACCCAACTCCTACGAGAACATATGGAACGCTAATAATGCATAAACCATGCCGTGAAACTGTAAAAACATGCATGCCGTGTTTACAATCATTCACTGATGATTTAATCCTGTTAAACACTTCAAATTGATTACTATTTGCTTCTATTTAAATATGAGCGGGACTGAACTGACCTCACAGACGAGGGCAGCAGTAGTGGTCTTCCCAACGCCAGGAGGCCCGGACAACAACGCAGCCTTAAATCCAGAACCGTCATCTTTACTCCCAAACTTACCCAATTTGGCTGCATCCCAAAAACAATGGAAAATAGTTAAACTGAACTTTGTCTCCAGGGTGCATTAGAAAAAACACATTTATTCAGAAACGGCATACTAGTATGCATACTGCTCAGTATATACTACTAAATCAGATGCTAGTAAGTATAGTAGGTGAAACAGTATGCACCATTAAAAAAAAGAGAAAAATCTGGTGCATATGCTTATGGTCAAGTCTAGCACACAGCATTATGGGAAACGTACTCTGGTTATATATAGCATGTGACCCTGGACCACAAAACCAGTCATATGGGTCTTTTTTTTTTTAAATAAGCTTTAAATAGATGTATGGTTTGTTATTATAGAACAATATTTGTCTGATACACACTATTTGAAAATCTGGAATCTGAGGGTGACAAAAAATCTAAATATTGAGAAAATCATCTTTAAAGTTGTTCAAATGAATTCTTAGCAATGCATATTACTACTCAAAAATTAAGTTTTGATATATTTACAGCAGGAAATTAACCAAATATATTCATGGAACATGATATTTACTTAATATTCTAATGATTTTTGGCATAAAAGAAAATGCAATAATTTTGACCCATGCAGTGTAATTTTTGGCTATTGCTACAAATATACCCCAGAGACTTAAATCTGGTTTTGTGCTCCAGGGTCACAAATATGCTTTGAAAATGTAGCAGGCATTGATGCATACTGGTAGTTTGCTATTAGAAACACAGGTAAACTGAACAGATTTCGCAGCATGAGATAAAACCCATCACAAACAACATTTCTAAATCTTATCTTATAGCATTGTTATTAAGTCATATTGACTGAGAGACTAAATCCATAAATAGTACTTTTAAAAAAGCACCGGTCATATTTAATTTAACTAATGAAGGTACCCAAATATCAACTGCCTGCCAACAAACAGTAGAAGCCAACTTTAAATACTGACATGGTGCTTTTGTAATGCCGCTGTGATGTTTATGCCAGTTCTGTAACCAGCGCAGAAGCTTGTTGGCACAGCTCTGATCCCCCTGCTGGCCAATCAGGTTCTTCAGACTACGAGGGCGGTACTTATCCACCCACAACAGGCTCCTCCCATCGTTCTCAGGGGTGGAGTGGGATACAGGGGATGCGCTCGTGGTTTGATCGAAGCTCAAACTCTTTTTGACCTCTGAATGAGAGACGCCTAGTGTTCCAGATTTAGAAGCAGAGCCAGGCTTAGACTTCCCCTTTGAAGGGCTGCTCTTTTTGGGGCTGGGCTCTTCTGGAGTGGCCTTCTTGGATGGAGAAGAGTGTTTGTGTCTAGAGTCTGGAGTCCTTGCTTTAAAGGATTTATTCTGTAATAAGTGCAATAGAGAGAGTTTGTAAATTGAACCAAATTCAAAAAAATAATAATTGACATTTTATATGCACAATAGTTTTTTTATGCAATATATGTTGAAAAGATGCAGAATGGTTATACAGTGAAGACTTTTTGTTGTGTACGAACCACTGGGTAAAAAATTCCCATTGTTTTTTAACTTTACAATAAAACTATAAAATATGATTTTTTTATTACTGTTACTATTATTAAATAAGAAATATTAAACATAATACAGTACTTCTTCAATAAAATAATAAATTAAGAATTTAATCAAATAATTTTATTTTAAAGTACTCTGTAAAATTCCGAATTCAAAATGTAAAAATTAAACTGGGGTTTCCCAAACTTGGGTTTTTAAAGATGAAAAGATAATAATTAACTCAACTTAATGCAACATTAAAACAGGGCTGAACAATTAATTTGGAAAAAAACTAAAAAGCAGGAAAGTTGATGCGAGCTGCTTTATTCACCTCTGCTTCTGCTGCAATCTCGTATTTAGACTTCTTGCCTGGTTTGGTTCTTATGAGCTCCAACAGCTCATCTTCATTTATGATCTTAGTCCCAAAACTCTCCGCCTAAAGAATAAACACAACACATTCAATTAATTAAAAGGTTAAATTAAATATAAATATGGTTAAGCTGGTATATGCTGAGAAAAATCATGCAAAGTAAGACCTTCTCAGACTTTGATGCCCCGCTGTCTCGTCCCAGAACAAGGTAAGTGGTTTTTCGGCTGACGTTTCCTGTGACTTTCCCGCCATATCGCTCTATTAGTGACTTGGCATCATCCCTCTCCAGAGACTCTAACACACCGGTCAACACAAACACACACCCCTCCAGGCAGTTCTCTGCTCCCTAAAACAATCACAGAACATCGTCAAAGCAGTTTAGAGGAAGAGTGGATTCCTTAAACAGCAATGAAACGATAGGCAGAGATGTTTTTACCTGCGGGATCTCTTTAGACCCTAGTGCTCGTGGTCCTTCTCTGTTCAAAAAGTTACGGTAGGCTGATGAATTTGCCCGTTTTTTCTCTAAGTCCTCTGGACTTTTATTCTGAAATGACAGAGATGCTTTTGGTTTGCTCATTAGCTGAGCACAATTGTGCAATGCCCCATTAAACAACATGCATTACATTAACATGCATGCATTTAGCAGACGCTTTTATCTGAAGAGACTTACAGTGCATGCATTCAAGTGCATTGTGAAAAGCATTATATAAACAACACAAATTACAAATATATCCAAATATTGTGTGCCCTCTTTTAACTTGTAACCATAATATTTGTAATTGTGTTGTTTAAGGGTCTGACATATTAACGTCTTCTAACATAAAAAAAATAAAATCCTAAATGAAGTTATAACATATGTGTAGGATATACCTCTGGTTTTGCTGGTGAGGTTTTCAAGGGTGCTCCTACACTTTTAGGTGATTTTGTGGCTCCTGTGGAAACGCTTGCTGCGGATTTGGGCGTAGCTGCTCGCTCTGAGCTAGTTGGAGACATGGGCTCTTTCTTAGGAGAAATCTTCATTTGTTTTTCACCCCTGTCTTTCTTCCTTTGCTCTTCCTCTTGCCTTTTCATCCTATACAGTTTGGAGCTGGTCTTCACGGGACTTTGTTTAGGGGACGGGTCTATTTTGGGTTTGGTGTCTGAGGTACTTGTGCTGCTCTTTGTTGGGGAGTCCCCTCGAGCCTAAGTTAAAAAATAAAAAATACTACTACATTTAAAACACTCCACACTTGACTGTGTAGATGTTTTTCCAGTATTCATAAACAGTTTTTTCTTAAGAAAAAATGAGTAAATATTGATTTTTCATTATTTTGATACCAGACATACAAATTTAAGTTCCATTTTTTATGTATTTTGAATAAATTAGTAGATATGACAAGATGCTCAATATGCATGTTTAAATCAGAAGATGATGTAGTGTTGAGACAAACTAAAGACCTTTTTCGGTAAGGGAGCATCATCCAGCATGGCTAATGTTCTCGCAAATTCCTCATCATCATGGATCTTCTTTTCCAACTAACACACAAAAAACACACACACACACACACATACAGAAAACGGACAATTTCTGCATGATAATGAATTACATATAAACAAAGTGCAAAATTGACATGCATAATTTTCCCATTTAAAGACACCGTTCACCCAAACACTACAGTATGGAGGAAATATACAATGGAAGTCAATGGCTACTGTCTGGATACCAATATTTTTAAACGATTCAGGTTTGAGGGAACAACATGAGGGTCAGTAAATGACGACATTTATCATTCATGACTGAACTATCCCTTAAAGGTGTATTCTGGATTAGCCTTTATTAAATAATAAAAAATAAATTATGCATGCTCTTCTGGAAATCTCGTTCATTTTTAGCAATTCTGAATCATAATTCAACTCCTTGCTCACTTAATAATATATAATACAATGCATTTTTTATATGACCAAATTCAGATTGATATAGAAGCTTTATTGAGCTTATAAACATGTGTCCTGGACAAACCTCCATGTCTTCGTCCATCTGAAGTTGTTTAGCAATGGCTTCATCACTGAGTGGCTCTTCAGTGTCCTGTGTGGGCTGGACAACACCGAACAGCCATGAGTGTGAGTTTTTCTACACTTTAAGCGTGTTCACACACTCACACTCTCTCTACTCACTGCCTTCCTCTTAGTGCTGCTACTGGCCACCATCTTCTTCTCTGACCTCTGAACACTTGAGCTCCCAAAGAAGGCCATTACTGAGGTGGGCGTGTGTTTTGGTGGTTCCACCCTTGGGGAGACGGTGGGCTGAGAGCTCTTCGCCGCTCCCTTTGAGACCGCGTTTGGGGATTTGGTTGGGGATTTCCTGGAAGAAACTTGCGCTTGTTTTGCTTTTCCCGAATCTGATTCTTTCTTGCCCTTAGCGGCTCCATTTTCTTTAGGTTTGGACGTTTTTAGAGTCATTAATGTGTCGTCCGAATCTGGAAATATAAAGAGGACAAAAGAGGAGTACAGATTAATGGATTCATAACATTATATTATAAATGAGGAAAAAGCATCGGATGACTCCCTCACCAGAATCTTTAGCACTCTTTTTGGTCTCCTTTTCTTTCTCTTTCTCTTCTTCAGAGTCTAAGATAAGACGAGAGACGAGAACATCTATATATAGTGGTATATCAGGGGTGTTCAACCTTTCGGATCCCACAAACACGTTTGTGTCTGGGACCCTGTGTGAGTGAGTGTGTGTGTGAGAGAGAGAGCGAGAGACAGAGTTTGTGTGTGTGTGTGTGTGTCAACCTTTCAGATCCCACAAACCCACAAATATATGAAAAGTTAGTATTATAAATGTCTAAAACATACACAATACGGAATTTTTATTTAGTAAGATATCAAAAGTTTACTATAATTGTTTTCCTAATATTTGATAAATGCTCTTTAGGAACCTGAATCAATTATGACTCTTTTCTTTCGCTTTCCAGAAGGTTTTTCATCAGATGTGAGACTTTTGACCTAAGGAGAGAGAGAGAAAGAGATAACATAAAATATATCAGCATGCAAACTCTTTCAAATAAAGAGAAAACAAGAATGAAATCACACTGTAGATGCCATCTCATATTTATAAATTCTGTACAAATCACTGTCAAATCAAAGAACTGGTGTTTTACCTTAGTTTTTGACTTCTGCTTCTTCTTCTGCTCTTCATCAGTGTTGGTGCTTTCATTTGAAGGTTTGGGTGCCGCAGGTTTGCTAGACGCAAAAAACCTCCGGATGTCCTGAAATACACACAAAACAATGTTTACTAATAACATCAAATGTAGTTTTATTATTATTTTATAATGACACATGCTAGTAAACATGCAATGCAGAGCTGGTACCATAGTAACCACAGGATGAGTTTGTTCCATGTTTACATTTCAAAATTGATTATTACAATTATCAATGCCAAAACATAAACAACTAACCTGTGTTGTTATCGAGTATCATAAAGGACGGTATTGGCAACCAATCAAATCGATTTGATTTGTTAAGTTATGGCTAATTTAAAAGCTTACAGGAACAGGATGTAAACACATGCACCTGTGACATGAGCATGGACTGTTGAGTTCATATATAGTATTTTGTATGTTTGATTGTATTTGTAGCTCTAATGTTAGTCTGTTAACAAACACGTGAAGGCTGCAAGTTGGAGCTAACTGCTCTTTCTTTAGCCAAACAGACCGAGGTATTGCACTGATTGTGTCGTTGTTTATACACACGGTGCATTAGTAAGGCGACTCACCATCATTAAGCATGTGTCAAAAGCGTTTCTTTATTATTTTTTTTTGGGCGAAATTGCGCGACAGCAGCGCTTCTCTGATGCTCTTTGGCGCCAATGATGCTAAACTCAGGCGCAGAGTGATGACGCGCGGAGCGGATTCCGATTGAGACGCCGAGACGTTTCATAATATCTTTACGACGTAAAATTATATCCTTTTGAGAACCAAAAAATAATAATAATAAAAAATAAATAATAATAATAATAATAAAAAAAAATATATATATATATATATATATATATATATATATATATATATATATATATATATATATATATATATATATATATATATATAATTACATTGGTTGGAGCATAAGAAACAAATAAAGAGTTAATCAGATTAGTATTTTATTTTTATTCATATCTTATTCTATGACCTACGTAGAGGAGTCGTATGTCAAGGCCAAGTTATATATATATATATATATATATATATATATATATATACTAAGTTATTTTACAAAAAGACATGAAAAGGCACGTAAAGGCGAAAACAATTATTATTATTATTATTATTATCAGATTATTTTTAACCAGACTTTGTACAAAGATGATTCTCAACCAGTGTTGGGCAGTAACTAGTTACAGTAATAATATTAATTTTGCAGTGACTAATTACTATTAAAATTTAAGTAATAATATTACAGTTACCAACCATAAAAGAGCTAAATCTCTGTATCTAACAATCCAAATAATTCCATTTCAATTCTATTGAGTGCTTGTAATAATTTCTGTGATCCAATGTAGATTTTGGTCAAATGATGAGGCAGAAATATATTGTTAGTAACATTTACAAGAATTTTATGGGAAAGATACACAATTATAACTTCTGTGGAGTGTGAAGGAAAAATAATTTAACAAGTAGTGTAACTAATTACCGCTGCCAGATGTAGCACTAAGTCATAATATTACTTTTGAAAGAAATACTTTTGAACTGCTAATGAGTAATAAATGACATTTTCTTAGTGTCGAGCCCAACACTGTTCTCAACTATGTTAAAAAGTATAACTGTATGGTTTGATATACTACTGTACTTTATGCAATATGTGCGTGAAATGTCTATAAATTGGTATTCTCATTCTATATAATGTATCTATTCATTGCATCTAATTTGCATGTTAATGTGTTCATTTAGTGCAAAAAAAAAAAAAACAGTGTAATAATGGGATAATAACATGGCAATATTTTTTTAAGGAATATCTCATAGTTCATAGGAATATTGATCTACAATTTCTTAAATTTGTCCTGGTGTCCTCTACAGAATAAATGTATGAAAATTATGCCGTTTCATAAAAAGTCATATTCAGATTTGAAACCATTTGGGAAATAGCCAGATTTAGCCAAAATATTACCATACTCATCCTAAAAATGCAGTACATAATACATTTATAGGTAGGTATCTATATGGTTTACTATCTAAAGACCCATACCATGAAAAAATTATATTATAAAAATGTCTTAATGTTATTTGTAAAATATCCCATTGCTATTTAGATAACTATGTTTTTCTATAATTTTGTGTCATTGTAGTTATTCTTATTTTATTAAAAAAAATTATTAGTTTTTCTTCTGAAATGTAAGCATCCGTCAATAAATAAAAATACAATTAGAACAAATATATTGCTTTTCACCATATTATTAACTGAGTGGCAAAAAATATAAACAACTATAGAAATATGACAAAATCTCTGACCTGCACAATTTAATTTATTTGGTGCATATATCTCCGTTGCCTGTTGAAATGTACCAGTCACACCACCAATTAAGATACACAACATTATTCATTAAACTTATCAATAGCGCATCAAAAATAATCTTGTTCATAAACTGGAATATGGATGCCCATTGATAAAATTCAGACTATTTTTGAGGAGTTAAAGTTCAAAAGGCATTTAATTAAATCAATCAAGATTTAACTCTGGTAATCCTAAGATTTTATGCTTGCATGGATTAAACATTCAAATAATTTATCACTTAAAAATATTTTATGTGTAGTTCTACTCAATTTAACATTTTTAAACCAGGCATTTCTTAGTTACAATTATATCCTTACAATATGGTTTGTTAAAATATTACTCTTGAGGTCCCAAAATATCCTATGCAGATTTAGAATGCATTCAGAGAAAGTGCACAAGATGAACACTGATTGAGAGTGCAAGAATATTTTAAAATACAAGCAGCTCATATTTTAATTCCAATCCGGTCATGTTTGTGCCAACATGAATAAAACACACATACAATTATGTGGTTGAAAAATTAAGTTGGTCTTTATTTTACAGAGACTAATTTAGTCCTTTTGCTGTTCCACCACCGTGCCCTGACATAGATCCCGTCCAAAAATGTCCAGATGTCCTTCATTCTCACAGCGGTGGCTGCTGGATCAGAGCAGCTAATGGAGATAAAGTGAAAACACATTAAGACAAACCAGTTTAAAATGACAACGTGGTGCACCTAAGAACCTGCGTTTGAGCGTGCAACAAATCCCTACAAAAGATGAAGTGTAGTAAAGTTGTTTGGCGTGTATGATACGCTCAATCAAACATTGCATCATTTGAAATGTAATGCTTTGGCAAAGAAAATCAATCGGATTTAACCATGAACATGCCAAATGAAACTAAAGCAGGAAAACTGGCCTAACCTCTGGTGTTCTCTACGTTCTCTACGACTCCGCCTCCACTACAGTGCCCTTCTCAGAGACGTAAATACCATCCAGGAACTTTCTGATATCTTTATTTTTCACTGTGGTTGCCTGCTGAATGAGGGCAGCTGAAACGAGAGATGATGGGGAGGTAAGGCATGCACACACACTGAACTACACACACACCTTGCATACAACTGTCTCACACACACACACACACCAATCAGTCTATTCAATCACTCAGGATTGGCAATGTACATCTCACCTGAGTTTGACACCAGCTCAATGTCATTACCCTCCAGAACAAGCTCGTCTTTCTGAGCGGCAGACACTGCGCATGACACACCTAGCCGAAAAATAAACATTCTGCATCAGTGTAACCAGGAATGTGTGAAGCAGGACCAGTGCTTTAAGATAACAGACATCACGTTGATTTAGGAAAAGCCTGCACATGTACCTTGCCTCATGCGGACACGGCGGATGTACTTCTCTCCCAAGAAGTTTCTGATCTCCACCAGAGTGCCGTTCTCCTGCATCGCCACATTAATGGGGAAATGGGCATATACAGATCGCATCTTGTATCTGAAGCCCTGAAGATGAATAATATTAGGGTCATATCTTTTCCTCCTCGCATTATGAGCACGAGTTACTTAAAAAATGAATTAGTCGTGCAAGCATGAAGAAGAGTGAAATCAGGGTTGCTTACCAGTGTGACGCCCTTGATCATGTTCTGGACATGACTGCAGATGGTGCGGACTGTGGCCAACTCCTTCCTGTTACCCCACCACTTATCCACACGCAGCTGAAACAAAACCCTTCGTTTGCTGAGATTCCACACACTTTCAATCAGAATGAATCCAACTCTACATCAGATTCTGAAAGTTGCAATGTTTCAGAATTTTAAATATGAAACCAGTTCACATTTTACAAGCCGCATTCCAAACAAAACTATTTTGCATCAGCTTTTTTGTTTTTGTTTTTTTATGCATCACCAATTTAGCATATTTAATACATGTAATCTACTGACCAGTTCATAATACATTAATATAAGCATGTTTGTAGGATGTACAACAAACATAAGCATCACAGCACTGTGTGATGCATTTTTGAACTGATTCGGTACGCAGTTCATTAATTGGATTTCAGATCTACACCACCTCGTTCCAATACGATCGCCATTTCATTTTAATCTAGCTTAATCTGATTAATTGAGGCATTTACACAAAAGGACTTCCGGTCCAATTAAGAAAAACAATCCAGATGTGGGTGCAAAAACCATAACGATTGAAACAGTTAAGCTGTATTTAAAGGATTGGTTCACTTCCAGGAAGGGCTGTGCGATTAATAGGAATAGTCCAATCAGAATGCAGCGTGCCGAAATGTAGCGAGAGAACAGAGCAGACAGGGTTTTTCCGAGCCCATGCTAACGGATCATAACGTTCACACTGCACACGGTAAAATATACTGAACAGAAAAGGTTAGAAAATAGAAATGTGCAAAAATGATAACTAGCGCATGAACCTGGATGGGTGGGGTTTTTTTTGCCGTATGTCTAGACATTTTGTCAGCTTAGTGATTATTTTGATTTATGTCAGTTCTAGAGACATTACAATGTTTTGATAAAGCTCTCTTTGATTTTCTTTTGGAAATATGTTTCAAATTTATACTGAACGCATTTATGACTGTAAAGCATGTCTGTGTGTCAAAATCGTGTAGTTGTAAAACTGATAAAAAAAAAAAAAAAAAAAAAAAAAAAAATCGCAATAGGTTTTTTTGTTGGCTATATCGCACAGCCTTACTTCCAGAATAAAAGTTCTGGTCATTCGCTCACCCACATGTTATTCAAGATGTTCTTTAGTCTTAAAGAAATTCAGATTTTTCAGGATAACATTAATTTTCTCTTTTCTCCATATAAAGGACTTCATGGCCTGAAGGTGCAAGCTGCAGCTTCACAGAGCTCTAGATGAGGAATCAGAGTCTTTAATTAGTGAAACAATCGGTCATTTACCTTAAACTAAGAAAAAGAGTTTTACTTTTAACCACAAAAGCTCTGTTCTGAATTTTCTCTGCAGTCTGGACCTTCAGCCTCACTGAAATCCTGGAATGTTCTCCTCAAAAACTCAACTTTGTCTAAAGACACAAACGTCTTCAAAGACATTGGGGTGAGTGAACGATGAACCAATCCTTTAATGCAGATTCATTCAGACCTTCTTCTGTTTCTTGCCCAACAGACTGAGCTCCAGATTAATGTGGTTGAACTCCCGGCGAAGAACTCCTCGGGGGCCCTTCACTACAACGGTGCGGCCCTTGAGGGTCACCTCGACTGCAAGGAAACAGACAACATTCAGTACAAATGAAAGCTTGGGTCAGGAAGAAACGTGTAGGTAGGTGGTCAGGATGTCAAACACACCGTTGTTGGGGATATCCACAGTCTGGTTACTGAGAATGGTCTTCATTCTGAAGGAAGGAGCACAGAAGCACAACATATAGATGTTACGTCACATCCTGTTCATTTAACTTCAATTTGCAATAGAGAACATCTGAGCCTAGAAACAGAATAACGCTCAGACAGCAATGCTAAACGTACGTTTTCAAACAGTGAAAACGTTATAATGTCATAACGAGACAAGCGAGTCTTAAGGTCAATGTGATTATTGCTAAAATGCATTAATTCAGCCTGCTAGCCGAGCTAATAGATAAACACTGACTAGACACATCGCGGTTTTTAAACAACATCGGGTTTTCTGCACTAATACTAGCACATATATTCTCAGGGACATGTAAATAAAGGATTGGGACACTAAACAAACCCGACAGATTTGACGATGGTGAGGATTGTAGTTGATTTAAACACACAAGAACAGGACGCGGCATATTCTTACCTCGCCGAGTGAGGAGGAAAGGACGGCGGGAGGACGTCATGACGTACATGTACTAACCAGTACGTTGTGCGTCATCGCCGCAATCGATCACCGATCGATTACAGATACTGTTTATATAAAGCAAATTTAACACAGTGTTGTTAACTGTTAGAAAGATTATTCAATACGATTTTAATGCCATTTCTTTTTTATGTAGGAAAATGTTTTATATGTTTTTGTCATAAACGCGCAGGGTGAGTTAATCGATGTCAGAGCGAATTGTTGACAGGCTGGAGCTGGTTCTGAAGACATGGCGCTGATCAGAAGTTGTGTTGTTTCGGGACGATATTCGTCTAATCGTCTGTTTTTACCATCAAAATGCTTTGAGGGGTCTAGTGTAAGTGATTTTTTCGTTCCGTTTTGTTGTATGACTGATGTTACTGACATTTTAGTGTTTAGGTCAGCGCAAAGTCACAGCGATCTAAAGTACAATATCCACTGATTAAACATGTTAATTCTTCATATAGCAAATAATTCATTTGTGCACAAAGTTGGGGACAAGGGTCTCAGGTGTGATCCCAAAATGTATTTATTTTATTATAAATGTCATACCAGTAACCTCGATAAAATAAAAACGTTCAATTAACGCAATTTAAAATGTACTTACCTCTAAAAGTACCATATTTCTATGTTTAAAATAAATGCTTATTTTATGTTGTATTTAATATTTATTTAACCTCAGTAAAATAATAATTATTCCAGTAAGTTCAGACATCCAAAAGCTTAAACATTTGGTAACTTTGATTATATATGATGGTATAAAAATATATCTAAATATCAATAGCCACTATTTTGTCTGTAGTACTGCAATCTATAAATCATTAGCCACTTAATTTTTAGACTTTAGCACTAGAAAAAACACATTTGTGATTGGTTAGACTATGCAAAGAGGAAACAATAGGGAAATCTGATCATGCTAAAAGGAAAAAACAAAATAAGTAAAAATGAATAACTCAAAACATTAAAATGGCATTAAATGGGTACGAATACAAAATGAACCTGGCAAGTAGTAACAGCATGCTTTGTTTGGATTCATTTACAAATCAAGTACATATTGTTTTTGTGTGTGTACAGGTGGCCAAAAGTGGGTTAAAATGAGTTTAATATTTGTTACGGTCTGAATATATCTGTGTGAGCTGGTAGATGATGATCAGAGTGTGTATGTTCTTAAAGAAAAAGCCCCGCTGACCCCGTGCTTCTGCTCTTAGGTTAGACTGATCACTGCTGCCAACACGTCCTCCTCACTCCCTGAAAAGAAGAGGAACATCAGAGACGACGGACTGAACCTGCAGGACTTCATCTCCGGAGAGCTGTCCGAGAAGAGCAGCTGGGAGGAATACCGAGGCAGTCTGAAGAGAGAGAAGGGAGAGCGGTACGCTGATGCACACCACAGTCTTTCTCAAGAACTTTTGCATTGGAAAGCTGCTGACTGATCACTACAGCTGTCCTTTAGACACATAGTGTATATGTGTCCTGGAGAACAAAAGCAGTCTAAAGATGCATGGAGATATTTGTAGCAATAGCCAAAAATACATTGCATGGGTCGAAATTATTAATTAAAAAAAAAAATTAATGTCTTTAATTCAATGCACCTTTGCTAATATGTGACTCTGGAGCACAAAAGCAGTCTTAAGTTGCATGGAGATATTTGTAGCAATAACCAAAAATACATTGCATGGGTCCAAAATTATTCATTTTTCTTTCATGCCAACAATAATTAGGACATTAAGATCGTGTTCCATGAAGATATTTAGTAAATTTCCTATTATAATTATATCAAAACTTAATTTTTGATTAATAATATGCATTGCTAAGAATTTCAAAGGTGATTTTCTCAATAGTTCGAATTTATTTATTTTTTTGCACGCTCAGATTCCCGATTTTTTTTTTTTTTATAGTTGTATATCAGTCGAATATTGTTCTATCATAACAAACCTTGCATCAAAGGAAAGCTATTTCCTGTCCTAATCAGCCTTCAGATGATGTAGACATCTGAATTTAAGACTGTCACGAATATGATTTAACCCCTCGTGTTTATTTTTGCCAGGCTAAGGCTTCCACCGTGGCTGAAAACAGAGATTCCTATTGGAAAGAACTACAACAAACTGAAGAACACACTTAGGGACCTGAAGCTGCACACAGTGAGTGTCTTAAAAAAACATGTCCTTCACACAGTTAACCGAAGTATTGACTGTTAATGTGTTTAAAGGTTTGCGAGGAGGCCCGGTGTCCCAATATCGGTGAATGCTGGGGTGGAGGAGAGTATGATACTTCCACAGCAACCATAATGGTGAGTGTGCTGGGTCTGAAATACAACATATGCATGCTCCGGTCTGGACTAAACATCTCCCGCACTCTTTCTGTAGTTAATGGGGGACACATGCACACGTGGCTGTAGGTTTTGTTCAATTAAAACAGCCAGACATCCTCCGCCTCTCGACCCTGAGGAGCCGTATAACACTGCTAAAGCCATCGCTGCATGGGGACTGGACTATGTAGTCCTCACATCAGTGGACAGAGATGGTAAGGAAACCCAAAAACACCAGCAAACCAAACATTAAAGACTCTGAAACTGGGCTATATTAAAGTGCAGTCTATTTAGTTGCATCATAGCCATGATCCATATTCTGGTTCCCGGAGGAGGAAGTTTAATTTAAATGAGTTCATCTGATAAAAAAATTAGTTGTACACAAGCATATTGAAGCATAGAGCTTTACGATTGATTTCTGACCGACAGATATTCCTGATGGTGGAGCTGAACACTTTGCTAAGACCGTCTCCAATCTTAAAGAAAGGTAGGGAGATGGGGGAAATGTTAGTTTTTTTTAGAAACAGCAGATTATTCATCCGTTTCTCTCATATATATATATATATGATGTTTTCTCTCTTAGGAACCCTAAAATCCTGGTGGAGTGTTTGACTCCTGATTTTCGAGGTGATCTGGCTGCAGTGGAGAAAATTGCTTTGTCTGGACTTGATGTTTATGCTCACAATGTAGAGACGGTCAGAGATTTACAGAGGTCAGTGCAATCCGCCGTTACAGCCTGGATCTTGTGTGCTCACATACAATTATTATTATTTTTGAGGAATGCTTTGTAAAGCTGTTTGTCATGTCAAGATGCTCAGACAGATCTCACAAAGTGGTGTGCAATATGAGAAAGTTCTGTTTTTATTCAGTTGTATTTTTATGCAAAAAATATTTAATTAAAATATTTAAATCTTTCAATATAATAATTATTTTATTTGCATTCTTTTTTAAATTGCTTTCATATTTTATTATTTTATTTACTATGCACTTTTTTTAATTCTTTCATATTTTATTATTTTATTTGCTTTGCATTCTTTTTTTATTTCTTTCATATTTTATTATTTTATGTGATGCATTCTTTTTCAATTTTTTTCATATTTTATTATTTTATTTGCTATGCATTCTTATTTTAATATCTTTCATATTTTATTATTTTATTTATGCATTCTTTTTAATTTTTTTCCTATTTCATTTGCTTTGCATTATTTTTTAATTGCTTTCATATTGTATTATTTACTATGCATTCTTTTTTATATCTTTCATATTTTATTATTTTATTTGCTATGCATTTTTTTTATTTCTTTCATATTTCATTTGCTATTCATTATTTTAAAAATTTCTTTCATATTTTATTATTTTATTTGCTATGCATTATTTGTATTTCTTTCATATTTTATTTTATTTGCTATGCATTGTTTTTTAATTGCTTTCCTATTTGATTATTTTATTTGATATGCATTCTTTATTTAATCTCATATTTTATTTGCTATGCATTCTTTTTTAATTTCTTTCATATTTTATTATTTTATTTGCTATGCATTCTTTTTTTTATTTCTTTCATATTTTATTCACTATCATTTTCAGCTTAATTTCTAATATATACGATCACCAGCAGATGGCAGAAACATCTAGTCCAGCTTATCAAGTGAATTAGCAACAGTAGTTAAAGTAGTTTAATAACAGACCTAATTTTTCAACTTTGACCTTTAGACATGTGCGTGACCCTCGTGCAAACTTCGACCAATCGCTGAGTGTTTTACGACATGTTAAAAAGGTGAAGTCCGGTGTGCTCACGAAGACGTCCCTCATGCTGGGCCTCGGAGAGACAGACGCACAGATACACGCAGCTCTGAAAGGTAATTAATGTTCAGTTCCAGATGTGTTACGTACATCACGTGAGGTACAGTACATACAAATGCATGTATTAGCGTATGAGAGTTGTTTGTGTTCCTTCAGATTTTAAGGACTCTGGAGTGGACTGTGTGACTCTGGGGCAGTACATGCAGCCGACCAAACGCAGTCTCAAGGTGCGACATTAACTGTGTCTTAGATTTCATTTTCACAATCTGTTCAATGACTATGTGATACACTCCGCACACACACACACACACACACACACACAAAAGGCATGTTCTGGCTGACATCACCAGCTACTGGCTAGCTTTATGCAACGCTTTGGTAAAATTTAAGGCCAGAATAGTTTAGCAGTGTCACTTTTGAAATCATGCAGCTTTCTGTGTGGCCAACTTGAACCTGTTGCGAAATCTTTCACCCTCACGGAAAATGAGTTTCTATTCAAATGACTGAAAATTAAGTAAGTCAACCAAATCTTGAAGGGACAGTACACCCAAAAAAAGAAAGTTAGCAATGTGCTGTTAATATACTCGCCCTCAAGTCATCCAAGTTGTAGGTGACATTTTTTCTTTAGAAGAATACAATTCAGAAGATTTTTAGCTGAAACTGTAATCCTTTGTGTGATCCTCTGAAATGCAAATCAGTGGCTGCATGTTTGAGAATAAAAAAAAAGCATATTACAAAATTAATACTCATGACTCCTGATGATATATTGAGGTCTTATGAAGCGAAACGATCAGTCTGTGCAAGAAACTTTACAGCATTACTACCTTTAATCCAGAGCCTCAGGCTAACGATTCAGTTCATGAATCATTCTATTGAACCGATTCTTTTTGGTGAACTGACTGAATCAGTTCATCAAATCATCGGTTGTAAAGCATCTGACACAGTTTGTGGCTCGAGCAGCAAAGATTTACAAGCTGCTCAATCAAAACTCACTTTCATTCTCCTATGAGACGAGCAGAAATAGCGGCGTATCTGATCCTGTGATGAGTGAACCGATTCATCGCTCCAGTTCCTCCAACAGTCACTGAACTGAAGAAACAGTTCAAAAGCAGCAGGCCAATCAGCATTTCCCATTTCATCCATCATTTGAGTTTATTGTGTTACATCACACACCTGTGCCGCTTCTCGCGATCTCTTCTGGAATGCATCAGTCTAAAGCTGTGTGTCTGATTGAAGGTGGAAGAGTACGTCACTCCTGAGAAGTTTGCTTACTGGGAGCAGATTGGCCAGGAGCTGGGTTTCGTCTACACAGCCAGCGGGCCGCTTGTGCGCACCTCTTACAGAGCAGGTAACCTCACACGTCTTCTGTTTCATGGGGCTCTAGCCAGAGCTCAGATTATGGGATCTGCTGGCTTTCTCATTTTTTTAATCACACTTGCTTGGCTGCTGCTAGATGCCTAGAACCATGTGACTTTAAATCTCCCATCTTTTCTCACGGGGCAATTCATTATTTGCTATATGTTGCTTGCAAAAAATAAAATTTTATAACCTACTTTTAGATATGTTAAAGCCTTAACAAGTTTATATATATATATAATTTTTTTTTCTAAGACACTTAAAAGAGACCTCCAAAGTTTTTACTGGACTTAACAAAAAAAACTGTACATTTTTATTTACACTCAGACAATCATAAATGCAAATGAAACATTAAATTTATTCTAAAAAAAAAATTACATTTCCAAATTAACAAATATATATAAACCTAATATTATATTTACATGTCTAATTTTTAAATTAGTAAACTAGTGTTATATATTTTTACATTAATGTATAAACCAAACATTAATTAATTTACATTTCTAATACATTTAAATGTCTAATTTAGTATTTTTTTCTAAAATTATTATTTAATAATAATATTTAGTGTCACACATTTTTACATTTGTAAATATATAAACAAAGCATTTATTTATATTTATAATTTTATATTTACATTTAAATTTATTATTTATTGTTTATACTAAAGCAATTGTTCAAAACCATTATTTGGGATTATTCCTATTTTTACAAACGTGTATAATAAAAATAAAAAAAATTAAAAAATCAATGAATGGAAATAGCTGGAAATTAATGCATTATTTGCAATGCAAAAAAATACAGTCACATTATACATAAATATGGCAAACGATGCTGTGTAGTTTCAAGGTGTAGTTTTGTGCATCAGGTCAGCACTTTATTTAGGTCAACTTCAGGTCAACTTTATTTGTTTAAAAATATCATTTCATTTCTTAGGTGAGTTCTTTTTGAAGAATCTGCTGGAAAAGAAGAAATCTGAAGGAACCGTAGAAGCAGCAGAGTGAACTTTTCCTCTTTATTCCTGCCGTATAAACCGTATTAATAGGAGAATTCATCCAACAATTGCTCAATGCTCAATGCTGTATTAATTTACTCTCCATCATGTCATTATTTTTCTGTGTAACATAAAAGAAGATTTTGAATCATACAGCTTTTGGAACGACATGACGACTGAATTTTCAGTTTTGGGGTGTACTGTCTCTTTAAGAAAACATATTACAAGATAACATTCACCGTGTTACAGTGACACTATAAACATATTTAAATGAACATGTTGGGTTGTTTTAGAAATGGATTAAAGCTGTCTATTTTGTGCATCATTTAAGTAATATAAATAGAATACATTCAATGAAAACTTGTCAATTGTCCATTTTTGTTTGAGTCATGGTTGACTTTCATATTTAGGCCTGTGACATAAACAACACTGCTGCTTTTTATTAGTCCATATTTGTTTAATACGTTTTCTGACATTATTGTATCTGAATATTACAAACCTGTACAGTAAGAGATGATTTTATAAAAGCTACAACTGTAACTCTACATTAATATAAACAGTACAGGTTAAACAATACATACCAGAGTATATTTGTAGCTATAGCTAAAAATACATTGTACAAGTCAAAAATGACCAATTTTTCTTTTATGCCAAAAATCATTAGGATATTTAGTAAAGTTCATGTTCCATGAAGATATTTAGTAAATTTCCTGCTGTAAATATATAAAAACTTCATTTTTAATTAATAATATGCATTGCTATGAATTCATTTGGACAACCTTGAAGGTGATTTTCTCAGGATTTAGATATTTTTTTTGCACCCTCAGATTCCAGATTTTCAAATAGTTGTATCTCATCTAAATATTGTCAGATCCTAATAAACCAGACATCAATGGAAATATTATTTGTTCAGCTTTCAGATGGTGCAGAAATCTCAATTTTGAAAAATGTACGCTTATGACTGGTTTTGTTGTCCAGGGTCACATATGATTTAAAGCAGTTTTTATGTCCCCTTGGTCCACTTATTAAAGTTCCTTCTGTTGCTGCTCCCTCAGACATCGCTCTCAAATAAACAGATGATATTTGAAATAAAATCTATAACACTTATATGCAACTAAACCGCTGGGATTGCATTAATGCAGTTTTGTGCACTATGGTTGTTTCAACAATGTCTTTGAAATGGCACAGATTTGAGAACATTCTAAAAAAATAAAAAATACAAATTAAGAAAGATGTTTTTTTAAAACAAACATGAATGCCAGTGTTTAAAACAGTACATCACTGCATTTTTGCAAACGGTCATGAGAGATGAAACTCATATAAAAACATTCTGAAGATAGTTTAACACATACACACAAAACATGCATTTTTTCACATTACTTTGGTTTTGTCACTGAAGGACTTTATTGTGTGTGTGTGTGAGTCTTAAACTTTGGTTTTCTTGACGGGTGGTTCAGTGAGTCGTGGACCTCCTCCGGAGGATGGTGTGAAGGGGATTCGGGTCGTCACTTTCTTCCCAATGGTCTCAATCTGTGCAAACACACAGCATTAAACCCTGGTAACCAGTGAAGTGTGTGAGCACACACCTGTGAACTGCACAAACAGCCTCTCACCTGAAAGCCCAGGTTCTGTAGCTGAGGGTGCAGATAGTCCAGAACTCGTCGGCCATCAAAGATAAACGCTGGTTTCAACATCTTCTGATAGATTTTCTCGTAATTCAATTTCTACAATAAACACTATTTGCATTACTTAACTATTCTTTTACACACACTGTTGTTTTGGGAGTACAGTGTGGTACCACATTTACTATAATATATGAATATATGGAAATTATTCAGCACCAGGGCAGGACTTTCATGCCGGGGGTTCAGATTTATACCCCACCAGTATTTTAACTGGACCCAACACAAAAACTAAAATTTTACATTTTAAAACTTAGATTTTAATTAACACAAAAAAAAAAAAATTACATATATATATATATATATATATATATATATATATATATATAAAATTAATTAATTAATTTACATTTCTAAATAAATTTATATATTACATATTTATTTATAGTATTATATGCATGTAAATATCTAATTTTGTATTTATATCTAAAACAATTATTTAAAATAAATGTTACATTTCTACATGAAAAGAATAAATAAATTAACCAAACAAATTAATTATTTTCCATTTATAATTTTTAGAGTATCAAATAATTGTTTAAAAATTATTATATAATTAAAATGTAATATATAATTAAATTGTAACTATAATGTTATAAATGTAAATTATTTATTTATATTTAAATCCTTTATTTATTGTTTGTACTAAAATGAGTGTTAAAAACCATTTTTCTGCATTATACATATATATATTTTATGTTTAAACATCAATATGTAAATCAAACATTTGTTAATAATACAATACTAACGAAATTGTACCTGGAAATGAATGCATTATTTGCAATAATATGGCGCTGATGAAGTGACAGTCCTGCTTTGGTAAAGCAAATACTTGGTGCATGAATAAGACATTACACTATATGTCAGTGCATTTTGAATATGCACAGCGTTTGTGTCTTTTGTACCTTAAACATGTCCCACTCCGTGCAGATGACCAGAGCGTGTGCACTCTCACACGCCTCATACGGGTCAGACGACACTGTTACGAGATCAGACACTGCCGAGAGAGTCAGAGACATGATGAATTAGACACAAACGTTCACCTGCATGAGATTCAGAATGAGGTTTATCTGCTCAGCACACACACACACACACACACACACACACACCTCTCTCGGGGCTGTCTCCAGAGATGCTGGGTTGAGACAGGTCCTGGATTATCTGCTCCTTCAGCACTTTAGGGTCATAAATATGCAACTTGGCTCCTTCGTCCATCAGATACTTAGAGATGTAGATACTAGAGGACTCTCTGAAACACACACACACACAGGAGGGGCTTACAGCACAAGATTCCCGTTTACAGACAGATGATGATGCCACAGAATAAGGCTCTTTTTGAATAAATCCAGGGACACTAGTGCAGAACAATAGCTAAAAATGCATGCTATCTGTCAAATGCATAAAACATGGCACACTTTTGACTTAAATGAACATATGATAAAGCTGTCATGAATAAACAAAACGCCTGGTTCATGTATCCCTGCATGCACCTAGTGTCTCCTGTGTCCTTCTTGAAGGAGAAACCTAGCAAGGCGATTTTCTTCCCTGTGACGGTGTTAAACAGGCAGTCAATGATCCGACAGGCAAATCTCTTTCTCTGATATTCGTTCATGTCAATCACCTGCAGAGTAAAAGATTAGACAAAAATAAACACGTTTAGATTTTAGCGTGTCTCTAGGCACAAGTTAGCTTACACTGAATTTACACCTCAAATGATTCATGTTGTTGAAAGAAGGGTCTTTTATTTGAGCACAAACACAATAAAAGCTGTAAAATTGTAATATATTATTATAATTTAAAAAAGCTGTTTTCTATGTCAATATCTGTAAAACTGGAATTTATTTCTGTGATGCACCGCTGGATTTTCAGCATCTTCAGTGTCACACGATCCTTCAGAAATCAGTCTAATATGATGATTTGCTGCTTATAACAAATATTTATTAATATAATTAATGTTGAAAACAGTATAGATTTTTTTTCAAGGATTCTTTGATGAATAAGAAGTTCAAGAACAGCATTTGTTTGAAGTTTGGAAATACCTGTTCACCTCCACATACTCATATTCATTGCTTGCTGTGACATGATCGGTAAGCGTCTGATGACTTCACACGAAGCTAAATCTGACCGTATAATGACCCACACAAAGCCAACATCTTACTAAATAAATATTCAAACTGAAGTTGACCTGTTGCCAGTATGAAGCAACCTCTGGGAGATTCAGTGCCTCACACAGATACACCAAATTCAGCACATCCTTCTGAAAACAACTTCCTCCAAAACCTGATACAGACACATAGAGATTGAAGCAATTAGAGCAAAACTGGCTTTCATTTATTTATTTGATTGAATCCCATTCTTTATAAATCAGACTGACCCACGCTGGCTTTGAGGAACTTGCATCCGATGCGCTGATCCATGCCGATGGCTCTGGCCACTTCCTCCACATCAGCACCAGTGGATTCACACAGAGCAGAGATGGAGTTTATACTGCTGATGCGCTGAGCCAGGAACGCATTCGCTGCCTAAAACACAAACACAGTTCTTGTACAGCGCAGAAAGATTTTTACATATACAAAACTACTTCAAATCACGTTTACACACCAGCTTGGAGAGTTCAGAGGACCAGGTGTTGGTGGTGATTATACGTGATTTTTGAACCCAGTGCTCATAAACTGCACAGAGGGCACTGATGGCCCTTTGACCTTCTGGAGTCTCATCTCCACCAATCAGGACGCGATCTGGGTCCTTCAGGTCCTTCACTGCTGTTCCCTCCGCAAGGAACTCTGGGTTAGAGAGAACCTGTGATCAAAGAGGGGAAAATGTCATTTACTAACACAGAATAAACTGTGAAGTCGGTCAATTACCGAGGCAAGATTGTGTAGAATATCACTATAAAATCCAGACTGTGTTTACAAGTAGAAGGTGGCTGTGCAAAAATGTCAAACTAATGCAAAGCATATTTTCACATATAAATTAGACTAAGAAGTTCCTTTAACTTTTAAATACCACCATTCTGTCCTCTTCACACACATATAGTGAACACACACACACATATAGTGAACACAAACACACACGTATAGTGAACACACACACACATATAGTGAACACAAACACACACGTATAGTGAACACACACACACACAAACACACACACATAGTGAACACACACATACACACATAGTGAACACATACACACGTATAATGAACACACACACACATAGTGAACACATACACACGTATAATGAACACACACACACATAGTGAACACATACACACGTATAGTGAACACACACACACACACACATAGTGAACACAAACACACACATATAGTGAACACACACACACATAGTGAACACACACACACACATACACACGCACATATAGTGAACACACACACACACACACACATATATAGTGAACACACACACGCATATAGTGAACACACACATATAGTGAACACACACACACACACACACACACACATAGTGAACACACACACACGTATAGTGAACACACACACACACACGCACATATAGTGAACACACACACACACACACATATATAGTGAACACACACACACACACGCATATAGTGAACACACACATATAGTGAACACACACACACACACACACATAGTGAACACACACACACGTATAGTGAACACACACACACACGTTTAGTGAACACACACACACACGTTTAGTGAACACACACACACGTATAGTGAACACACACACACACACACACGTATAGTGAACACACACACACACACACACGTATAGTGAACACACACACACACGTATAGTGAACACAAACACATATAGTGAACACACACACACGTATAGTGAACACACACACGTTTAGTGAACACTCACACACACGTTTAGTGAACACACACACACGTATAGTGAACACACACACACACACGTATAGTGAACACACACACACGTATAGTGAACACACACACACACACGTATAGTGAACACACACACACATACACGTATAGTGAACACAAACACATATAGTGAACACACACACACACACGTACAGTGAACACACACACAAACACACACACACGTATAGTGAACACACACACACACACGTATAGTGAACACAAACACATATAGTGAACACACACACACACACGTACAGTGAACACACACACACACACACACACACGTATAGTGAACACACACACACACACGTATAGTGAACACAAACACATATAGTGAACACACACACACACACGTACAGTGAACACACACACACACACACACACGTATAGTGAACACACACACACACACACACGTATAGTGAACACACACACACACACGTATAGTGAACACACACACACACACGTATAGTGAACACAAACACATATAGTGAACACACACACACACACGTACAGTGAACACACACACACACACACACACACGTATAGTGAACACACACACACACACGTATAGTGAACACAAACACATATAGTGAACACACACACACACACGTACAGTGAACACACACACACACACACACACACGTATAGTGAACACACACACACACACACACGTATAGTGAACACACACACACACACACACGTATAGTGAACACACACACACACGTATAGTGAACACAAACACATATAGTGAACACACACACACGTATAGTGAACACACACACACACACGTTTAGTGAACACTCACACACACGTTTAGTGAACACACACACACGTATAGTGAACACACACACACACACGTATAGTGAACACACACACACACACGTATAGTGAACACACACACACACACGTATAGTGAACACACACACACACACACACACGTATAGTGAACACAAACACATATAGTGAACACACACACACACACGTACAGTGAACACACACACACACCCACACACACGTATAGTGAACACACACACACACGTATAGTGAACACAAACACATATAGTGAACACACACACACACACGTACAGTGAACACACACACACACACGTATAGTGAACACACACACACACACGTATAGTGAACACACACACATTACCATTCAAAGGTTTGGAATTGAAACAATTTTTTAATGTTTCTGAAGAAGCCTCTTATTCTGATCAATGCTGCATTTATTTGATATTACTGTAAATACAGTAAAACTGAAATATTGCTACGGTTTAAAATGACTATTCCATTTGAATTTATTTTCAAATGTAATTTATTTCACAGTATTTTCAGCATCATTACTGCAGTCTTCAGTGTCACATGATCTTCAGAAATCATTCTAACATGCTGATTATTTTCAATATTGAAACGATTGTGATGCTTACATTTTTTTATTTATTTATATATATTTTTTGTGGAAGCTGCAATAGATTATTTTCCAGGATTCTTTGATGAATAGAACATTTAAAATGACAGCACAGAAATTTCTATAACAATGTAAAAATCACCTTTTTGCAGTAAAGTAAAAAAAGGAATGGTGTACGGTTACAGCTGCTCACACAAACACACCTGTAAGTTGAGTTTGGGTTTGTTGTTTGCCTCAAATATCCTGCGGATGCTCTCAGCGGCACGGACCGGCACCGTGCTCTTCTCTGTAACGATTTTATACCCTTCTGACACCTCCACAATCCGCCGTGCACATGCCTCGATAAACTTCAAGTCAGCAGCACGACCTTTTCCCATACCATACGTCTTAGTCGGGGTGTTTACCTGAGAGAAAGAGAGAGATTAGGGTCAGTGAACAGACATACGTGCAAAACCACATTCAAATAGTTTATTAAACTCACAGAAATGAAGACCAGATCTGCTTGTTTAATGGCAGAGTCGATATCTGTGGAGAAGAAGAGGTTCTTCCCACGACAAGACATCACCACCTCATTCAGACCCGGCTGAAGAAGAAGAAGAAGAAGAAGAAGAAGAGGTGATGTTTCATGACTCATGCAACAAGGAATTCTCATTAAAAATATATATATTACAATTTCCGCCAATCTGGACTGGTTTACAATATATATATATATTTTTTTTTTTTTATAATTCCCTTATTGTATAATTGTATCTACATTTTATATTTGATCTAGTTATTTTTTTTAGGCTTTAATGTTAATGTTATCTGTATGCATCGGGGTCTGAGAGTAACGCAATTTCGATTCTCTGTATGTATGTACTGTACATGTGGAAATTGACAATAAAGCAGACTTGAACTTGAACTTGAACTTGAATATGTTCTCAAAATAAAGTGCTCTGTGACTGGAAAGAGGTAGAATCTGAAGTGGCATTAGATGTATTTGGGTCAAAGACGTTGAAAGCAAAGGAATTTACAAAACGTGACTTTAGGTTCATAGAAAGAACATTCAATTTAAGTAAAGTGTCTACTTTTAAGGTTTCAAATACATTTTTGGAGGATAAAATGTAACAATTTGGTTGCAATAATGTTACATTGTCATTCAGTGTAACAAAATTTATGTAAAAATTCAAACAACATGCTTATTGTGATGTGTACATATTAAAGCATATACTGTATAAAAGAATAAGGGAGCATATTCAATTTGATTGTGTTTTAAATGAGTGAAAAAAATGAGTGTTTATTGACAAATGAGCAAAACCTAGGATAGTGGCAAATTTAAAAAATGCAAAAATCCAACTAATTAGTATTTGGGGTAAAAGTAATTATTCTTTTGATATGTCATAAATTGATTTTAGTTGTAAATAATGCCTGACGAGATCATTACACTGAATGACATTTTAGCGGGTCTCTTCCGTAAATCAGGGGGAACATGTATGATATTTATTTTTCGCTCAGAAAAACAAGAACAAAATTGCAATTAAATAATAAAAAAAACTTTTGAATATTTTTTGGGTGAAAAAAAAAATTTAAAGCAGTATTACACTTATTGTTTTTTATTCTTAAACCCTTTTTCGCCTTTGACCCATTTACACAGACTGTTTGATAAATTGCAAATGCATAAATAATGTTATAAGATTCATGTAAAGTGTTCATCATATGATTTGACAGTTTATTTAAACAAACATCAAAATCTAAAAGGTGTGCATTACTGCAAGTCATTTTTTTTCCAAATGCTGCATGTACAACAATGTCATATGTAACTTTAGAGATGGTCCCTAAATTAGTTAAAGCTGCAGTAGGTAACTTTTGTAAAAATATATTTTTTACATATTTATTAAACCTGTCATTATGTCCTGACAGTAGAATATGAGACAGATAATCTGTGAAAAAATCAAGCTCCTCTGGCTCCACCCAGTGTCCTATTGCCATTTGCAGAAACTCAATTGCTCCTGGTAAGAAAACAACCAATCAGAGCTGCCGTCTGTAACTTTGTTTGTGTTCAAAATTTAGAAAAAATGTATATAATAAGCGAGTACACCATGAATCCATTTTCCAAACCGTGTTTTTGGCTTGTCCTGAATCACTAGGGTGCACCTATAATAAATGTTTATATTCGGACTATTTTAGATTGCTTCGGGGATACCGCGGCGGAGTAACCCAGTACCTTTGTGATTCTTCATAGACATAAACAGAGAGAAGTATTTCCGGCTACGATGTTCTTCCGCAAAATGCAAGCAGTTCTGTTTATTGACCGCTAGAGTGTCAAAAGTTCCCTACCGCAGCTTTAATATTGAACATCCAACATCAAACCTGATTCCGGTCGGTCAGTGCATGTCTATTTCTAAATGCACCTTTATCTTGGATTTAACCCTGTTATTCCTTTAACGTCGTTACCTCATAGATGGGCAGGATCTCGGAGTTCCAGGCTCTGATCCGGGATTCATTAACATCCACCACTGTTACTGTGATCTCGGGACACATGCTTGCAATGACACTACATGTCGGACCTCCAACATACCCAGCGCCTATACAGCAAATCTTCTTAATCTGAAACATCTGAGCAGAGACACAGATGCAATCAAAGTGACAAGTTATTCACACGATAGCAATCAATTATTTACAATTTATTGATTCTCTCTAAACATTGCTTTTTATAAGATTACCATATATATTGGTTCGGAAATTATTCCAGTTCACAAAATGTTTAATGTTTATTTGAATTATCACTTTTATTTAAGTATGTGTTTCTAAGACTTTTGTAATTAAAATGCACAAATTCACATTACCACCACCTTATTTGTATGTAATGCAGGGATTCCCAAACTTTTTTCTTTCCTCTAATATATTTCCTTGAAGTACCCCTGAGATTATAAAATAAATATTTTAATAATTATGCAAGACATTTGCGTGTTCTTGGTTCTCTGGTTTCGGTTAATATTCACATAACATGCAGAAAACCATATAAAACATTTCATTTTTGTAGTAAGCATTTTATTTTGATGTTTTGTTTTAATTGTACATTTAAACAATTTAATTATTAGCTTTTCATTGAACTGACATTGTTCCTTTAAGAACCCCAGTTTGGGAAACCTTTATAATGTTATGGTTTTAATGCATTTCATGTTGTTAATTATATCAAATATAATTCATTTTCTTTCTCTTTCTGTTTTTATATCAATATCTACACGGTTATCCTGTGATTAACGAGTTGGGTGAAATTATATTACTTAAAATGTGTAATTTATTACAATACTAACTACTTTTGTTTTCGTCATGCAATTTGGAATCAGAAACGAACTACAATTTGTAGTTTAATCTAAGTAATCTATCCATTTTTGCCAGTTTTAAGTGTCATTTTACTGACCCCACCGGGGAGCTTCAAGTAGTGACGAGAAGTTCGAATCTTTTGCGCGCGCTCGGTTCTTTTGAACAGTTCATCCCAAAATCCAATTTAGCGATTCTTTTATATAAAATACTTTATAAATTAAGTGTTCTCCTTATAAACACGATTACAAAATTAATCCGAGAACAAAAATCTACTGTCAGGAGTATGTTAAATAGTAAAGAAAAAATAAACCGTTTAAAAAGTATAAAATGAATGTAAATGTTGACATCGCCTCGTGAATGAATCACCTCAAAGATCAAATGATTCATTAAAAAAAATAAAAAATAAAAATAAAAGGTTTAGCCATTATCGTACGTTACATGACTAATTAATAAGATGATACACTTTTAAGATATATAAAGAAAACGCAAATGTGTTTGCAAAAAAAGTTCAGAACTGTTGCTGCTTTTAAAATAACGTTACATTTAAAATGTCAAAATTATTTATGTGATTCGTGGTGTTCTATCAAAACAGGAACATTAAAGCGTTTATAACTGACATGTATTCAATTTACAGTCAATCTGTACAATAACTTTTAAATTCTTTATCTTAAGTAGACTTACCTCGTCTATCGGAGGACTTCAGTTAAAACTCTCTTCTGTGCCTTGTTCCCGAATGAATAAAACTATTATATCCTCGATATATAAACACACGCAGAAATCACACAGACCAATCAGCGACTGGAGGCCTCGGTGACGTCACATGTAAGGAACACATGAGTGGAGTTTGACGCAGAAAGTTTGAGGTTGTTTTGTACAGTCTATGGTTGAGACACACAGAGTCATGGAAGAGACTAACCACCACAACAACAGATATCTTACATTTAACAAGAGACAGACACGATGGGATGCTATTAATCATCAGATTTATTTGTAGAAACCAAAAGTGCATAGATGAAGCCCTTTCTCATAGAACAGTGTACATAGACAGAACTCACATATTAAGTCCAACCAATTAAGACATTCAAACCTTCTCAAAGCACTGAAGAGACAGCATCCTATCGTTGGTGTTTTTCTGGAGCTGTTGTAAAGGAGCCAGAACGAAAGTGCTAGAGTTTAAGCTCATCCGAAACAGAATCTCACTCTTTGCAAATATTACCGAAATTGCAGCATGCCCAATTCAAAGCTTATTTTGAAAGCCACCGTTTCTGAAATTTGACAGCTATTCATACCATTTAAGTCATGTGGATAATACAGCTACATAATGATTCCTGAGCAAGTGCAAGCAACTCCTAAGAATGGCATTTCACTGGCTGTACTAGTGATTCTTTTAGTGATTTAGAGAGTAAACAGTGTTCAGGGTGGAGAGGTCCGTTTTAGATGTTTTAGTCTATCCCAGACCATGACAGAGTCAAGTAAAAACTGGAAGACGCCCATTTTTTATTATTTCCTCTTGCCCAACATTTTGATTTAAAGGGATAGTTCACCTTCAGTTGAAAAAATAAACAAGAACTCTATGCAAGTCAATGGGTACCGGCAACTGAAGGTGACCTATCCCTTTAAGAAGTGGACTCGGTCAGCCTCAAATGTGTGAATCATTTCAATTACATCTGTGTTTAGAATGAGCCATGGCTCACTCAATGACATGATGTCTGTAAAGTCAAGAACATGATCCTCTACGCCTTCAAAAATAACCAGATTTATACCTAACCTCGAGTCTAAAACACGATTTAAATCCAGGCTGATCTAGGCTAGGTTTATGTCATATTAACAACTTGCCGAATGCCTAATAATGCTTCAAAACAAACATATAGAAAGAAGAAGTAAAAAAAAATTGAAGACATATATAAACCTGGAAAACATTGTTTCATCAACTTCCTCCTTTGAAATGTAACAAACTGTACATAAACCTTGCTATCCAAGAGTCTGTATAAATCCACCCCCATTATTGGACTAAAGAATCTGAGATTTGAAACACTGAAAGATGAAGGAAACTAACGAGTTCTATATTCGTCACAGTATCTGATCAGGTGGAAGCTGATGGAAGGATCCATGAGAAGAGCTCTAGTCTACAGGAGGAGCTGCTGGAGGATCTCTGCCAGGATTCTAGACCAGAGGAAAGAGATATATTCAATCAATCTCTTTAAACACACGGTCAGTTTACTCTCATCACTGAACTGGACTTCTTGTGTCTTCCACGGAGTCCAATTCAGTGATTTACTATGTAAACCGATTCAGAGCCCAAATACACATTAGATATTTTGCTGATAATTAAAACCGATTAAAGATGTACATGGTTATTTCACTGTGGAGGTGGATTATTTTTTTTTTTTTTGTATGTTTCTTGCTCATCAAGGCTGAATCTATTTGACATAAATACAGCAAAATAAAAAAAATAAAAAATATTGTGAAATAATAAAATAACTGCTCATTATTATTGGTACTGAAATATTAATAAGGCTTATTATTATTATTATTATTATTAATGTTGAAAGTTATTTTTACTGCTTTATATTTTTTTGGAAAAAAAAATTATTAGGCTATATACATATACATATATATATATATATATATATACACACACACACACACACACACACACACACACACACACACATACATATACATATATATATATAATATTTTTAGGATTGTTTGATGAATAGAAAATTCAAAAGAACAGTATGTATTTGAAATAGAAAGCTGTAGTAATATTATACAGATAAATTTTGAACAATTTCATGCCTACTTGCCGAATAAAAGTATGATTTGTTTAACTTACCACAAACTTAAATGGTAGTGTATCACCATTACAACAAAATATAAAGCAGCAAACGCAGTTTTCAGCATTGATAATAATCAGAAATGTTTCTTGAGCTTTAAATCAGCATATTATAATGATTTCTGAAGATCATGTGACACTGAATACAGGAGGAATGATGCTGAAAATACAGCTGCACATCACAGAAATAAATTACATTTTTAGATTATATACAATAAGAAAAAAATATATTTTAAATTATATAAGAATAATTCACAGTATTTCTGTTTTTATTGTGCTTTAAATTAAATAAATGCAGCTTTGGTGAGCATAAAAAAAAAAAAAAAACATTTTGACAATGTTTTGTAAGTGATAAGTGACATGGTTCATTATGAAAGCTTGTCTGTCATGACTTACACCTCGGGGACCGGAGGGCTTGCTGCTGGCTGAAGGGCCCCTCATGCTGGCTGGCCGGATCAGAAAGAGCATGAGAGCTAGCACCAGCCATCCCATAATGATCATGGGTACAGTGATGTCCCCTTCCACTGAGGAGCTGGGGCCCGGCACTGCATGCACACAACACTCACACGTTAGAAAACAACACACAACATGTGCCATAATGTGATATTACTCTTGTTTCAGACAGACAAACTTACTGTCCTGAAGGCACTCGGTGTCTGTACAGTAGGACTGGGACTGTCTCAGCTTGCAAATGAATCACAAAGGGTATATTTCATCAAAAAGGCTGATCCAAAAACATACCATATATACGTAATGACAGCATTGTGTGCTGATGTGGGATTCTGCTTTAAAGCAATTTTAGAACAAAAAACTGATGCCTCTACATTACATTAATTGATTTTGAATTGAATTTGAAACAATAAATGTGTGTATCCCTCTGCAGAATGCCAATTTCATTCATATGATAGATAGATAGATAGATAGATAGATAGATAGATAGATAGATAGATGCATTCAAATGCATTCTCTATCAATACTTAAATAAGCTGAACCAAACGTTATTCATTGGCTGAACTAAGTGAACCAAAGAAGCAAAATTACAGAAGCAAAATTATTCGACACCTATTGCATAATTAAAAAAACATACATACATACATACATACATACATACAAATATAGATAGATAGATAGATAGATAGATAGATAGATAGATAGATAATGATAAACAATATTGTACAAAAAAAAAAAAGAGAAATCCAAGGATATATTTCATACAGATCAGTATGTTTATTTAAAATGTATAAGATTAATTTCTATTTTTAGATTACTTTTATTATTATTATTAATTTTAATGAATATAATAGAACTCACCAGGCTGATGAGTCTCCTCATGGCATGTTCATGAGAGCAGATACACTCACAGGGGTCAAAACCTCCCTCTGCCATCCTCTCCTAAATAACACAGAGGATTCACACACATTCCAAAAACAGAGACAAAGTACAGAGTCTAATAATAATACTTAATTATTTTAAACACACAGAGACTCAGAAGCGAATGGGTATGGTAAATTATGATGGCTTAACATGGCGTAGCAAGGATATCAGCATAACTCGCATTTGAAAATCCAAACTTCATCTAGTACTCATAAATGTTTTCTAGGAGTGAAAGTGTTTGGTGGAAATAAAAGTGGAGAAAAAATTAAATGTCCAAGCACCAAATTGTTCATGCATTGCTTTTGATTTTCGTATTGGCTCATGTCAAAGGATCAATATCACAGGACAAAAAAAAAAAAGATAAATTATCCTTTATTTATGTTTTAGTTTATATTACACAAATTGAAATAGCCACATGCAAATTACACTTGGTTTACAGTTAGATGTTAGCATTAGTGAAAATGGTGTATAGCTGTAATATTAATGTGAAATATTGTAACTGATGGGTGTTTGTCAGTTGTAAGGTAATGGGTTAAATCAACTTATGAATTGTGTGCATTGTGACTCAATTCCTAAATCGAAAATACTTCAGTAAAAATGGCTATTTCTAAATATATTTGTATGCCACAGCAACTAGGTCCACCACTATCAACACACTAATGCTTTTAACATACTTTAGTTTAGTGCATTTTAAGCAGGACTAAATAGCTATAAAGTGTACACAAATGATTATTTTGCACAAATAATACGAATTAATTAATAGACGTTTAATGCAAATAGATTATCAGTTTGGCAAGTTTTTTTTTTTTTTGCTTCCTCTTACTCAACCGGATTCAAAAACAATGTCTGTCTACACACAAAAACTTACAAACCACTAAACATGTATATTAACTAATATGCAAGCAAAAACAAAGAATAAAAAGTAATGTTTTCCCATCGCGAGAGTTAGACTATAATTATTTGCGTCTTTAAAGAAAGATATATGTTTATTTACTCATTAAAGCATTTAAATTATTTTAACAGAGACAGCATTTAAAACTAAAATAAGACGATTTTTACCCCAGAGCAAAACAAACGAGATTTGGATAAAGATGTCTTACCGATGAGTCGAAAACTCACTCTAAGAGATTTAAGTTAAACTCTTCGCTTTAGCAGGAGCAGCGGAATGTGAATATTGCCCTCTGAGAGATCCAGTGCAAACACTCCTTGTTTACACTGCTGCTTGGCTCCTAGCTCCGAGCTCCGGATGATGTTCCGGCTGTGTTTTGGATAAAGATCAGGGAAGCAAATTTAGGAATGTTACTAAGGCGAAGGCTTAGCTCATGAATATTAAGTAGCTCGCGCTGACGTCAGTTTTTATCCGTCCCGCGGCGTCCAATCGCTCCGCCTAATTAATATCCAAGATTAAACATTTCAGCGAATCAGCAAAGCCGCCCGGACGAAAGTATTAATATGCATGAGGGAGGCGTTGACCATAGTAGGATTCGTACATCAGTGTTGCGGAATTAACTGATGAGAGCCACGTCGGTGCATGACGCGAAATGTGGTATATTTAGGGAAACACTGAAATGCCGTTACTTTTCTCACCTTTTGCACAGCGCATCATCTCTTCATTTTTTATTGTGCTGGCTGAGTGTAAATAATGCAATGTAGCCTAACCCTCTGCCAGTCACAGGAGTGTGTTCGTGTGAATGAAGTGTGTACTTATGTGTGCTCCTAATCTAAGATAAATAACAAAACGTGTCAACTGCGTTAACCAAATGCAAACAGAGATGAACAGTAATTTTGTAAAATATTTTGAACAAGGATATCCTGTAAAATAATATAGACTTATTTAATAAAATGTGCTTTATTTTACATGGTGTTGGGCCACCATGTCATGGTAACCTACTGAAAAATAACAATCAAACAATGCATTTCTATGGAATTGCAAATTAAGGCTTTGTCAACATCAGAAAAGGTGCTGCATGGAAATATAGAAAACTGTCTGAACTGAAAGTAATCTTAGTTTTTGTGACGTGCTAATTGTACTTGGATTATAAATTAATGTCACCTTTGAATACAAATACAACTTTTTCATAAGCAGCTATGTTTAGGGATCATGTACTGGGAAAACTACTTGAAAGTAATTTTGTAGGAGGAATCTGCACTTCTGTTATTTACTTTAATGTCTGCCCAACACATCAGACCAACAAAAGACATGTCTGATGATACTGACCTGATTTTATTATTTATTTTCTTGTTCTTTTACACATAACGCTACATTACATGAAGTCATTTTAAGTGCACTTTGCACCAAAACTATGCACCTGTCTGTTTTTCTTACTTTTTATTTAGAGAAATCTGTTTCTTTAATTTATAATGTGTCAATTGTGTATGAGTCATAACATTGTGTGGATGATTAAGTGAGAGTAAATATGTTAGAGAGAAGGAGAAATACTATTATAATCTAGTTTTATTGTTATTTTGTTTTTGTTTTTAAACCAAGATAAATTAGTTTTATTAGACTGAGATTTATTGTATAATGAATTGTCTCTGTTGTATAAATATTGTAATGCATTGTTTGATTGTCCAAATTTATAGAAGGGCAATTATAATCTTCTTCAGGTCACCCACCAGATAAAACATTCCATATAACTTACAGGGGCTTAAAAGATCAATACAAATATTCATGTTAATTGAGAATACTTCTGGCTTGGATTATTTTTTATTTTATTTTAAGTTTTTTAAGTTTTTTATGGTCACCAACCTGCATTTATTTGATGAAAAACCACAATAAAAATAGAAATACTGAAAAAAAAATATATATATATATATTGAAAAAGTGGTGATGCTTAATATTTTTGTGGAAACCATGGTTGATTTTATTTTTCAGGATTCTTTGAAGAATGGAGCATTTATTTGATATATATAATGTGTATATATATATATATATATATATATATATATATATATATATATATATATATATATATATATATAATATTAATGTTTAATTACAATGTGGGTTGCATTCAACTTGCATTTACTTTATAACCTTTTAATTTTCACCTTATTTGCACGTAGGCTACACATTCCTTTAATAGTCCTATATGATTTACTGTTGACTTTTTAATTATAAATTATATACCAACAGTGCAGGGCTGAGGATGTACACTTGGACAGATGTGATTTGGACTTATAAACTTCTGTATTATTAGGCGAGTTCGACGTGAAGCAGTGTATGACATCAAAGTGTGTGACATCAAAGTACCGCGAGAGCGATTCGATTGCATAGGATCCGTCTGCTCTCGCGGTACTTTGATGTCATACACTGATGATTCTGCGCAGTGCAGAATGATCACAGAGAGAGAGAGAGATAGATAGATCAGCCATGGCTAATATCGCTGTGCAGAGGATCAAGCGAGAGTTCAAAGAAGTGCTGAAAAGCGAAGAGGTTTGCAAAACTTTACTTTCCTACGTTTTTGAGCCCGTCGAGAGCAAACAAAATTACTTTTGAGGCCAAAAACACAGAAACCAGTCGGCTAGCTTAGCCCGCTAAGCTAATGTTAGCACGATCTGTCATAAGATGATGGCCTTTAGTACTTGTTAGAGGCGGAAGTCAAACATCTGACAAATGTCCCTTACTTGGATGTTTGGAGAAGAAGTCCTTGCCTGAAAACCATTTATAGACGCTTCTAGATTTATTTATTTATATTGTTATATGTCATAGTTAGCCTGTTAGCTCCACTAGCGTTTCTTGAGTGTGTTGTTGTTATATTAGCACTCGTGTTTGTCGCTTATTAACGTGTGTTTCTTTTTTAAATCCTGGTTTACTGGTCGTGTTTGGCCTATTAGTGTCTGTTTAAGTAGTTTTCAGTAGTGTGGCTGTTTCAATCCCTATCTAGACAGAATGTTTTGGAATCGTAGGCACCTCTTAATGCTGTTAAAAATTAAAGGGTTAATAATCTTCCCTCCTTTGTTACTATGTTTGTTCTGTTTTATAACAGACGAGTAAAAATCAAATAAAAGTAGATCTGGTGGATGAAAACTTCACAGAGTTAAAGGGAGAAATAGCAGGACCTCCAGACACACCGTATGAAGGTAGTGAGGATATTCTCAAATCATATTTTCTAGATTGCTGATGTTTTCTAATGCATGACTGTGTTGTGATTCACAAGCTTTTGTTTTTTTCCCACGCAGGCGGCAGATACCAGCTAGAAATCAAGATTCCTGAGACATATCCTTTTAACCCACCTAAGGTACCCTGTTTTTAGTGTTTTATTTCTATCAGTTCTCGTGGTTGATATTTAAAGCCAAATTAACCTGATATGGTCATAAGTTCCCTTGAACTCTCGGTAACAATACAAGCAAAGAAACACACCCTTGATGGATTACTAAATAAGACATCATTTTGAATTTGCAAGCTTAAAATTTATTGGGTTATTAATAGTAGCTCTTGCTTTCTGTAATGGAAGCTGTTAGTCAAAGATGCACAACCATGTTAACTAAACCTCATTAACTTGCACTTACTAAATTGTTAATGTCTTCTTTTGCACCATTCAATAGTTTGAAAATCAAAGCCAGTCAGTTTTCATAGAACATTGCATAGGCCACAGACTTCTTTAGCTTCAACATAAGATGTTTTGAACCGTTTATGTGTGAATTTGTTGTGACTGTAACAATGCATGTGTATTATGAGAAATTTATGATGCCTAGTGTTTTAACATCTGTTCAGTTGTGTAGTGTATTCCAACTTAAACTTAACCAACGCTTGACGTAATTAACATTTTCTATGCAACAGCTGCTACTATTAACAACATGATCTTAAATGTGTTCTAAATTTGGCTGTGCATAAATAAACAATATAATACTCACTATAATAATTAAATTATTTGCTAATGTTAGGTTGACTAAAGGGGAATAATCCAAGCTTAGTTTTTGTTTTATACAAGGGTTTAATTTGATTATAATTCAATGCTCCCTCAATTCAAGCATTGTATGCGCTGATAAATCATGTGCAGTAAAGCAAAATGATTCGTTTATGATTTAATGTTGACTTTTTTTATCTTTTTCAGGTGCGGTTTATTACTAAGATCTGGCATCCCAATATAAGTTCGGTTACCGGAGCGATATGTTTGGACATTTTAAAAGACCAGTGGTGAGTGCTGATAATTAATGAGCATGACAAGTGTAGAAGGCATTTCTTTCGCCATATACTGCACTCTTTCTTCATTTCCTCCTCATTCTGTCTTCACTTCCTGTGCGCAGGGCGGCTGCTATGACTCTGCGAACCGTTCTGCTCTCACTTCAGGCTCTTTTAGCTGCAGCAGAGCCGGATGATCCTCAAGACGCCGTGGTAGCCAATCAGGTACAACATGCTCAAGTCTGAATGAGAACATGGCAGAAACAAAGCATGGAAACCCGTCCAGTCACGTCACTGTTGTTGTTGTTTGCAGTACAAGCAGAATCCAGAAATGTTCAAACAGACGGCTCGTCTCTGGTCTCACGTGTACGCTGGTGCTCCCGTGTCCAGTCCGGAGTACACGCGCAAAATAGACAAACTCTGTGCTATGGGCTTTGACAAAGTAAGTGGACAGCTGATCGTATGGTTAAAAATCCAGATGCACAGAATACACAGAAGGGCTTGGCAACCTTAGGTTAGCCTATAATATATAAATGAAACATGAACACGGTATGTGAGGAAGTCATGTGTGATCCAGGACCATAAAACCAATCTTAAGTGTCAATTTTTCAAAATCATCTGAAAGCTGAATAAATAAGCTTTCCATTGATGTATGATTTTATTAGGATTGGCTGAGATACAACTATTAGAAAATCTGGAATCTGAGGGTGCAAAAAAAATCATCTTTAAAGTTGTTCAAATGAAGTTCTTAGCAATGCATATTACTCATCAAAAAAATACGTTTTTATATATTTATAGTAAGAAATTTACAAAATATCTTCATGGAACATGAATTGTCCTAATGATTTTAGGCATAAACAAAAATTTTACATTTTGACCCATACAGTGTATTTTGGGCTATTGCTGCAAATACACCCCAGAAACTTAAGACTGCTTTTGTGCTCCAGGGACACATATATGATGCTTAAGGATATGAAAAATGAAAAAATAAAAATGATGCCACTTTATTTAAATGTATTCAATAGCTGTGATATCAGTGCACTGTCATGCCATTAAAAACAACTCAAAAACAAGAATTTCTAAACTATTGAAAATGTAGGGAGTGTACTTGGTTCAGAACTGAAAGCAAGCTTGCATTTCGTTTTTTTTTTTTTTTAAATGGCTCTAAAATCTGAATCAAATAAATACTTGAGTCATTTTGTGTCTTTTCTATGTTTCCAAACCAACACATTTGTGTTTAAGGGTAATCAGATGTCGTAGACTGTGGCAAAATTACCAGCCACTTCCCAAAAGCAACAGCGCTTGACTGATGGTGGGTGTTTATTCTTCACCCTGGGTAGAAGAATGCATTATTGGGTCATCACCACATGCCATCAGAGTTGTAAACTAGTACACCTATACTAAATAAAATGACACTTCATGTCAAAAAGGTTGCCGACTATTGTCTGGAAGATGTACCGTATTTTTTGGACTATAAGTCGCACCTGAGTATAAGTCTCATCAGTCCAAAAATACGTCATGACGAGGAAAAAAAACATGTAAGTCACACTGGAGTATAAGTCGCATTGATTTAGAACCAAGAGTTCACATTACCGTCTCCAGCCACGAGAGGGCGCTCTATGTCTTCAGTGTAGACTACAGCAGCACCGAGCGCCCTCTCGTGGCTGGAGATGGTAATGTTTTCTCTTGGTTCATGTCAAATTAATTTTGATAAGTCGCACCTGACTATAAGTGACAGGACCAGCCAAACTATGAAAAAAAGTGCAACTTGTAGTCCGGAAAATATGGTACATGGTACTCACTTATATATTGCACAATGAAATGCAATCCATATATTTAGGTGAATATTTTTAGTTAGTCACATTAGAAAATACACAACAGTTCTGAAGTTTGGGGTTGGTACGATATTCATAAGTAATTTATATTCACCAATGCTGCATTTTTGATCAAATATAAATTTAGATAATTGAAAAGTTTACATTTTCAGCAGCCATTACTCCAGTCTTCATGATCTTTTAGATATAATTCTAATCTGCTGATTTGTTGCTCAAATAACTTCTTATCATATTGGAAACAGTTGTGCTGCTCAGTATTTTTGTGGAGACTTCAGGATTCTTTCATGCATAGAAATGAAAACGAACAGCGTTGGTTTGATATAAAAATCTTTTGTAAAATAATCGATGCATTCACTGTCAATTTAATGCATCATTGCTGAATTAAAAGTATTTGTTCCTTGAAAAAAAAAAAGTGAACGTTAGTATGTTATATGCCTACTACTTTGTAAGCAGTGTTGAAAAGAGAGTGAACATTTTGCTTAGTTGATTTGTGGCACTGTGTTGAATGAGCAATAGACAGATGATAGCATGAACTGATAGCATCATCTTCATTCAGCAAATTTACTGTTGCTTAGAAATGTTCCGTTCTGTGTTTCTCTCTCTTACAGAATGCAGTAATAGTAGCCTTGTCCTCGAAATCATGGGACGTGGAGACTGCGACAGAGCTGCTTCTAAGCAACTGATCCTCCAGCTCTCACGTTTTCCTCAAGCCCTCCTGCTCTGTGTTCAGAATCAATGTTTGGGGAAGAGTCAGCACTGAATCATCTTCTGTCTGTCCCCCATCACTTTCAGTTTTTTGCCTTGCTACAATCATTTCCCCCTCTTAAATTTAGGCGGTCACTTACTTTTTAAAGAAACCCAACAAGCCTCTATCACTGTCATTTCATGCAACAAAAGTGTGTTTTTTCTTTCTCTGTACACCATAAAAATGTGTTTTGGGATATGCTTATTTGAATGGGATATTGAGCATATAAAAACTAGACTCTGAGATTAATAATACCCCTTCTATTTGATGCTCTCTTGCAAAGAACAAATGTGATTTATTTTGCTCATTTGATTAGTTTCTTTCGGCTTTCCTTTGCACTAATCTGTCTGTATAGTAGCAGATATAGCCAGATGACATGGTGTTATGTTGTGAGCGCAGAGACAGTTTCAAACTTGAAGTGTTATATATATTAAACCATAGGAAGATTGCCGTTTCTCACTTTTCCCTCGGGGGACGATGTGGGATTGGTGGTCACAAGGGTTGCAACTTGCTAATGGACCGATACACCTTGAGTTGCCTCGTTGTTTTTGTTTTTAGAAGAATGCATTGTATTAAACATGGAGAAACGATTGGCTTTTTTGTGCAACAATCGATACAGTGAGACGCGTTCAGATTGGCATTGGCGCAGAGGTTTAAAAGGGTCAGATATAATTAGTATTTCCCACATAACAACAAATATTAGAAGCATGAATCAAACAGTTATTAGTCTATGATGATGTTTCAGAGCAAGTACTGCCACACAATGCTTTGTGTTTTTATCTAGTGTTCTCTTCTTTTCTTACATGGGTGAATTGTTAAGTGTCTCTATTCTTTCTTTGCTACTTGCTCTTCTTCTATTCCTCATGTACACACAGCAAAAGCTTTTTGAGGGGATAAAGTGCTGCTCATCTCTAGAATGCACCATTGATGGCTGGATTTATATTTTGTATGAAAATCAAAAATGGAACAAAAAGACTGTCTTCCTGATCACCTTGTTCAATATTGCACGAAGAAGTGAATTCAAAACGAGTCTGTCAAAGGAGAAATGCAGGTCATGGGCTCTGGCTTTAGTCACTTTAGCTCCTTTACAAGTCACAACAGAAACAAAAAACCCTACCCCGAGCCGTACAAGCATGGTTATTTATTGTGAAACTGTCATGTTCTTTTCAATTAAAAAAAGTGGAAAAATAAAACTGGTGTTATCCGTGAATCTCTGACTTCTACATCAGCCGGCGTCAGATTTTAGAGAATGCATGTAAATCGCTTTGGATGTGAAATTGGGAAAAAAATGAAATCAAACAGCTGTTTCCCAATATAAAAATCTGATCCTAACGTAAATTCCATGTAGGAAATACAGCAAGTCCCTTGTAAAAGTGTGAAAAATTTATGCTTTACCACCCCAAAATGAATAAATAGCAGCGTTATTAATCATACAGTCGTCTTGGCACTTTATAAAGTTAAACTAATTGAACACAGGATGTGAGCCTCAATGAAAATCAGAAATCTGAGGAGTTTTTCAATTTAATAGAGGATTAAAAGAAGCGAGGGAGTTACAACAGTAAAAAAATCTTTCCAGGTATTTAATAAGCAATCTTAGAGCAGATTAAAACAGATTTTTTTCTTTCAAATGTTTGTTTTTAAAAATGGCTCCGGACAGAGAGGCAACAAGAACAATGTCAACAAAACAAAAAAGAAAAAAACGAATGGAGAGTATGTTTCTACATACAAGTGTGAACATCTAAAGAATGAATTCCTCGTTCGTCTTGAGGTGTGAGCGGAGGACCGTTCAGGTTCATGAAGAGCGTTTGATGTGGAAGTGGATGCGTCTCAATTCTTTACTGCCTGACCGTCCTTGTCTTCACGCACCAACGGTTTACCTGAAACCAGAAAAAAATAGAAATAAATCAATTCTACATTATAGCAGTGTGAGACCAGGTCTGGTGGAATTCTGCACTAGACTTTTCAATATTAAACTGCAAACTGACATTTTTATTTTTCCATGAAACAGAAACTGAGAAACAGAGAGAGAAAAAAAGGATTCAAACAAAAGAATGAAACTTATATGAGCAACAGCAAGGATGCAATAAATTGATCAAAAGTCACCAGAATAAAAGACTACAAAATGTATCTTTCAAATGTGTCATGGTTTATTATTAAAAAATATGACTAAAAATGGTTTTTGAGCACTGAACTGTTGTAGAATGATTTCTGAAGGATCATGTGACACTGACTTGGCCATCACTGAAATAAATTACATTTTAAACCAAAAAATATTTTATTATCTAATTTTATTGCTCTTGCTGCTCGTCTGACATTATGTAAATATGAGACAAAAACATATTTTGCACCAATATCTTGCATTTTAGGGGCATTTATGCACTAGATCAATGTCTGGGGCAAAGACAGTGCATTATAATATTTTAATCGCGTAATTTTTTTCTTATCAAGTTAACATGTTAAACTGACAGACTTTATATATATATATATATATATATTCCTATTTTTACTCTTTTTCATTTTTACTCGTACTGAAATAAATCTTGCTGAACCCAATTTCTTTCTTTGCAAAATATGTGTAAAGCAAATTCCAAAACAGCCACCATAAAAGTACCGTATTTTCCAGACTATAAGTCACACTTTTTTTCATAGTTTGGCTGGTCCTGCGACTTAAAGTCAGGTGCGACTTATTAAAATTAATTTGACATGAACCAAGACAAAAGATTACCGTCTACAGCCGCGAGAGGGCGCTCTGTGCCGCTCACTGCTCCTGTAGTCTACACTGAAGACATAGAGCGCCCTCTCGTGGCTGGAGACGGTAATGTTTTCTCTTGGTGCTTGGTTCTAAATAAATGCGACTTATAGTCCAGTGCAACTTATATATGTTTTTTTCCTCATCATGACGTATTTTTGGACTGATGCGACTTATACTCAGGTGGGACTTATAGTCTGAAGAACACGGTAGTGTAAAAAAATATGTATTTCAAGCCTTCTCAGGTCGCTGGATAGCTTTGTGTTCCTGACAGAAAGCTGTCGCATGACATCAGAAGAATATAAAACAAGTCGAATGGACTAATGTCATGTTGCCAATGTTGTGAGGAAAACAAGCATATACATTCTGCAAAGTTTCTCCTAGTATTCGATGAAAAACAACACCGTTCGGAAGAACATCGAGGTGTACGGTTGCTTTAAGCTAAAAGCTGCAACGAATGTGAAGGATTTAAGAGCTGGAGGTTACAGCATGAGCTCTCTCTCTCTCTCTGACACTCACTGACACCTCGCCCTGCTCTGCTGCATGGGTGGATGCTCTCTGTTTGGGAGCGGCTGCACCCCTGAGCCACCTGTCAAGGGTTTCCTCCTGCTCCTGTAGCTGTGTGAACCAGAGCACATACTCTGGGCTGGACTCCACTTCTCTCTCTGTCTCTCCTTCACTTCCAGATGTCTTCTGAGACACCTGCTGATCTGGCTGTGCTACCCTCACTGATCTTGGACGACAGAAACACCTGCCTGAACTTCACATAACAGACTTCATTAACAGCATAAGATGACCAAGTTACACACAGTTTGTGGTGTACAAGGGAATATCAAAAATGATTCCCACTGAGGCAAATTACATGCAAATGTGAGTCACTCTCTAAAAAGGATTTGCATGCAATAAATGTGAAACGCACTCTGGGCGTTGATGAGCTTAGTGAAAAACTTGTTTGACAAAGATGGGTGTGTTTATCATTTACGGGGCCACAAGCAAAGTCCATGCAGACTGACAAAATAAAATGTATACTATAATAAAAATGCATTAAAATGTCGCGCAGGATACAGTTATACACCTTGTCAATTTTGGGGTCGGACTATTCTGCTCACTAAGAATGCATTTATTTCATAAAAACAAAAAAACAGTAAATTGTGGATTTCTATTTTCATGCATTTTACAAATATTTATCATATCAAAGTTGCACTGCTTTAAGTTTAAATTGCATTAAATTTTTTCAGGAGTCTTTGATTAAAGTTCAAAAGAACAGCATTCATTTGAAACCAAATTTTTACAACGAATGCTAAAGTCTAATGTAGTGCATACTTGCTGATTAAAACCACTAAATTCTTAAAAATAAATATATTTTTTTACTGACCCCAAACTTTTGAAATAAAGTAAAATAAAAATTATTACTGTGAGTAATAGGCTGCTAATCATAAGTTATTTTATTATATACAAAAAATTATAAATATGCTAATTATAAATAAGCCATTTTACAGCAGCATATCTCTACTCTATAGTCCATACTCAAAAAAAAAACTTTAATATTTGAACTTGTGTGAAGAAATTGATTGATATGCTGTGTCAAATAAAGGCCTACTAGTAACTTGTAGTGACAGGTTCATGTCTAGTTGATTGATGTCATACGGGAAAGTCTTGCACTCAGTTACCTTTGCAGGTCGATCTGTCTCTGTGGTGTCACTCTTTTGGGTTCTGCTTCTTTCTGCTGTTTTGGTGTCTTGACACCGACTGGATCAGCTGAGGCTGTGCTGACGGGATCCTGAGCAGGTGCTGCTCTCTTCCGGCCCCGTCCGCTCCCTCCTCCCGTCGCCGCTCCAGCCTCTTTATCCGGTGTGGACACACCTGAAGTGTTTTTCGGGGGTCGACCGCGTCTGGGTTTATTGGCGGGGGTCTGTGACCCTGCAGAGGGGTTTGAAGACACGCTGTTCTCCGAGCCGTCACTCGCAGGAGCAGCACGCTTCTTCCCACTGGGCTGAGCCGCTTCCTCCTGAGAAAGAGCAAAAAACTGAATGACAGAAGTGTTAACGTGCCGCATTCTTAGTGTTCACATGAGATATATATATCTGACCTTCTTTACATCTCCTGCTTTTGTGATGACTGGATTCTCTTCGTTCTCCCTCGCCCCTGTCTCTGAAACCTCGGAGCTTGCATCCCTTTACGAAAAAAACAACAACAACAACGTTTAATTTTTTTAAAATGCTGGATAGATTCCACATCACACCGATATAAAAGTAAAGCACTTGCCTGCTCTTATTTGTTGCAGGCGAGATGGGTTGGGAGTTGGTGCTTGCGTTGCTTGCCGTGTCAGAGGCGCTGGTTTTCATGTACGGGCGGCGAGCGGTTACCGTTACCGTTAAAGGTTTGTTCACTGCCCCCAGCACGCCTGGCTGCTTTGGTGGTAGCTGAAATATATTAATGAATATGTGTTGTGTATACTTCCAACAAGAAATATTGAGATGTCATTGATTCCTGCTTGCAAAATATATCTTCCAACACTTTGACATCCAACACACCCTGAACCAAAAATATATATTTATTTGGAAATTATAAAGTCACGTTCTGAAATTTTAATGTCATTATGAAAAAATTTCTAAATCTGTAAATTATTACACAACTGTTAATAGAGTTTGGGATGGGTACGATTTTTTTTTTTAAATGTTTTTGAAAGTCTGTTCTGCTTACCAAGGCTGAATTATTTGATCAAAAATACAGTAAAGAGTCATTCTGAATTATATTTAATTAAATTAGTGTTCCTGTAGCTCAATTGGTAGAGCATTGTGCCATTAAGCGCAAAGTTGGGGGTTCAATTCCCCGGGAACACAAGATAGGTAAAAATTGATAGCCTGAATGCACTGTAAGTCGCTTTGGATAAAAGTGTCTGCTAAATATATATATATATATATATATATATATATATATATATATATATATAAAGCTCCATATGCATTCAAATGATCAAAAGTGACAGTAAGGGCTTTTTTTTATATTGTTATAAAAGATTTCAAATAAATGATGTTCTTCCTGACCCTTAACCTTTTTTTTTTTGCTTATATTTTTTAAATTATACATTTTTATATTTAACTTGGAACTGGCCTTCTACTACAAACTTCAATCTTTTCAAATGCATAAAATATATAGCAAATTTCTTTAAATTCATTCAGGTATAGTCGCAGAGGTGACAAAACCTACCTGGATTTTCCCTGTCTGCAGAACCAATTTCGCTTCTGGTGACAGATATTCCTTATCATTGATAAAATCCTGTGTAGATGGACAGACAGAATGAGTTTGATCGTAAGGTCACATGAGAAGTGTTCACTGCGGACCGTCAGAGAGACTGTTACCTTATCAGGTGTGGTAAAGAACTTGCTGGGCAGCACGGGATCTTTTGGGGAGTCCAGATGACATGAAGTGCTCTTGTTGGCGATCACAAATAATGCCACGTCACACACGATGTAAAGTTTCTGTAAACGCATAACAGGCTAATAGTGAACAGTCCAGTCTGGATGATGTAATCAGTGTGATAATATAAATTAGGTACTTGTATTATTATTATGGAGTACATGATTGTGTTTTATTCACTTAAGTTATTAAACATGATGATCAACACTTTCGACATCATATCTTGTGACTTTCAGATTCTGGAAATCTGAATTAAAACATTTAAAACCTGGTGTGCAATGTTGTTTTCATGTCTGATAAAAGTAGACAGATGCATTGCCTAAAATAAGTAACCTAGATTTAGTTATGAAGTACACTTTTCATCATGTAATCAGTACCAGACTACAATCTGGAAGAAATCTAACTATGTTTTAATGGAGACAAACCTCGTTTGCTTTTGGGTCGTCTGGTGCCTGAGCATCTTTTGTTTGTTTGATGTTCTCTACCATCTTCCTCAAGAACGAGTGACTGTTATTCTCATTCTTTGTCATCAAAACCTCCAGCATGAACCACAGGCACCTGGGAGGAAACAAGAAATCACCTGAATTAGTTTTCACTTTAACAGAAGAATTGTTAGTTAGTGTGAGGTTGTCTCTGTGTAGAAGTACTCGTACTCTTTGACGTCTCGGAGCTGCTCCAAATCCTGTGGTTTGGTGAGGTCTGGATCATGAGCTAGAAGATGGATCATGTATGGCACCACATATTCCGGCAGGAGAGACAGCAGCTTTTCTGAAAGAACAAAAATATATACCGTATTTTCCAGACTATAAGTCACACTTTTTTTCATAGTTTGGCTGGTCCTGTCACTTATAGTCAGGTGCGACTTATTTATCAAAATTAATTTGACATGAACCAATAAAAAAATGAACTAAGAGAAAACATTACCGTCTACAGCCACGAGAGGGCGCTCTATGCTGCTCACTGCTCCTGTAGTCTACACTGAAGACATAGAGCGCCCTCTAGTGGCTGTAGACGGTAATGTTTTCTCTTGGTTCTTGTTTCTAAACTAATGCGACTTATAGTCCAGTGCAACTTAAATATGATTGTTTCCTCGTCATGACGTATTTTCGGACTGATGCGACTTATACTTCAGTGCGACTGATGTAGATATATTTTTCCAAACATAGCATATGCACGTCCTGGCAATTCCAGCAGTTCTACAGGAAATAACGTTACTGTCCCAGTGTGTTATGTGCGACACCAAAAACCAGAAAGTGTACCAACCATGGGGCATAGGGTTCTGTTTGATGAACTCTCTGCGAACACTGATGTTCTTGAGCAGGCACTGTCGAGCGTGAGCACGTCTCTCTTTCACTGGGTCTTTAGCACACAATGCAAACACAGCCATGTACTCCAGTGGCAAGAACAGCTTCACCAGAGCAACATGCAACTTCTGAGCAAAGATCTGCCGCACCTGATAGCACTCGTCCTATAAAGAGAAGGGAAGGAACAAACTGAAAAGACAGTTTTGGACACTTTTGTAGCATGTTCACTTGTCATTTTAATTTATCAGCATCAGACCCCTCGGTTTGACGTCTACGTTTACTTCATTATATTACATTTAAATCCTAAACTCCTAAATGGATATTTTACCAATCTTTTTTTGTTAAAAGTTATGTAGGAAAAGTAAAAGCACCTCAAAAAGCCTTTCTCTGACCTTTGTCCAAAAAATAAATAAATAAAAAGTCTTCTTTGTTGCCTTTTTCTCGATCACACTTTAGAAATCATCAGAAATCATAGATCACGTCAAAACTTAAAATCTCAAAATTGATCCTTTAAACCCATTTTTCAAATCAAAAAGTGCATTTCCATGAAAGTGGTACATAAAAATCATGTCACAAAATGTTTTTTTCAGTCATGAATTAAAAAAGTTTATGTTTGGATCATGCACTTTCAAGTCGCTGTTCAAAAATGTGAGTGGCAGTTTTTACAAAAAAAAAAATTTTTTTTGCTCCTGAACTTATAAGATTTTTATAAATAAATAACTTGTTAGAACATATTACATTAAGATTCATGCATTTGCCAAACGCAAGTGTAATTCAATGTTACTGACCTCGGCATTACTAGGACCATCATACACAAGCAAAATATACATAATATATAACAGCAATAACAGCTAATATTAGACATTCGTTTTAATTTATCAGCATCAGTCGATATCGGATATTTAATTGTAATGCCTATCTATACATTAAGATTAACTGAGAATTAGATGTTAATCTTTAAAAGCACTTAAATGTAATCCTTAGCAAATCTTAAAACGGATTTAAATTTGTCTATCTTTTTATTCCTAAATTCATTTGAAAATGACTGATTTCAGTTTTATTCAGACTAAACAGTATGGCACTTTAACATCAGCCATTACCTGTAACTTTAAAAATTTAATAACTTTCTCTACAAGTACGGGTGTCTAGGAAGTGATTGAACTCACGTTAATGACGAGTCCACAGAGCTGGAACTGTTCTGGAGTGATGATTTCGTGGTAACAGGGCTCTTGTGCCAGTTTCATGATGGCGCTTCCCGCTGCAAGCCTCAGTCTAGACATGTCAGACTTGCTGTGTCCACAAACACATGTGTTAGCGGCCTATTAGCCATATTAGAGCAGCTTTCACAGTTGCACACAAAATCACTCAGGGGATGTTAGTACCTGATCTTTTTCTGCTCCGTGAGGTCTCCCTCGCTGACTAGCATGGCTGAGAGGAGTCTGAGAGTAGAGTTAGCTGATTTAGACTGATTATTCTTCATTCCCAGCAACCAGCGGACTAACAGCTTAATGGCTTGCACCTGGCAACACACACACATGCACATTAATACACACACAAATCACCAAGAGATGTTATTTACAACCTGATTACACCATGAAATTTCACCTTAGCTAGCACTTCAGGCGAAACCTCATCGTCAGTTGTCCAGAGCCGTCCATTCTTGTTCCCCACAGACTGAGAGATAGAGAGGGCTTGTTTAACATGCGAGGCAATCAAACCATTCATACATGCTAAAAGCTAAACATCGAAACGCTCACTCTGTCGTTCATCAGAAGGTCCTTCACAATAAAATTGGCTACAATTGCCTTCATGGGAGATGCAAATTGATCTGGGGCCAGCATAGAAATGTGTCCGAGAGACACGAGAGGAGTGATGAGCTGCTCGGGCACGTCTGCGTTCAGACTGCGAGACAACGGCTGGAACAAGAGACAGAGACAAAAAAAATATATATATATTTGAAAAATTCTCATGCAGCATAAAATGTCTTGATTTTAATATTCAAATGATTTGACAGTTAAATAAATGATGTTATGCATTTTTCTCCAATTTTAGGAAGAATGCTTTTATGCACTTTGATTTAGCTCTCATATATTTATTTGGAATATTGAGAATAAAATCTTTTAAAGTAATATAATTTTGGAGATAACTAGAATCCCTAGCGTTAAAGGACTGGTTACATTTAGTTTCCAAAATACATTCTGTGGAGGTGATAACATGAAATACACACACATATATACACACATGGCGCTGTTGGAAACAATCGACGACTCGAACATGCATTAACCATAATGTGGACAAAGAGTTTGCAAGTACGACATGAATTTTAGAACTACAGAATTGCCTGTAGCTGTTACTTTCTATGACCTTATCTATGTTGCATGTAAAATTAAAATATGTAATTAATAATTAGGGGTGTGGCTGAAGCCGAATTCCTCATTTGGAATGGCACGGATGATGACTTCAAAAATGAATAACGGACAAATAAATTCAGAATAATTCTGCCTGAATACTCAGCTGAAGCTGGCACTGTTTGCTAGATAACAGTTGAGTCAGGGGATCAGCGCAATATTATACACAGACCTCTAAAGTCACGAGTGTGAAGTGAATGAATGTAAACTTTATGAAAAGACAGCAAATCAAACACTGCATTGCTGTTGTCTCTCCGTGCATCTCTCAGAAATCAGAGCTTTGCAAGAGTAATATCACCTATAATAATACATCATACACGTTCTCTTATTTGTATGTGTTTAAAAGGCAATGATTTAAAGCTTAGGCTACAGATATGACCAATGACCAATCAAACAGCCGCGTTACGCATCAGTCTCTCAAAAACCAAACCAGTTCTAGTATGCTAATAATCAGCTTCGATACGGATACTTTTTCTACTTGTTCTTCGTGTTTGCATCTTTACCTTTTGCTGGTTTGCGCGGCACACACACATCTGTTTAGTGAAGTTCACTAAACATTAAGACTCGCTAAAAGTTTTCTGTGTAACGAAAGTGTGCGCACTGAATTGATTCAGTCGTGTTCAAATGATCACTAAACGTTTGTCATGACATCTCTCTCTGCTTGCATGATAAATGTTATTTTAGAAATTAATAATTATTTTATTTTAACACGACATACTTGTTCAGTGGTAACTATGAAAAAAAAGATGGCCATAACGGTCTCATCAACGTTGTACATGAACATTTTAATATGTAATGTCATAATTATAAAGTTTTGACAATTTACATATGTTAATTGTTCATATGGCTATTAATTAATAAGCATTTATTGATTAAAAAAAAACGATTTAATGTCTTTTCATTTACAGTAGCATGAACCACAAGTAGTCGAGTAACTCAAGTATTTTTTAAATAAAAAATCGACTAGTAGACATCAGTAGTCGTGCAACCCCTTATATATAAGTGTGTGTGTGTGTGTGTGACCCTAGACCACAAAAACAGTCTTATGTGTCAATTGTTTGAAATTATGATTTAAACATCATCTGAAAGCTGAATAAATTGTATTTCCATTAATGTATGGTTTGTTAGGATCTGACAATATTTGTCTGAGATACAACTATTTGAAAATCTGGAATCTGAGGGTGCAAACAAATCAAAATATTGAGGAAAAACGTATTTATAAAAAGTAATGTTTATCTGTATAATGTATTCAGTAAAACTAATGGAAAGAAAGTATGACAGAACAAGATTTACCTCAAATATTTGAGCTAACTGGACCTCCTTGTTGTGAAAGATGGCATGGATGCAGTGGACCGCCTGTTTGGCCTGGTGAGGGGTGCCTCGTTTCGCCTTCTGATGTAGTACGGGAATTAGAGTCCTGCACAAACAGTAATATTTCATTACACCAAACTTTTGAATTTGACATCATTAAAGCGTCATTTGACATCATTAGACGACACTGGGGAGCTTGATAATGAGTATGTAATGAGTGTAAAGGTTTGGCACTGACTCTAAACGGTTTGTGTGTGTGTGCATGAGAAGTGTTCATACGAGCGGATCTGTGGCAGATCGGTCTCAATCTTTTGTCCTGTGTTTCTGAAGATCTGTATTGCTGCTTCTGCAACTTTATCATCCTCCATCTTCAGACACTGCAACAAAGACTCGTACGTCTCAGCCGAGTGAAACGCAGTGGGGTGAGTAAATGACAAAACCTGAGGTAGGGACAGACCGAACAGCAAATGTTAAAATAGAATTTAAATTATAAAAAATATATATAAAAAAAAAAAAAATTTAATATTTACATTTTTTTTATATTTAAAAAAAAAATAAAATAAAAAAAAAATAATAATAATAATAATAATAATATATATATATATATTTTTTTTTACTTTAAAATATATATAAAAAATTATTATTACAAATATTTACATATTTATATTAAATATTTAAAATATTATACATTATGAAAATGAGTCTTCTAATTCTTCGTATTAAAGGGAGAAATAGCCCATTATTATTTTAGCAATTTTTTTTTTTATCAATGTGACTGTGTGTCCAAGTAGTACTTCAAACTCTAATACAAAAAAAAAAAAAAAAAAAAAATCCTGTTTTCCCTGATATTTAAATGTGTCCATTTGTTGTTCCAAACAGTACCTTGAGTAGCTCAAGTCCAGCACGAATGGCAGTATCAGGGGTTACTCCCTCATCATCATCATCAGCAGTGCCCTCAATTGACTTATTCAACAGCTTAACCAGGGCACTGAACACACACACACAAACACATGCACACATCATTGTTGATCTACACGATACTTGCAGTTACACTTCATCCTCACTAGATGTCTCACCCTTAAAAAGCTATTCAGAGTGTTACACAACCGTTGAGAGGAAAGAAGCACATGGCCCATATTGCTCCTATCTCTCTCCCACTCAGTTTCTCTTCCCCTCTCACTCATGTCCTCGCTTTACATCTGCAGGTGCACTGATAGCGGTGCATATTCAATATTGTACAAAGTGCATGCATTCTTATTTCTGATTTGTGCACAAAGTGCATGCATTCTTAATTTTTTGATTTGCTCTTCAGATTGGATGCAGTTATTTTGCAGGTGCTCAAACTAAAATTAAATTGGGCATCGTAGTCTATGTACAGTATATTTACAGTAGTTCTTACAGAAAACAAATTAAGCTTGATTGACGGCACTTGTGGAAAATAATGAACTTATCCCTTACCTAAAAAAATAATTCAATAAAATATAATATTTTTTTGGGGCTAGATGCATGTTTATTGGCTTTGCTCCAAAACAAAAGCATTTCTCATTTTCCGTTTGAGCTCATCGCATACCTGATGGCCTCAGAGTCGATGTGCACCGGTGCAATTCTCTCCAGCAAGAATTTCACCATCTCCAGGAAAGGGTTTGTGGGCTGCTTTGGGAATGTCAGCTTCCTTGTGATTTCCCTCTTTTAAAAAAACAAAAACAAACATTAGATGACATGCTAAATATTTAAATAGCTGTTTTACAGTGTTTGTCTGAATCATTTGCATCATATACAGCAAGCTTATAAACAGTTGTACTGTTGTACAGAATGTGATTGGTGGATATATCATTGTAAAACTCACCACACACTGTTCAGCCTGTTTACATGAGCAGGTGGGACTGATGAGTTGCTCAAGCTGAAGACGGAGTTTCTCATCCTCACCCAGAACCTGATTAAACTTCTTCATAAAGTCCTGAGCTTTACCTGGGTCTGGGAGATTCTCTGAGAATGAGAGACGAATTACATATTGTAAAATCTGTAGGTTTCAACATCCATCCGTTTACAGTCATATATGAAGTGTGAGCTTACTAGCGATGGTCATAAGTTTTCCAAACATGGCGCTGGTGTTTGCTTCAGACTACAGGAAGAGAAAAACAAGTCATAAGCAAAATACATGTGCATTGTACGCAGTACGATTTTAATTAAACTGCAAAACTTAGAATAAACTATGACTAACAACTAAAGAGAGCATTAAGGTGAGTGTGAGGTATCAGACCCTTTATAAAGTGTGTGTGTGTGTGCATGTTCCAATAATAGAGTCACGTATGTAAGTTCGAGTGTATTCGTGTCTAAGTGTAACTTACTGTAGGCAATTTGTGTAAATCCAGCAGTTCTCGAACCAGCCCTCTCAGCATATTCTGACACTTCCACATTTCATTCAGTGCTCTGAAAAACAACGAAATGCTCTGATATAACTGAACACATCAGTGAGATGAGTGCTGCTCACAGAAGCACAGTGATACTGTACAACACCGTCGGATGAGAATCATATCTGATATCTGCTTTTAAAAGAGTCGATTAAGACTCACTTGACTGCGTTAGTGTCCAGACAGGCATAAAGGTAGTACAGACACTTCATCTTCTCTTCAGTCTCCAGACTGTGAGGAACCATGTTCTGGGCAAAGATCTTCTCCACCAGCAACCTAATACACAAACACACTTTAAGGGCCTGAGGTTTGCATATTAGACACGCTTCACTGTTTTAATGTCAATAAAGGACATGAAACCACTTGTGTGTGTCATACTTGTCATCTATGCTGTTCTGGTAGTAGATGTGTAAGAGTTTGTCTTTGATCCAGCTGATTTTCAAAGCGGACTCTTTCCCAGCCTCATGGTGCAGACAATACTTCTTATAAAGCTGAGCCAAACCCATCATTGCTTCCTTACGGACACGCCACTGAAACAAAACATGAAAACATGCTAATTTACTTTCATCTAAAAAACACAGAGGACTTAAAATTACAGGATATGTGGGGTTCTTTCTCAGTTCTCGATTTATTCACATTCCAAGGGATTTGGATTTGAATTAGTGTTCCATGACGCATCAAAATAAAACTGCAATTTTGTCCTGTTGCGACTTTTCCTCAGCTGCAACTTATTTTTGGAACATATGGTAAATGTATGCATTCTGTAAATATACAGCAAATACATTCACTATCCTGCAGCACATATATTTATTTGGTAACACTTTACAAAAAGGTTTATTAGTTAACTACTTTAGTTAACAGGAACTAAGAATGAACAATACTTCTACAGCTTTTCTTCATCTTAAAGTTAATTGCATTTACTAATGAATTATTAAAATGAAAAGTTGTGCTTATTAACATTAGTTAATGTACTGTATTTTCATTAATTTACATTAACAAAGATGAATATATACAGTAATAAATATATTGTTCATGTTAATACGTTAACTAACAGAACCTTATTGTAAAGTATTACCATTTATTTGCAAACATAACAGCAAATTAAAAGATTAATGGCTTAATGTTTAAAAATAAAAAAAATACAGATGCAAACAGTAGTATTGCATTGTTAATTTTGTCAATTATTCAATACTTTATTTTACAATACAAAAGTATTTTTTTAATAATTGTTTTTTATAAAAAATAAATAACGCATATTATTAAATAGCCATACTGAATGTCAAAAAAGTGGAAATGCACCCAAAGAGATAGAAGGTATGATTTTATTTTTATGTTCAGTTTTATCATTTTTTTGGCACTATAAGGGCTCTAGATTGCATTTGTGTGAGTGTCTTAACATTCAACACGCCCCATGCAGGAAGTGAGATTTCTGATTTTTGTCACTATGTAACGCTAAACTATAATAACGGAAAAACTATTCATCAGCATGGATTGATTAATAACGTTGTAGAAAAAAAAAAAGGTACCCCTTTCTTACCCTCTTGTCCAACATCCTCTCTCTGACGAATCCCAACAGCTGATCATTCACCAGGTTCAGGTCTTTCTTCCCTGCGTTGATGATGGTCACAATGACATCATGTCTGATTGCCTCCTCTGGGTCATGTGATCTCACCTTCAGAAAATCTGACGCGACAGACGAAATGTTTTACGAGTCAAGCAAATGCTTAAAATGGAAAAATCAGCCGATATTGATCCCGAACACACCTGTAAGGTCCTTAGCGAGGTCCGGGTGGTTCATCAGACAGTGGCTAGCAAACTTCACACACTCCAGTCTCACAGGAACATGGATGTCATTGAACCTTTGAAAGCAAATCAGAATTCAACAAACCCTCAAATAACACACATATTCCAAATCTGACTTTCCATCAAGAAAATTCATTTTTCCTCACCTTCCCAGAAAGCACTGCCAGAGTGGACGATTCTGAGTGGCCAGTTCAGAGTCCTTCGCTCCAAAGAGCTTAGCTAACAGTTTCACCACAGCCAACCTCTCCTCTCCGTCGTTACTCTAAACAGACAACAACATACAGATTTAGTCTTCCTCTAAAAGGGTCTGTCTGCTAGCAAATGTATGTGCATTTCCTCACCTTTAATTTGAACTCAAGTTGTGGCATCACAGAGACAAGAAGCAAAGGGTCAATTGCAAAGAGCTCTTGAATGAGGTCAAATACATGCTCGGACAGATCGCTCACAGAGGACTTTCCCATCACCAACACCTGATTAAAGAACTGTGGAAAAAGAGATGAAAGTCAATTGAAATCAACTCAACTCTGACAAGACAACTATTATAAAGGATGACTCCTCACCGAGGCAATGCAGGTCTCGATGGTCTGAACCGTTCTCTTCAGAAGAGTCTTGGCCAGGTCATACGCCTGCTTATTCAAATTCTAAAGCAGAGACAAATAAACAACCACACATTGATGAGCCATCTGAGACTGGACTGGGAAATAAGTCTGGGAAGTAAGAAGAAGTGTTTGCATACTTTGTGAGCAGGGATGAGGTTGATGAGGATTGTGTCCAGCAGCTCCTGCGTCACTCCGTCTCCCTCCATGATGATGGAGCTCATCAGGTCCAACATGTGCATCTGCACCTTCTGATTATGGCTGTTACTAGAAGAGGGAAAAGTCCTGATCAAAAAGAGCACAGCTGCGTAACAGGAGAGACGATTAAACTCACTTAAAATCAAACTCACTTGATGACAGAAAAGAGGGTTTTGAAGAGCTGGATGAAGATGTCATTACAGTCCTCCAATTCAAAACAGATGTTGTAGGACTTCACCCATGCCAGGTTCTGCATGAAATATATGAAAAGCAAACAGGTGAATATTGCTGCAATGTCGTTTATAATCCAAAGAGCCTGAAAGTAAATTGTAAACACATGCATGCATGCATACAAACACAGGCTATGATTAAATGCAATGAATAAACTCTGACTCCTTGAATGAAACATCTCACCTCTAGTAAGTAAAAATATCTGTTGAACTGAGGACTCTTGGTATCCTCTAATCCCTTCAACTGTCGTGTAATAAAGAGAAAGATTTCCTAGATGGGGAACAAAAAGAAAATTAATGACATCAGTGTGCTTTTTTTTTTTTTAAACTGGGATTGTGTGTAGGATGGCAAAAAAAATGACGGTGCAAATGCATGATCAGTTTTTGGTTATATATTTTTAGCTCGAGTGGGAGTAAGTCATTTGTGAAGTTAATCTTTTGAGGAGTACATACCTTGAGCTTGTCATGTGAGGTGTATGGGGCCTCCGGAGCATAGATCCTGAAGATATCAGCAAGACAGCAGGCCACAAGTAATCGTACATCTTTGTTAGGGTTTCGCAGGAAAAACTCAGATGCCAAGTGAAGAGCCAGAGCCAAATACTGCTGCTTTTCCTCCTCTGAGTCTTGATCCATGTCCATATATGTCTTAACCACCAGCTATAAAACAGAGAGGTGTCATATTATACCCGTTTATCTTATACAGTGAGCAAAAAGCATTTATTTAAAGTAAAAGGTTCAACTTTAGACAAAACCTATCTTTTACACATTGCATATCTGTAAAACCTAGTGAATGAAAATATTAAACACTAAAAAGCTTGTTTGTAATCACGTGATTCTAATGACACGCATAATTCAGATGGAGGGCAGGAAGTGTAAAGCAGAACGGATGAGATACTACTGGTTTAGACACTCTTACAAGAGAATGGTATAAACCAAAAACCACAACATATTATAGCCTAGAATGCGAGGAATTTGCTCTTTCACATAATCACTAAAAAGCTGTCACTCACTATAATTTATCGCAATTTCACAATGTTCCAGTATAATCAGTGAAGCTCTCTATTCTGCACATATCTTATTTACGTCATGGCTATGTGTGGCGTTTAGCATTGAGTGAATGCATGCGAGTCGGCAGCCCTGTATCTATTTCTTTATTGATATTTTAATATCTTATATTAACCATTTGCACACAAGCATTATCCGACTCAGCTCCTCCCAACTGGAACCTAGCATAATAACAACACTATTCTTTTTCTTGTCAGAGCTAAATAACATGCTTGTTTTGTAAGAGCACATTTGTGCATTGACTTTAGAAATCAATGCATCGGGTCACATGTGTAAATATAGGTGGACTCACTAATTATGGACCTTATTTTTAAAGCTTTTTGTTTTAATATCACAATGCCTGTGAATTTCTGCACATTAAAAAATTTGCAACCTGACAAGAAATTAATGTGATTATTTTAAAATAGGTATTAGGTAGGTATTTTATATTTGCATTCATATCATGTTCTGGTGCTCAAATATACCATGAATGCTTATACGGAGTACAGTTTAGTACTTAAAAGTGGATTATATCACAATATATTTATTTTTGCTTTACATAAAGTTTTTCTGATAACAACATTTTGGATAGCATAGAAACTTCATTATTCTTGTTACCAGCGTCTATCACAAAAAACGAACACTAGCAACAACAAAAAAATAACAACAACAAACACTCAAGCTCACTGAAGACAACTTAAAAAAAAAAAAGTCAGCTATTAACTAAGAATAAGAAACTAATTACATGCAATAGGACAAAAAAAACTGCAGTGAAACAAAAATAAGAAATGCTACATTATATAAAGCAATCAAATGTATAAAAACACTGGATAATTTTCACTGTGTAAATTATCCAAAAGTGATTTAGTCAAGAGTGAGTTTTTTTCCTCTTTTGTTGTTTTATTAGCATGGATGACAGAAAGCAGGAATATTAGACTGCTGTCACTTTATGAGCTACCTGACTCCAATTCTTGTATTGAAAAATATTATCAAAATTAAATATGTTTTAGAGTAATTTGGAATAATTAGTGAATAACAAAAATAGCATTGTGCAGGCCCTTGAAGGTTCTCTGCAAATAGTGACAGAGCTTTTCCTCCATATTGTGACATGTAGAGCTGTGTGAAATGGATTAACAAACAAAAATGTAGTGCAGGGACTAGATCTGTTGTTGATTGGATTAACCTATTCAAAAAAAGCTTAGTCATACATTGCTAAAGGTAAATAATTAAGCCGGTCTGCATGCAACACTTCTAGAACTAAGACCCAGGAGAAACTATGTTTTCTACTTTCTACCTCTCTCTGCTGCCTGGGTGTGTGTGTGTGTGTGTGTGTGTGTGTGTGAGAGAGAGAGAGAGAGAGTGTGTGTGTGTGTGTAGCAAAGCGGGGGAAGGGCAGATTGTGCTCTGAGCTCAAGGACTGCAGTTGAGCTCCACTCAGTCAAAACAGCGCACTGGCAAAAGCAGCAAGCCCAGCTGTCACCCCGAATCCCTCCAAAACACTCGGATACTTCCTCCTTAACCATTTTCAACCACTTTTGCAGATTAGAGAATAACAGAGTGAAAGAATCTCTGGAAATGTGTATGAACTGATTGATACAAAAAGTCCACAGTTCTTCAGTTCATGTGAGAGAAAAAAAGTAACTTATGGTACTATATTTTACGGAGATTTCCCAATTATTTCCACCATCTGTGGATTTTTTTTCGGGGGTGGGGGGGGTTGGGGGGGAGGTGTGGTGTCCTAAATTCATGTTTACTTATTGAAAAGTACAACCTCATCTATAAGATTACAGTGTTATTTTCCACAAAATCATTACTGGTAGAGTGAAAACGTGTTATGTGAAAGGGTATATTAATACCTTTCATGCAGTGTGTAATGTAGCTGTGTGTGAATGTAAACAGTCAAAGTTGAAAAGCAAAAAAAGGGACTTCACTTCATGAGCATTCGACCGTATCTTTTGAGAGAAACTATCATATCATCATATGCACAAACACAAATATAAAAGGTATTCCCTGCAACCCGTCAAAATAAAAGTTTGGTTTAACTTGAAGAAATTATTGTGAAATACAATACTGTTGATCAGTAGAATATACGTAATACTATAACTAGGGAAGCGCCGATACGATATTCAAATCGGGTATCGCCTCCGATACTGCTATTTTTCTTGGATTGGGAATCAGCCAGAGAGGGCCTATCCAAATCAGAGATTTTTTTTTTTTGATTGTGCAAATTATTAGTTGTTTTGTTAATTGCTATCGGGTGTCTGTGAGAACAAAACACAGGCGTAGAAAAGACCATAAATAGTTTTGAACATGCACAGTAACTGAAATTTAAAACTGTTAAGAGAAAGGCATGTGATCAGCTAGAGGCAAAAAATAAATAAAAAATTAAGGAAAATCTGACCACGCCCACAATCCACGGCCCAAAAACTCAATATAAAAAATATTTTAGCACATTAAACGATATATCTTATATTGTAAATAGATTCTGTCCTGTAAAAAATTAAAAGCAGCATTTAATAATCATAACAAAAATATAATACTCCAGTTTTCAGTGGCACAAGATCTTTTAGAAATCATTACAATTTATTTGACTCAAGAAACATTTATGATAATAATTAATGTTGAAAATAATTTCAAAATAATGATGCACTTTATTCCTCAGGTCAGAAAATACGGAAATACCTATTCATACGGAAAAATCACATGCCTGAATAAGACACATTTTTAATCGATAAAATGTAATAACCATAAAAAAAGATTAAAAAATTAAAACAGAAAAAATTTAATTGTTACCAAGAGAAATTTAAATTAAAAAAAAAACTGAATTTGGAAAATAATAAAACTGATTTCATAGTGCTCTAGAGTTATTCAAGGTTTAACATCAAAGAAAGCCCCTTATACCTGAGAGCAGTAAAATAAACTCACAGGGTACTTATCTCCACCATATTACACTGCATTTTCATTTCTAATCACAGTAACACAGGTAACAATTAATAGTGCACAAATGATAAACTTGTCTACCAAAATGTCATTCAACAAACAGTCTCTCATATGTTGAACTTTAGTTGGATAACAAAGCTAAAGTGTTTCATTTCTACAACACCCAGTCTGTTGCAACTTCCTGTTCAGCCAGACATCGCAGAGTTAACCACTGAGTTTGCTTTCGCCAGCCAATAGTTTTTTGTTAAGCAGACTTTGGGAAAGCTATTTGCACAACACACCAGTTTGTTTAAGATTATGAACACCTATTTGCAACATCTTGTTATTTTACAACTAAAATAAGTATTAAGTGGCTCAAACCAAAAGCCTTGCACAATCCAGATAAAAACAGCCAGGACCACTCGTACATCATAAAGTAATTATTAAATGCATGGATGAATAATTAACAACAAGAAAAAATAAACAGGGTTAATTTTGATGATATAATAATAATTATTATGCATAGGGGGATAATGATGATTCACTTAACTATCACAATTTAATCTTTCCAGAATCATTAAAAATGCATGTATTTTAGTCCTAGCTTATGAAAAAGTGATCGACCAAAACAGTGGGGTTTAACTACAGGTGCATCACAAAAAAATCAGAATATCATGGAAAAGGTCTTAATTTTTTTTAATTTAATTTTAAAAAGCAAACTTTCTTATATTCTAGATATTCATTGCACACAAACTTTATACACATAAAAATGCAAGAGACTGGAAATGTAAGCACATGCAAAAAGCTTTGCATTACACTACATTCAAAAGTTCAATTTGGTGAACTCTGCCCAGCAAATTTGCATCACATGAAAGACTGATACGTTGCAGTGTAACCTCTTACATGAAAACAACAACGCAAACATCAATTACACATTGAAAAATAGAGAAATTAATTACCAAATAAAAAGTCTCAAATCACTAGATACAGCTTTACTCTCTCTTTCAATGCAAGACTAAGACATTTTTGGTAACACTTTATTTTAAGGTCCAATTATCACTATTAACTAGACTTTTGCCTCAATAAAATTACTTTGCAACTTATTAATAGCTAGTAAGGTAGTTGTTAAGTTTAGGTATGGAGTAAGATTAAGGGATCCAAAATATAACCGTGCATGTGTTCTATTATACAGGCAATGTTCTAGTAATATGCATGCAATTAGTTAATAGTGAGACTTAGTTCCTAAACTAAAGTGTTACCAAATGTATTTGTCGCTATTTTATCATCCGTCAAACGAGAAAGTCTCCAAGGTGCAGATCCGATCACAATAAGCTTATTAAAGGTGCTCACCCTCAGGTCATTAAGATGTAGATGAGTTTGTTTCTTCATCAGGTTTAGAGAAGTTTAACATTACATCATTTGTTCACCAATGGATCTTCAGCAGTGAATGGGTGCCGCCAGAATGAGTACAAACAGCTGATAAAAACATCGCAATAATACACAACACTACTCTAGTACCTCACTTAGTGTCTTTTGAAATCATAAGCTTGTTATAAATGAATCATTAAAGACTTAAATAAATCCACAATCCATATTAATGGACATAACTGTTTTGGCTTGTAAAAGGTGCTTGATCCGTGCAAATTTCTCTGCTGATTCAGACGAGATTATTTTTTTTCACTGGAAAAAGCAGTTTAGCCATAAGCCAGGGTTTGGAATAAAAAAAAAAACTCTTCCTGATTGATTTGTTTCTTACAAACACGCAGATTTTCACGTCAAAACATGTTACTTGATGAACTGGAGTTGTGTTGTGGATTGTGATCCTCTTGTTCTGCCGGCACCCATTCACTTCAGAGGAACCATTATGTAATGCTAAATTGCAACTCATCTTGGACGTAATTGGAAGTAATCAGTACCTTTACATTTTTTAATGGAACCAATGATTTATTTTCAAGTCTCCATGTTCAAGGCCTAACTCAAAGCATGAGCAATAGCAATATGAAGGTTGCAATTTGCAAAAATTATTATTGGACTATTACTGGTCCACGTACACTCACCAACTCAGTGGATTTAGAACTAAACAAGACTCACCATCAACAGCAACCAAAAAAAACAAAAAAGTCATTTTAAATGTATTTTCTGATGTGAGTTTTATTTTGAAAGATGTGCACGACAGCTCAAAGACTACAGATGCAGTTTAAATCCAAAGAGCCTGAAAAAATGCACAATCCCGATTAATGTGAGTGTCACTATTCTATCGTTATTTTCTTAAATTGTTCTTTTTAACTTTATTCATCAAAATCTTGAAAAAAGTATCAGGTTCCAAAACAACATTAATCAGCACAACCGTTTCCAACACTGATAATAAATCAGCATATTAGACTGATTTCTGAATGATCACGAGACACTGAAGAATAGAGTAATGATGCTGAAAATTCAACTTTGCATCACATAAATAAATTACATTTTAAAGCATATTAAAATGGAAAACCATTATTTTAAATGGTAATTATATTTTACAGTATTATTGTTTTTTCAGTATTGTTGATTAAATAAATGCAGGCTTGATGAGGAAAAGACACTTCTTTAAAAAGTAATAAAATCTTAATGATCACAAACTTTTGAAAGGCAGTCAGTGTATATATACATATCCTAAAATACTCAGTGGCTTTAAAATATAGGTATCAAGACCAAACCAGTTGAGACATAAATGAGACTTAGATCAACAGTTTAAGCACTTGCTAGTGTTTTACAATACTCAATAGTTTTTTTTAGCTCAATATATTAGTTAGTCTCCACTCTGGCTCTTACCTTAAGTCGTTTGACGACTTCATCGTTGCTGATTTTCTCTGTGATCTCCTTGACCCCCAGTGGGTAGGTGATGGGTCTCTGCTGCTGAGGCTGCTGCGGGAACTCCATCCTTCTTCAGACAGACAGACGGTCCTCTACTGGCCTCTATAGGCGACAACACTACAGTTCAACACGAGCCCAGCACACGCTTACAGAAAGACTCAAATAAACACCGTATGCGCTTCAGTCTCATGCTCTCTGGCCGTATAACTAACCCACATAAACCCGCGGAGTTACCCTGAAACCTCACACATGACATTTAGAGGAAAAATCTCGAATAAAATCACGAAGCTTACTAGCTTGAGTGCTAACGACACCCGCGCTTTTACTCTAAAACGTACTGCTTTATGTATTCAAAACTCTCCTGACATGGTTGTCCACATATTATGCATGTTCCGACATTATCGCACTACTTGGATAATATAAAAAACATTTAAAAGTCGTTTTAATCGTTTCTGACGCTCTCTGAGGGGCTAACGGCTTAGCCGTTAGCTACCGTTACAGGCCTCAAACTATGAAGCCAAAACTCACATTTATCTAATAAAATCCCAACCAGACACTTCCTGCTGCACAAAAAGCACTGATTCAATATATCTCACTCCACCGCGCCCGTTATCCTAACTTTACACGGTAAGAAATCTGAATTGTTTACTTGTTTTCTCTGTATAAGTTCAGTCAGCGACGCAAACAGCTATCACTAACTTGATCATCCCTCAGAAACTGTGTGAATTAAACTCTGTCGAGCGAATCCAGTCGCCTCGCAACCGCGTATAAACCATTCCCCGGTCATTACCTCACAGACAAATCGTTGTTTTAACTCATGAGTCGGGTTCGGGTTCGGGTGTTTTTTTAGTTTTGGGCACAAAGCTCCGTCTCTTTCATTCAGGGCTGTGTGAACGTCCTCGCGTGGAAAGTGGAGGCGCAGCGTCCCCTCTGGCCCAGGGACGGTACTGCAGCGTTCCGACGGAGGGAGAAACGTGACCGTACAGTTTAGAAAAGCAACGGCGTTACATTTTTGTACCGTAAATATCAGAGATACACAATTGTTTTTTTAACTTGCTGTGAAACCTTTTGAAAATTAGTGAGGTCTGGGCTAGGGTTAGGAATTGTGCTATTATAACACCTACATATACTACTCATACAACTACTCATACAACTAAAAACATTAAAAGAGACAAATATGTGGATGTTCGTGAAAGATGGTTTCTCTATTTGAGGGGGTGGAAGTTTTTCAATTAGACCATATTGCATCAACATTTTTTAACATTTTGGGGTGGATAAATGTTTGTTTATTATTCATGCATTAATGCTTATTACTGTTATATATTTCATTAATAAGCATTGCTATATAGATGAAAACTTTGTCTAGTGCGCTTATGAATGTTTTTAGCATGACTTTTTATTTAACTTGAAGGATATAATTAATATTCATGGCCAGTGTTTGCATATTTAATTTCATTCTGTAACCATTCTGTGTTCTAGTGTTAAATACTACTGTTTTTGATAGTGCTGTAAATGTTTCAGATGGATAATATCATGATTGTTTTCCCTTTTTTTCCCTTTCCTATTGGCCTTTCCACTAAATATTGCTGTATTCATTCTCTGAAAAGAATAAGTAATTTTGTAATTTATACATAAATACAACTATAGCCTACTAAAAACTTGCAATCTTATTATTGATGCTATTACCTATACAAATTCACAATGGGGAAATACACTCAATAAAAAATAATACAATATTGCAACTGCCTTTTTTAATTCGCATGGTGCAATATATATACAAAAATTTCAGTATAACAAATAAATTAGTCAAAATTATTTCTAGTCATATGGCAAATCCGTACCATAGAGGGTTATATAAAATGTAAGTATACTTATATGTATGTACTTAATTATTGTAAATGTTTTGTTTTTGTATTATATAATCGTTTATTCCTTATTCATCTACTGTACAATGATTTGATAATACTGTGCAAGTCATTTCAATAAAGCTAATTTGAACTCAATTAAAAAAAGTATATTATCTAGTTTGTTTATGTTTTGCTTGGATTGATGTATTTTTTTCATCAAACAAATATCCTCCAGTCCAGTGGATGGCGGTAGTGCACCAACATATTACGTTAGCAACCGCCAATAAACACCAGAAGTTGTTGTTTTTCTTTTGGTTTACTTACACTTTTACTTCCTGTGGTTTAACTTCTAAACAGTGGGTTCGCGGTCGGTGTCACAGCAGAATGCCAAAGAAAAGGAAGAATGAGATTCCTCAACTGGAATCTCAAAACCGTGACGAAATCGTCCGGAGCATGCAGGAGATGTTCTCACATCTGGACCCGGATGTCATTTACATGCTGCTTTCAGAGGCTGATTTTAAAGGTAGGACACTGGCTGTGATTTTAGCAAGTGTCTGACATTGCAAGACACAGTCCAATAAGGCATTTATGATAAGCTGTTATTGTTTGGGGACATGCATAAGGTTTCTATAACTAACCCAAAGCCAGCTTTCCCAACTTTACCTGGTTGACCAACTAGCAGAAGGTTTATTCCTGGTAAGAGATCATCTTGGGTCTTCTAATGGTCTTCCTAAACCAGCTACATGTACCAAAAGCTATTATGCACCTACTTGATCCTATTATATTTTCTATATAAGTTACACTGGTAAAAATTATGTTTTGGTGAAGTAAATACTACAGAAAGCATTTGTAATTCTAAATGCAAAAAGTAAGTTCAGACTATAAATTCAATATTAGTAATCTATTCAAGCTAAAGCTTAAATATCATTTTTTATAAAATGAAGTAAAACCTCTGCATTTCTGATTCTGGTGTTTTCATCATGCACTGTGCCATGAAAGATTAATAAGGTTGATTTTTTTTTCTTTCCCCACACTGTTTTATCATTGCTTTTGTTGTTAGGTTTAGTAACTTGCAATTTTGTTACATCTGGAGTTCAAGTTCTACTCTAAAAATCAACCTGTCGTTGTGTATTTTTGTACCAAGTACTGAATGAAGCCTCTTTGTTGGGATGAGTGCTGCTTTACCAATTATGTAGATATTGTGTCTATATGATATCTGTTGTATTATTTACTTAAATGTGTATTTAGTAACATACACATTAAAAGCATGGTTTAATTAGGTGCTATAATGAGAAAACATTAAAGTATTGCCAAGTTAGCTTTGACTAACTAAACATAATGCAAATTTTAATTGGTACAAGTTTAAGTTAGTTTTTTCTTAGGTTAGGTAAGTTGATTTTACTTAATTCTGATTGCGAAATTAAATATAGTTATTGTAATATTAGCTTATATTTTCTTTATGAGTGTTAAGTACAATAGTAAGTATATTGTACAGAGCAGTAGCAGTTAAAATAACTTAAAATGTGTTAGTGTAAAATTGCTAAGAAGTATTTTTTTTCAGTGTGTTATAATTATATTGAGTATGAACGTACATTCTTAAAATGAAAAATTACCCACTAAAAGAGTGTTATAATGAAGTTTTTTTATGATTTTTAAATGCATGTCAATCTCACCATGCTGCATTTATATAATCAGGAATACAGCACAAACAGTAATACTGTGAAATATCATTGCAATCTAAAATAGCTGTTTATCATTGCAATCTTATTTTCAGTTTAATTGAATCTTGATGTTATAGAAGCCATTATTTCAGTCTTCAGTAATCATCCTGATATGGTGCTCAATTATTAAAAATGACTTTTATTATATAGTTTCTGATGCATACTATTTTTAATAAATTGTTTCAGGATTATTTGATTAATTAAAAGCTTAAAAACAACATAATTGAAATATTTAGTACCATTATAATTGCCTTAACTATCAACTTAATGCATCCTTGCTGAAAGTATTCATTATTTTATTTATTAGTTTTAAATCTTACTCATCCCAAACTTTTGAAGTTGAATGAAAAATGGTTCATGTGTCACTAAAGAGCAATGGCTACTGAAAATTCAGTTTTGCCATCACAAAACATTTTTTCTATTATTATTTAAATGGTAATAATATTTCACAATGTCCTTAAATAGTGCACACATTTTAATATATGTATATTTTTCTTTTTCATCTTTCTGTATTAGTGGACAATGCAATGGATTCTCTTTTGGAGCTGTCAGACGCTGCTGAGGACCGAGCCGCATCACAGAGCTTCGTCTTTTCAAACCAGCCTGCATCACATCCGGAGCTCAATCCTACTGAAACCCTCCTGACAGAAGAGTTCGATGCTCTCTTAGATCAGGAACTTCAAACGTTGACGGCACAGCAGACTCAACCCAGCTCGCATCCTCTGATGTTCCCACTCTCCTCATCCCAGCTTCCAGCTCCTCAGACTGCACCACATCCCGGGCTCAGTGAGGCCTGCAGTGGTAGTTCACCAGTGAATGAATTAAGTTTTGGTGGGGATCATATCCCAGAGACCAAAGCCATATCTCTTGACTTCAGTCACCTGACACTGGAAGCCAGCTCTACTGAACTGAGACCCTCAGCCTTTCAGGTGTACTGTAGACCAGAACAAGAAGAAGCTCTCAGCACACCTGCCATGTTCTGGAACACTCATGCTGCCGAGTTTCATCCCCGTGCTGTGAGGCCGGCATTCATTACACCTGTTATTCCTAACTCCACAGCATGGGGCTCTAATGCCCTCCCTGCTGCTCAATGGTTGGCTCATGCACCTATCAGACAAGCTCCTCCAGCTGTACCGAAATCATGGACTCTGCCATCCAGGAACAGGCTCAGATTAGAAGGGCAGGTGTTGGTGTTACTCCGAGGGGCTCCTGGATCTGGCAAAACCACCCTTGCCAAGTATGCGGAAATCTGGGATGTGTGTTATTCTGTTGAAAAGAGATGGAATAGAATAGGAGATCCTTTCTTTTTTTGGTGTCTTAAGAAAATCTTAGATGGATTGTTCTTTGGTAACGCTTCATGGGTGGGACGTTTGCCATGTGGTGGTGCCAAGCTTTTTTCATGATATATGTGCCCTGGAGCACAAAAGCAATCTTGAGTCGCTGGGGGGATATTTGTAGCGATAGCTAACAATACTTTGTATGGGTCAAAATGATAGATTTTTCTTTTATGCCAAAAATCATTAGGATATTATGTAAAGATCATGTTCCATGAAGATATTTTGTAAATTTCCTACTGTAAATATATAAAAACTTAATTTTTTATTAGTAACATGCATCGCTAAGAACTTCATGTAGACAACTTTAAAGATGATTTTCTCAATATTTAGATTTTTTTGCACACTCAGATTCCAGGTTTTCATATCTCTGTCAAATATTGTCCTGTCATAACAAACCAAACATCAATGGAAAGCCTATGTATTCAGCTTTCAGAAACACAAACCTACATTAAAAAAATGGTTTTGTGGTCCATGGTCATATATGGTATTGTATTGTATTGCAATACAAAACTAAAGAAACCATGTTGAAGTTTTTTTTAGTGAAGTTTCAGAATTACTCTGACCACTCTGCTGTAGGGTAGCTTTATAGATATATTTTTGTCTATCTCTTTTGTCTAGTGCTATGTTGGCGCAGAACCCTGGAGGGGTTGTTTTAAGCACTGATGCTTATTTTACTCGAAATGGAGAGTACCATTATGAGCCCCATTTACTAGGAGAGGCCCATGAGTGGAATCACCAGAGAGGTGAGTATTACAGGCCTGTTAAGCTCAAACCAAAGCAAAATGTCTGGTGTGTACAATTAATAGCAGTTATTGCACTTTGTGTTAAATTATTAAAAGGTGCAATGAGTGATTTCTAATAAACACTGTTGAAAGGGGAACAGACAGAGCATTGGAACACTCCTGTAGCCAATCATCAATAAGGGGCGTGTCCACTTGTGATGGGGGAGGTGCCTGTGCTGCATAGATATGTTTGGGGGCGGGGCTATCAAGATAGTGATGTGATCCTTTTGGTTAAGGGTTTGTTTTGGTGAAATGTAGTACTACTAATACAAACAGACATTATTATTTAAGCTATTCGACTGATAGCACGTTAAATTACACACTTCATCTTTAGTCTTTATATAATCATTCTGCAATTTCTTTGTGGTGATCAACATTTCAGCAAAAGAGGCTTTTGAAAAAGGCCAGTCACCCATCATAATAGACAACACCAATATGCAATGTTGGGAGATGAAACCATATGTTTCTATGGTAAGCAAGTTATTTTGAATCGCTTTGTATTAAATACATTATTAATGTTCATATCAAACCGTATCTATATTGTGTTGTATTGTTATGAATACGTATATCATACTACACAATTATACATTGCTATATATATTATTCATTGGTTTAACTTTAGAATGTTCCGCACTTGACTGTGTGCACACAAAGAGATTCATAAAAAGGCCATTGTGCTGATTGTAGGTCTTCTTTTATTTTCTTCTAGGCACATAAACACAGATATAGGGTGTTGTTTCGTGAGCCAGATACCTGGTGGAAAACTAAACCCAGAGAGCTGGAGAAGTATGTCATACATAACCACAAACTAGAAATAACTATTCTTTGTTGCAGATTCATAAACTGTTTCTGTTTTGCCCTCTTTATGAAGGCGCACAAGGCATCAAGTATCAAAAGAAAAGATCCGACGCATATTAGAAAGGTACGACAGATTTGTCTCTGTCCAGAGCATCATGAATTCACAAAGACCGGAAAAGGTGCCAAGTGTTGTGGATTTGACCCAAACAGAGACGGAGCAACCCCAGTGAGCATATGCATTATAAACACTTTACAGTATTTGTGTTTTGCTTTAAACACAAGCAGCAGAACATGGTGGTCACAAACTGTAGAGGAGAATTTGAGTGTTAATAACTATGAACTAAATTTTTTTTGTATTTCTCTTATTCCCTTCAGGCGATCTTTACCCCCTTGTCTCAGCCATCCTGATCTTGTTGGTGACTCTGGGTTGAGCAAACTAAACATAAACCTTTCCTCATCTTTCCCCGATGTGTCCTCTGTTAGCCAGACTTACAGTACAATATCTGCAGGTGAGGACGAAAGTGAAATAAGCTCCTACAGTTCCAAGGAATCCAAGGAAACCCTTCTGGAAGGGTCTGGAATACCTCTGTCGGATCTGCTTGATGCCGAAGCGTTAGACTTAGAGCTAGATGCCTGCCTTGTGGACACGGAAAAAGAATTGGGAAATTTGAGTTGCGGGACAATTGAAGAATTTGTAGCGTCAGCACATGAAACGTTTCGGGAGTTGCCCGTGGCATTTTCAGAGTCCATTGCTCAGCGTGTGAGAAGGGACAGAGGAAGAGACAGAAATGCCCTCGCAGCTAGTGCCGTTGACCAACCTGTGAACTTTGACCTCAGGATTGATTCCTCAGGGCAAGATAAGGAGGAGGGATGTGAAGTTGAGTCTCTTTCTGAAGAGAAAGGAGTAAGACCAGAGCTGTTGGATTTTGTAGGGGACTGGCCAATGGAGTCTCAAGGACAACGTCAAGGAAGACATAAAAATTCAAGAAATAACACTGTTCTGGAATCCAGTGTTGTTGAACACAAAGATAACGCTTCTGCTGATGAAGACAAGCAGTCCGATACCGAGAAGCTGAAGATAGTTGAATTTCAAAAACTTGTTGATCTACTGCAAGGTGGAATGAACTCTTCTCTCCAAGCGGCAGCTCCAAGTAAACAGGCTACTCTGCATTCCCCTTCCTTTGGTGGAAAAGAGGGTACCTTGAACTTGGAGACTGTGGTTTGGCCTGAGCTCCCTGACTGTGTGCTGGAGAGAACGTTCTCAGAGTGCACTGACCCAAGCAAAGATTCTTCAAGTCCTTCGAAATCGAGAGCAGACCCAACTGAGCAGGCCACCCCAGTGTGTGTTGAGAAGGGCACACAGGATGAGGTTCAGCAGGAGGACAGTGTGTTGTCAGAAGAGAAATGCAGATTGAGCCCAAATGTCCCAGAATCTCTGTGTTCAAAGGTTGTCGGAGATTCAGAAAGCAGTCTGGAGAGACGGAGAGGGATTAGTCGGAGAGTTGGGAAATCTTGTAAACTGGCACTTACCTTTACAAATCAAAGTCTTACATCGCCTAGCTCAGAATCTCCAGTTATTTTGCATGTTCCCACTGATCTCGCACTTACAGGAGAACCTCCTTCTTTACCCGTGCTGTTATGTTCCTGTGCCTCGACCCAAACACAACCTCAGGACTTTGCCTTGCTTTGGAGAATTGACCAGCAGACGTGTTCAGAGTTAGACTCTGACTTCTCTAGTAGCGGTGTGTTTGTTTTGGATGGAAACTCTTTGCGTTTTACCCCAAAAACAAATGAAGAGCAGTCTGCCTTCCAACGGGGAGTGCCGTATCGTGTGGTCCATGAGAAGGGTTCTCAGGTGGAAGAGAACGACTTTAGAGAAACTCACTCTAAAAAGGAAAACCTGGAAATTTTGAGTCGCCATTTCAGAAGTGTCTCGATGGATATTCTGCAGGACCTTTATGAGAAGTGCCATCGAGATATTGAGTTTACAACTAACTTGTTACTAGATTCTGGAGAGCGACTGTATAAAGTAGATGAGGAAGATGGCGAGGGCAATGACATGGGGTCTTTGGTTCCTGAGGAAGAGTCATGTGAACCCTCTATAAACCCATTAGAAACCGTGATGGGCTCAGAAATTGACTCTAGCAACATTTCAGCAAATAGCATCAGTCCCAAGTTTCAGGAATCTATCTTTAGTGATGTTAGCCAAGCTGATGATGATTGGAGTCCAGGTCTGAGTTCACAAAGCAAAGTTGAAGGATCGGATGAAGCGAGCATGACCATGAAAAAATGTGAGCCCGAAACGTCCTTTGCGATCGAAGGCACTAAAGTACAACTGGAGGTTACAGCAGCAAATGAGGAACAGCCAGATAAAACAGGTCCTGGGCTGGAAGAGGCATTAGAGACAAAATGTGAGAATGTTGTCCAGTGCCCGGAGGGAGCATTGAAGGAAGGGAGCGAAGAGGAGGAAGAAGAAGAACATGAGGAGACAAGAGCAGAGGTGAATGCCATAACTCATTTACTGCTGTGTCAGGTTGATGAAATGGAGCGCAAAGAGGAGGAGGAGAGGAAGGAACGAGAAAGAGAGAGAAAGGGGAGAGAGCCAAATTCAATGGATATCCAAACCTTGGAGCTGAAACTTCCGACTGAACTTGCATTGCAGCTTTCTGAGCTTTTTGGACCCGTTGGGGTCAGTCCAGGTAATAAAACATCGAATCAATAAGTCAAATAAATGATTCAGTCATTCATTCCAGTAACATGAAGTGTCAATACAAAGCCAAAAACATTGTTTTTTTCAATATTCAATATGGACAAAACCCACAGTCTGTGGTTAGTTTCATTTTATAATTTTCCAGTAGGCTTTGTTTTTTCCTATACTATTAGAGCAAAACTGCCATCAGGACCAATTGAGAACAACTGCACTAAACTATTGTGTTCCCATTAAAAAGTAATATTTAATCTTGAAGGTAGTCTTAATTACAGTATATGAATATCACTAATACAGTGATATGAAAAGCTCTTACTTTGAAATAAAATGAAAAAAACACTTCGATCCTCATTCACACTCATGAAATTGTTGTAAAATCTTTATTTAAAAAAATCCATATTGTTGCAGGTGCGTTTTCTTCAGATGACTGTGCCGTGCAGATAGACCTGAACTTGGCCAAACTGCTGCACCAGAAATGGAAGGAAACTATCCAAGTGTGATATTTTGATAATATGTTTTCCAGTAACCTCCGAAAAGCTGCACATGTTTTTATTTCAATGTTTTCATTATTTGATTATATTGTGATTTATTTTGTTATCTGAATTGGTGTAAAACTTACCTGGGGTCTGTTGTTTTTGGCAGGAGAAGCAAAGACAAGCAGCTCTGTCCTATCAACTAATGCAAGAGAGTAAGAGCGCTTATTCTCTCAATACACACAAAAAAAGATTTACAGCAGGTATAACATCCAAGTGAAAGATATAACACCAAAAAAATAAATAAAAATACAGTCACTGAGTTGGAAAAGGGATCAGCCCCTCGTGGTCAGTATTCTGTTGAAGCATCTTTTGCTTTAATTACAGCCTTCAGTCTGTTGGGATTTATCTCTACTATCTTTACACATCAGACTTTGCAGTTTTTGCCCACTCTTCTTTGCAGAACTGCTCTAGTTCAATTCAATTTGATTGTGAGCCGTTTTCGGGTCATTCCACAGATTTTCAGTGGGGTTTAAGTCTGGGCTCTGATGAGGCCATGCAAGGACATTCATCACTGTTTGTCAGTTTTGCTGTGTTCTTTGGGTCATTGCCAACTTTCTGGCAGATTTCCCTCAGTATTTTGACTCATGCTCCAGTCTCCAGAACAGGACATCACCAGCTGCAGGAATCCTGTTATTTGGATGTTGAGTTGGATTGGATTTCAGACAGATATATCGATTGGTGTTGAGGCCAAATAATACATCATTAATCTTCAAGGTGTGTTTTGCCAAAGCTCAGTCTGACTGCATGTAGTCTTACTTGAGGATTTTCCATTTTTCTTGCAACCCTCCAAAACAAGCCACATTTGTGGAGAATTAATGATTTTGTTGTCACATGCACACAATGACCTCTCTTTGTCAAATGCTCCAGTAAAAGCTCTTTTCATGCAGAGCTAATCAAAATAAGCACAGCTGATCGCAGTTGAAAGTCGAACAGCTTTGAGTGCCTTTGAGAAAGTGATTAGCTGCATCTGATTAATTTTTAGGAGGGGGCTGATTCTTTTTCCAATTCAGTGATTCTGTGTTTTTCTTTCTGACATGCTGGTGTTTGATCTTTCCCTTGGATTTTAAAAGCTGCACTGAGTACATACAGATGGATAATATATACATATTTTTATATATACAGTACATATAGTATAGTATATATAGTGCACAAGATTGCTTTTAACATTGTAATGAGAAACCAAAGTGTACCCAATTTGTGAAAACCACTCCATGCTATGAATAATTTTTCACTGTTTCTCATCTTGGCTGATTTATCTCTCTTTGTGTCTCCATTGTAATCAAGGTCCTGTCCACTGGGGTGAATCACAGAGCAGGCTGAGGGACCAATTAGGTTTGCATGAAGAAATCCCTTTTATGGATCACTGGAGTGCATCCCGTGCTCCTGTCTCACTGAGGGACATCATGATTGAAGAGCAGGTGAAGCAAGACAGCACGGAGAAGGTAACGGTCACACACGGGCACACACAATGCATAATCACTGCCAAGAAGTGTGAAAGTAAGCAGTGAGAATGAGCTGCATTTGGGTTTTAGTTCAGGTCAAGTCGGAGGGAACTGGATAAGAAAGATGGTGCAGACACGCTGAAGGAGAACCAGCTGTTTTCAACGTTCCCCACCATAGACCGACATTTCCTCAGGGATATCTTCAGAGATCACAAGTGAGAATATTATACATAGTGATATTAGCAATAGTTTTATATTTGTTCAGATAAAATTTTACTGGGCTTATCAGTGATGGCTCTGGACATTGAAAAAGCCCATTGGAAAAACAAAACCAGATTCTTAAAGGGACAGTTCACCCAAAAATTCTGTCACCTTCAAGTTGTTTAAAACCTGTATGAGTTTCTTTCTTTTTCATTTTGTTTAATGTTGGTTACCAAACGGTTGACGGCAGCCATTGACTTCCATGGTATTATTTTTCCATAAATATAAATGGTTCTTCAAAATATCTTCTTTAGTGCTCAACAGAAGAAAGATTATTCATACCAGTTTGAGACAGCATGGGGGTGAGTAAATGATTACAGAAATGTAATTTTTGGGTGAACTGTCCTTTTAACCCTGTGCCTGTGATAACTGTGCTGCTAAAATTAAATGATTGCAGCATGATATGGCATTCACAATGCATTTAAAGATCATAATGTGAAATTAAAAATTCAGTTAAGAAATAATGCAGAATAAGGTTTCATTTATAGAAAGTAGACATTCTAATGTGTGGAGTTTTTGCGATAATGTGAATTTCTTTTTTTTTCTTTTTTTTCTCTCATGTGGCCTTGGTTTCTTGGTTAAGGCATTTTTAGTTTATTCTTTGTTTGGTCACACTTTATTTTAAGGTCCAGCTCACACTATTAACTCTTACTTGTGCCTCAATAAACTCTTAATTTGCTGCTTATATATAATAGTTAGTAAGGTAGTTATTAAATTTAGGTATGAATTAAGAGTTACTTAATCATAGTTTAGAGTTTTTAATGAGTTTTTAAAGCATCATATCTGGTGGCGAGCTATATGTCTGTCCACACTGAACAATTGCTGCACCACCATTAATCTAAAATATTGTCATGCATAATAAGACATTAATATATGCTTTATAATACTGATTATAGGTCAGTATGCAAGTAATATGCATGCGGCAATAGTTTTTTTTTTTTAAAATGTGTGCTGAGGAATTGTGCACAATAAGACGAGCTGAAAGGTTGTGCTTGTGTTTGTGTAGCTACTCTCTGGAGCACACCGAACAGTTTTTGCATGCTCTGTTGGATGAAGGGCCGGTCAGAAACGCAGTGGCTCCTGAACCTGTCCCTCAGCGTAACGCCACGCACAGAACTCAGAGCAAAGAGCGGGTGAGCTACGTGTGACCTTACAGCATACTGAAATGAAACGGGATCCCCGTGTTGATCGTTGACACATTTTGTCTCGCTCACTCAGAGATGGAAGACAAAAGATGGAGAGGAGGAAACTGCTCACTTCCAGGATTCGGAGGATCCAGAATATGAGGACTTCCGCACAGAGGCAACACTGCAGAGACAACAGCAGATCGAGTGTTTTAACAAGGCGGCTGAAGCCCTTCATCAGGGACGCAAGGATGTGGCTAGTTTCTACACACAACAGGTTAAAGAGATGAAGATTATAATGTATGCTGGGGATTTCAAACGTTCTCCTAAATGAGCTACTCATTCCATGAAGCAGTGTAAATAATGTAGTTAAATCAGTGTTTGTGTCTTTTCTATCACATCTCATTTAAACATTTTCAGGATCCCCACATGTCGAGCATTATTTTCTATATCTATAAGCAGGTGCTTTTTAAAATGCATGAGGAGTGCAGTGCTGTTCTTGGATCAGAGCTCTTATTTATAAAGATTCTATGCACAATTTTGTGTAAATGTTTAGGGTCGCATGCACGGGGAGAAAATGCGTGAAGCGAACCACCGAGCAGCCATGCAGATATTCCAGCGAGTGAATGCTTCACTCCTGCCTCAGAATATTCTAGATCTCCACGGACTGCATGTGGATGAGGCCCTCCATCATCTTAGTCAGGTTCTCGCCGACAAAAATTTAGGTATGTGATCCACTAACCGTTTTTGTAGTGTATGCATCACATGGATGTGTATGGGTTTTGATTTCAGATTCTGGTGTTCTCTTTAATGCATGTGTCTTTTGTAGAGTTCAGTCAGGGTTTGTGTCCGCCTCAGCTGTCAGTCATCACTGGAAGAGGCAATCACAGCCAAGGAGGAGTGGCACGCATCCGGCCTGCTGTACTGGACTACCTCCAAAAGCACCACTACAGGTTTACTGACTGCTTCCAGCGCCCTCTTTCTGAATGCTGCATTGATTCACTACATGCAACAGTCATGCCATCGCATGAAAATGAAATTAAACACATTCTAGGTCCTGCCAAGTATTACAAATATCTGGAAACGCTCTTAAGTCACACATAAAAATCTAAACGTGCTTGTGTATTTAGCTGGGTATGGCTTAGAAACAATTCTCACTATTATGTAGCTACTAACTGTGAATGTTACCTAAATAGCAGATTATTGATAGTTAGTAAAGTAGTTGTTAAGTTTAGGATATCTAAAATATCCTCATGCAGAATAAGGCATTAATATGTGCTTTATAAACAGCCAATGTGCTAGTAATATGCATGCTATTAAGCAATGAGAATTGGTCTTTTATTTAAAATATTAACAAAAATGCACAATTGTCTCAGTGGGTCTGTTTTTCTAAATGAGGTTATTTCATCAGCATAAAGTGATCAGCAAGCCAAACTTGATACACATAGTTTTGATTATTTCTAAGGTTCTTCATCTTTTAAGATTTAAAGTTGATTTAAAAATCCTTTTTTGAAATCTTAATTTATTTATATGCATTTTAAAACAATTAAAATTGTGCAAGGCAAGGCCAGTTTATTTATAAAGCACATTTCTTACACAGTGGTAATTCAAAGTGCTTTACATAAAAAAAAAGTAAAATAATCATCAAGAAAAATAATCTCAAAAATAAAACAAGCAATTTAAAAACTTTGAAAATTATTTAAAAAAATACTTATTTAAAATAAATGTAAAACATTTAAAAATATAAAATGATTTGACTTAAAATACAGTGAATGTGTAAAATACAGTGCAATCAGTTCGGACATTGCACAGTGCTCATTCAGTAAATGCACATCTAAACAGATGAGTAATAAGTGAATGCTAAGAAGCCAGCAGCATTATAGGGACTTGACATATTTTGATATTGTATTTTGCAGAACCAGTTGTCTTTAAATGTGCATTTTGTGATTTCTTCATTTCTGTGTGTCTTTCTCACAGTTACACCGAGCCTAAGACCGGATTGGTGCTGGTCACGTTTCACAGAGAGCTGCTTTAATGAAGCTTTTAGCCTTCAGTTTCTCTCTTTCCACTGCCTCAATGTTTTCTCTGAGGACTAAAAGTGCCAGTATTTACACTTCTTTTGTCTTTTTACTACATGCATATTTTCACGTCTTTCTGAAAGAGTGCATCAAAGTCACAAAAATCAAGGTATTTCATATTTACAGTGTTTCTTTTTAATGCATTGAGCTGTATATACAGATTATACTTTCTTGAATGCTGTATGTTGATGCTCCCTTCCAAGGTCACTAGACACAATAGATAGTGGCCCCACAAAAGTGGATTGTTATTCAGGTACTTGTTTGATTTTGTACATTGTTTCAATCCATGCTTTCGGCTTGTACATGCAATGCAATGTCCGTTTTACAAGATCTAGGATGTGGTTTTCAGAGATTTAACCACATTGGTTGGTATATTATATAAAATGTAAATTAAAATGTATTTAATAGTGTTTCTGGAAATATAAATGCTGATCCTCAGTCAGCTTTGCATTTTAGTTTGTTTGTGAGCAGCTCGGACTGATCCTAGATCAGAATGATAGATTTTATATAGTTTTAGCTCCGCTTTGTTTTTTATATTTCCAGTTTAAAATGTTGATGCCACAGTATTTTTAAAGACATCTTAATGCTGCTATGCAAATCACAATCCTTATGTGTCAGAATTTATTCTTGAAAAATGTTTTTTTGTATATTTGGAACCTTGAAAGATTTTATATGTATAATTTTGTTATTGGGGGAAAAAAATGAAGGGGAAGAATAAAGTCTTAAAATGTGCAAGCTTTGATTTTTTTTGGGCGGGTGAAATTATAATGGAGTTGAATCAGCACAGCTCTATAGGGCTTCATGTAGCATGTGCTTGGAGCTCAAAAACACAGCTGAACGTTTTCTACATCCTCGTTTCTCTTTCTCTGCATTTCCCCTTGAATCAGTAGAAACCGTTGGCGGGGGAAAATATAGCTCAGCTTGTTGAACGCTCAGAAGCTGACGTTTCTTTTAATGAGTAAAGGTCAGATTCCTCCATGATGAAAGCGGCAGCTGTGGATGTGAATGCAGTGCACTTCCTCTCCATCAGAGGGCGACGCGCTCAATGACTTTCTTTCTTTATTAAATGTTTGATGCTATAGCACATGCACTAAGGTTTGGATGCTTTGAATCATTCCTTCAGCTGATCTAAAAACAGCAAAGACAAAACTATCATGCTTTAATTACATGCACTTTCATAACTTAAGTCTGGTAGTTATTCTACTTCCCAATGCTGTTTTAGAGACCTTTCTAAAAGGTGTGTCTGATTTATGATCAAATCAGTTAAACTGGAAATAAGGATTCCTATCAAAGTGATTAAAATGCATTCACACAGCACTGTGGTCTCAGGGACCCCAAACAAAGAGCAAAGGGCTTAATCTTTCTTGTTTTGCTGCATTAGACTGTTTCATGCATAATGAGTTCTTGACTGCATACTGTAGATGTTGAGAACGTCACAGCGGAAGCTTTGAAGGAATTTGATTTTACAGAGAAAAGAGCCTAGCCTCGCACTTCACTTCCCTCTGCTAGAGGATGCAACGTATGCTCTGTCTGTGAAGGCATGTATTATCTCTCTGTGCTCAAAGGTGCTCGAGTTTCCTGAGTTTAACAGTTGAAGTTTGGAAAAAACTCAGCAGCATTGGACTGAGCTCGGATCTCTTTCTGATGTTTCATTAAATTAAAAGAGCTAAACTCTATGCAGGTGAATCTCACGGTTGAAGAGTTCAAAGAGGTGAGTTGTTTTATTCTATATAAAACATCTTTTAATTATACTGCGCATCAGTTTTAAACTGTGAATCCGTTTTTTATATATATAATTTTACTTGCGTACATTAATCACCAATCCGAAGCTGATGTGTATAGTGTTCATTATCTATAAGGTTCTTAACCAGCTTAAATCTAAATTAATTATTTTGTAAATTGTAAATATACATTTTCACGTCTTTAAAAAAAATGTAAAATGAAACTTGTAATATTCTGGTTTCGGGTTAATATAATGTGGTTAACAAGGACTTCAATAAATTGTTCGACATTTTGATGAACAAAAATCTGTATTTTAATTATACCTTGCAATGCTTCAGAGTCTGTGAACAGCGTGTGTGTGTGTGTGTGTGTGTGTGTGAAGGGAGTTTTCTCCATCGTCCTCAAAATTTTTAATATTAATAGTATTTCTTTAACGAAACACACAAGACTTTATAAATCCTGATGTCAATAAGGATATACAGTAATTGTTTATAATCGCACATTTTCTATGTTAGGAAAGAAATAGGGTATTAAATAATATAGGCCTGCTTCTCAAGAATGTTCTGTCTGACAATGTTTCCAGTATTTTTTGTTTTTGTACCGAAAAGTGTTTTCTGACTGTATATCACTACCATTTGGTGTTTTGTGGTATTAACTGGAGCAGCTGTTTGAATCATCAGTGTACTTTCCTCTCATGACAGCCATGTTGCTATTTGGAGATCCATCTTTGAGGTTGTGTTTTGTCAAAAACGCTCTTTGCTGCATTGGCCGGTAGAGTTATAAAACACAGAAACAAGTGAGCTATCGCTTTGGTGTTAAACAGCATTTTTTACAATACTATAGCCAAAAATGTAATCGACTTTAGCTGATAACAGGGATGTTGTCAAACGGAAAAGCGATGTCTGAGGCCTGTGCTCTGTTGCATAGCAGGATATTGTGTTGATTTCACACCTTAGAATGGCGTTCTAGTATTGCTTTGGTATTTTAAAGATGTTAATTAACACAAAAATCAGGATGAGAAAAATACGGAATTCTCATGTCATTCCAAACCTGTCTTTATTCTAATTAACACACGGAATGTTTTTAGAAAGAACAAACGACATCTGACTCCATAGACTATCACTGTATGGAGCAGAATAAAAATTAAAGAGAAAAAAGTCAGGTTTGCAATGACATGAGAGTGAGTAAAAAAAAAATGAATTAATGTCTTTCTGTAAATATATGGCATATAAATCAGTGTTTTTGGATTAAAGGTGTTTTGTGATTGCATAATAGTAACTGTGTTTCTTTGTTCTTTTAATGAAGCAGGTAAAGATACAGCTGGGCGACTTCAGTCTTGAATATCATAATGAACTCCGTTCCTAAACCTTCCCTGGATTACAGAGCCGAGGAGTAACTCCACGAGACTTCAGAATGCTGTGTAGCTTGCAGTGTTTTATTCTTAGTGATTAGAAGGATGTCTTCATCGTCTGTTGGACACCACTGATATTTGTTTTCACACTCATTATTATTATCAATAACTACGACAGAAGGATGGAAGAGACCTCGGTGAAATGCGTCCTGGTTGGGGACTGTGCGGTGGGTAAAACAGCACTTCTTGTACGATTCACGTCTGAAACGTTTCCAGACAGCTACAGACCTACGATCTATGAAAACACTGGCGTCGATGTATTCATGGATGGAGTCCAGATCAGCTTGGGATTGTGGGATACAGCAGGCCATGAGACATTCCGACAAATCCGGCCCATGTCCTATCAGCAGGCGGATGTGGTTTTGCTCTGCTATTCTGTGGCAAATGCGAATTCGTTAAATAATTTGCGGCACAAGTGGATCGCTGAAGTGAGGGAACATCTCCCGAAGGTTCCTGTGCTGGTTGTTGCCACACAGACGGACCATCGTGAGATAGGCCCATATCGTGTCAACTGCACCGCGGCCTCGGAGGGCAAACAGGTGGCACAGGAGATCCGTGCCAAGGGATACCTGGAATGCTCAGCTCTCAGCAATCGTGGCGTGCAACAGGTTTTTGAGTGTGCCGTTCGGACGGCTGTTAATCGTGCACGAAGACGGACACGGTGGAGACTGATGGACCTTAACCCCTGTAAAGTCTCCTGATGCTTTTAAGAGAGCGATGTCGCTTGCTTCTCATGCATCACTAAGACACAATTGTTTCTCACACACAACACCAACTATTTCTTAACTTCTTAACACTGATATCTTGATAATGTTTACTAAAAAGACTGATTGATTGATTTTGAGTCCTCTAGAAAGGCTCTGAAATCTGACTATACATTAGACACATTACAGATATTTATTCATTAAAAAGATGTGTCCTTGTAAAATATAAAAAGACGTGCATCTTTTATTGCTACTGTAGATTGTGGCTCTTCAGGGTCATATTTCATTCTTGTGAATTGAAACGGAGCCTCTCAATCTGCCAAGGATTCACATTAGCTCATAATAATCAGATCACGTTCTGTAATCTTAATTTTAGATGCCGATTAAATTGGTTATGAATTTCTGATTTGCTGTCATTGCTTTTTGTCTGTGTTTTGTTGTCTTATTCTTAAAAGATTGATAGTCTTCACGAGGTCACTTAAAAAAAGTAGTTGTTTAAATAAAAATTTAAAAAGAGTTTAGCTCTGTGTGCAAAGCGAACCATCGGAAAATGTGTTTAAATACGTAAAACAAAAAAATTTGTGAATTTTTAAAAAAAAAGGGACTTTCAGACGTATTAATGCTAAGAATAAATATAACAGTCCCTTTGAGAAAGACCTCCTTCATATAATAGTTATTTACTGTAATATTTACTGTGTTACTAAAGCCCAAAAGAAACATTAGATGAAACATATTATTATTGAAGATGTATATTGATGAGCTAAATTTATTACTACGATAACATTTTTACAATAAATTCTGTTCCAAAACAATTCTGTTCTTTCTTTCTTTTCTTTTTTTAACTGCTGAAATTTCCTGCGGACAGTGTGGGCCCTTCTGGAGGCCCCCTGGGGGTCCCCAGACCTCAATTTGAATACGCCTTGTTAAAATTTTTTTTACTAGAGGTTATTCCATAACGTTCCATAGCAAAAACACAGTCTTTGACAAACAATCGATTTTTGAAGATACCTTATACACTGCAAAATCCTTAACATTAACTGCACAGAAAAAAATACAGAGAGAACCGAGCTGTTTCTTACCTCAAACATTCTGTTTAAATACAAAAGCATGATCGTATATGTGCATAATCTCTTCTGTCGATATGCAATGAATGCATCTGCTATCTGAGATAGTCAGCAGGTGTACGAGCGGTTTCAGAGATGTAGATTTAGGAAAGTATAGATATTACAAAATGACAAACTACTTTGAAAATTCTATAAGCATCAGATAATATGTAACACGTGATACATAATGTCTTTATTTTGACAGTACATAGGTGCAGGATGTGAAGCGAGGATGTTATATAAAGCCATTCTGAAACACTTTATTCTGAGGTTGCAGGTTGGGTTGTCAGTGAACGTGTGATGATTATGTAGACAACAGAAAAAGAGTTCACCTTGCTTGAGCTATCAGGTTTGGACATAATATAAAAGTCATATGGCTTGATGCATAGAAGACATCAGAGGGAAATGCACAGAATAGAGTTATTTCTAATATCCCTAACATGCAGCCTCTGGCATTTTGAGCCTCTGTGCTAAACGTTTCTTTGCAGCTGAATGTATTTGTAAATTGTTCTCAAACGAACACTCAGGCGAGATGTAAAAGCAAAGGAGATGTGCTCTACTACTCGCTTTATATGAAAGGAAGAGGAGAAGAAGACGTGGTTTATGGAGATGGGGTGATGTAGGCCGTGCTTTAGGAGAACTGAAGAGTTCAGACCCCGAAACCACATCCCAACAGGAGAACATCTCACTGTGCTTCGTGGCTCCACAGAAAAGTGCTCTATCTGCGTTGTGAAATACTGTGAGAATCCTGTAATAAATGTTTTGCAAACTAAGGTATTCCTGCGCTATGCAAAAATATGTTGTACTGATTCTAGAAGTCATGAGAAGAATGAAAATGAACTACATTTATACATATAGTTTTAATCAAATAAAGGTTGAGAGTAGGTGATATAGTCAACAGGACTGTACTCAAACTGCAATATGTATAAACCACAAAAGAGGAAGTGAAAGAATGATTTTATTTACTCCTCTCTTTTAATACACTGAATGTGCAAGTGAAGCAAACATGCTTAATGATTTTTTTTTGTTGTTGTTGAAAAACATTTCAGTGTTTTTTGTCCATGCAATAAAAAACAAAGGGGTCCAGTGTTACTTTGGACTTCAATAACTTAAACTGTACAGACAAAAGCTTCTTTAATAGTCTTTAACTTATTCTTTAATAGTCCGCTTTTGAAATGACATGGAAATGATGACAGGATTGTAATATTTGGGTGAACTCTACCTTTAAAGAACTAGGTTTTAAACTATAACGTGTGAACGAGAGACTGCCGAGAGATGCCTTAGTCCAAATTTGGCCAATTTACAGAGTGCTGTGGTCTGCACAACACACAAAATCAATACATGCATGCATATACACATTCGTCGTATGCGACCCTACCACATGTTCTCTTTTTTACAACAGGAAACACCTGCACTGTTCTCTTACCACACGAGCGCTCTGATACACATACACACACAATCCTCCCTTAAAGCATCAAAGCCTTGCACAATCACCTCTTTATGACAGTTAAGCCAAAACTTAAGAGATTGTGCATCATCAGATAAGCCACATGTGCATTTAAGCACCTCAGGATGCTGAAATGAGCAAAAAACATTGGCAAAAATAAGCAGGGGTGTAAAAGAAACCATCACTTGAACCTCTAGGATTTTTCCACACTTTGTGTCATCTGCCCAACAGTGAGTCAGAGAGGAAGGATTGTGTGGGACAGGGAAGATACCTCTGAAAATGATACTGAAAGAATCACCTTGATTTCAGAAAATACAAAGAGAATACCCAACCTGAGTCATTTTGAGTCATTTGATTGTGTGGTTTTATCTCTAAAGATAGTTACCTGCTCTGCCGCAGTGTAACATGAACGGAAAAATGGAAGAAGAAATGGCAATTATCTAAAACGGCTTCCTTTTGAAGCAACATCTAGCCAATACAGTCATCCCTGAGAATGATTGTCTTGACTGGAGCATTATGGGTAATGTAGTTCTGCAGCGTAATATGTCAAAGTGCACTACAGGATATGAAACGCTCCTACGCTTGAGAAAGAAAGAGAAAGATATAGACAGACGCCTCGAGAAGAACCACTTCCTGTCTTATTCCTCTCATCTCTCGTCATTTCAGACCCTACAGTCCTTGTGTGTGTGTGTGTGTGTGTGTGTGAGCTTGTATTCCTGCGTAGGCGCTGGGAAATATGAGGGGGCTGTCTGACACAATCTAAAGAAATTCGTTTGAAACATCCATAGGTGCATAGAAATATACATTATATATACTGATTCTTTACAAATGGGACAAAACATATCCCATGATTTGGCATGCTATTAAACATCTACGTGCCAAATTGACTTTTCAAATAAATAAATAGAGATTTAGAGAATTTTTAGGCATTTATGAAGTGTTCACAATATGTTGATTCAGCTTTGTCACACAAATGCATTTTTAATAAGTAATATTGGTATCTTGCAACACCAGGACTGCTTTAAAGATTGCAAAATATGATTTTTCAGCACAACTGGAATGTTATTGTATCAATATGTAACAAATATGCTTGTATTATTTTGTCTTGTCTTTGTATTTTGTCTTGTTTTTCGGTAAAATAACTAAATCTTTTAAAACAAGATTAATATGTTTGATAAGCAAAAGAGATATTCAGAGAATATATTGTGTATTATATATTCGCAGGTGGATTTTTTTTTAATGATTTAGCTAAAATAATTCCTTGGTACATAAACTAAATCTAATGTAAAATATATTTTAAAAAAAACAGTGCACTACTTTCAATGGAGTCTGATTAAATGTGTCACGTATTAGTTTATATAATTTTAATTCCTGTGCCTTATAGCCACTGAAAAAGCTCTCCAGTGAACTAATACAGGAACAATATTATTAATTCTCACTCTTTAATGAGTTTCATTTCAATGCCTGCAAAATGTATTTGTGTTGGATTTTATACCTCATGTTAATTTCTCCGTCGTCTTGATATTCATTATGTTCTTGTGTCAGCGACAGACCTTTCTTTCTTTAAACTTCATTGTGTGTCACATTCAACCCACATGACCTGTCTGCACTTCAGATCGCTCTCTCTGTGACGGAGAGGACAAACACATTCAATCACACACAGTCACAACAAACAATCCATAACCAGCATGCAGAAGATGACACATAACAAGTCTCAGCTTTTGAAAGAACAGAAGAACCCCAATATTAAACACACACTTGAATATTTCCACAGTTTCAAGAAGTGTGTGTGTGTGTGTGTGTGTGTGTGTGTGTGTGTGTGTGTGTGTGTGTGTGTGTGTGTGTGTGTGTGTGTGTGTGTGTGTTATGTGATACCTCAGCTCTTGTTCCAGAGAAACAGTCAGAATGACATTCAGGCCTTCGGTGTTGTACCTGACACACTGCTCTCAACATTCACCTCGCTATGGGACTCCTAACAACTTCTCTTTCCTCCTCTGCAGCAAGTCTCTTATGACCATGGACCGCAAATGAGCAGCAACAGCACACAATAACTGGCAGATTTTATTCGATTTTTTACCATTCTTCTAAAAAATGAAGATCATATTTCTTGTGATTCACATTAGCATGTTGCTAAATGGTAAGTCCATGCTCCTTTTAATGTTGATGCTAAAAGAATTTACATAATCAGAATTTTGCCTAGTTTTTCTGTAAAATAGATGAACAATTAATTTGTTTGATAAGCAAAATTGTGTCAAATAAGAGATTTTCTGAGAATATATCTTGAACTAACTATAAACATACATGCATATATATATATATAGTACACATACATAGTATATATATATATATATATATATATATATATATATATATATATATATATATATATATACACTACATAAGGATTATTGTTTGTATTTCTACATATGCATTATTTTAAAGCTGTATCTCTATTATTTTATTTTAAACAACTACATAATTATATTTTCCTCTGTAGTTGTTTTCTCTGCTCAGGGTCGTTTTGCTCAAAAACTGCTGAACGACCTGATGGAGAACTATTCTAACGCTTTACGGCCTGTGGAGGACACAGACAAAACCCTTAATGTGACTCTACAGATCACACTGTCACAGATCAAAGACATGGTGAGCACTAAACACGCACCTATTTAACCTCATGCTTTCACTGAATGATAACAGAATGAGGTTACAGCTACATGCATCAGAGCTTCTGCAGAAACAGTGGGTTTGAGATCACTTCTGTTGGTTGGGCATACAGTATATCTCACCAGCAATACACCCACACACTGTCCGACTGGCCTTGATGTGGCATTGCACATGTATGTTCTGATCATACTTCGGCGACTTAATGCTGAAACCACAAAGATTGCACAATTGCCCCGAACTTTTAATCTTTGAAAATGCATGCCTATTTTAAATTCACACTCATTCAGGGTGCAGAGTGCTTAAATAGCAACAGTGAACTACTAATGAATGTATCGGAAGCATTTGCTAATGGTGCCTAGCCTTTAAAAAAGCATGTTCTCACTGGTGAAGCATGCATTGCATGTTTTTGCTTTAGCACAGATTTTACATTGGACATTTTCTGCTGTTTACATAAACAATTCATTAATCAAAATGAATACACAGCCACTTTGAAGAATGCATCAGTGGAGAAAAATGATTTCTGTACAAATAAATGCGAGTTATCCATTGCAGCTATTAACTCTAGGTGTCTAGGTTGTGTGGATCCTCTTCTCATTAACCCTCTGTATCCTGTGACACTGTAAACATTATATGTGTGTATGTATAGTGTGACTAATGTATAACACTATCTACAAAGTGTGCCACTGCTGATCTTGTTTATCCTCCTTTCAAAGTGTTTATTCAGTGCATGTGTGATGAAGTAACCTACTAATAAGATTTGTGTTACTCATAATAGTTTTTAGATATTTTCTACTTATTAAAATAAGCAGAATAAGAATGTGTGTTTGTGTGTGTGTATGTGTGTCTGTGTGTGCATAGTGTAGCAATTTAAGTAAAACACTGGTTTAGCAAATTTTAACTCAATAACATCTGACTTTACACACAATCTCACAAGTTAGATTATTTGACTATTTGACTAAAACTAATGCAGAATCTTTTTTCATCTTATGCCATACCATTTATTTGCTTTACATTTTCAAACTCTAAAAATATGTGTTTATTTCCAGAAGATTTTCAGCATGGTTTCAGACACACATTCACTGTTATGCACTATTGTAATACTTCAAAACATTGTTTACCTGCGGTTACTGCACTTGTGTGGTTTTATGTCCAGTGTCTGTGGATGATGGTTATATAAGACATTGTTTATCTGCGTTCCAGAAAGATTTCCACCCTGATCAAACCCAATCAAATATTAATTTACTGAACCCAAGGAGTACTTTTAACCAATGAGATGTGATATGTAGAAGGCATTAAGTGCAGCCTAAGGGTTCAGACTTTCTTCGCTCTCATTCTTCATTGTTGTGAGAAAGTGTTTCATGTACAACGACAACAGAGCAAGACCCCGTGCGACTGAATACATGTTCTTAACAAACCATATTAGATTTTATAGTGTGGTATGATTTGGCTGGTGTGTGTCTGTAAATGACTGTTTGTGCTCGACTCTTTGTGCCAGGATGAAAGGAACCAGGTGCTGACCACATACCTCTGGGTGCGTCAGATCTGGCATGATGCTTATCTGAGCTGGGATAAAGACGAGTATGACGGACTTGAGGTCATCCGAATACCCGGCAACCTCGTTTGGAGACCAGACATCGTTCTGTATAACAAGTGAATACATATACATACAATACCGTGCATAAAACAGGAAAAAATAATGTGGAATTTAAACATTCTCATTTAGACAGCATGCTCAGATTCGATTGATAGACACAAAGAAGACTGAATTATTGCTCTCTATTTTCATTTTTTGCTCAGTGCGGATGAGGAGGACTCCTCGGGACCCCCAGACACGAATGTGGTGTTGAGGTATGATGGTGAGATCACTTGGGACTCCCCTGCCATCACTAAGAGTTCCTGTAGGGTGGACGTCTCTTATTTCCCCTTTGATAGTCAGGAGTGCAACCTGACCTTTGGCTCCTGGACCTACAATGGCAACCAGGTATATGCACTGGACAGGTGTACTGCAACTATATGCATTCTTGTTTTGCCTAAATAATAGCTTTTTATATCTGAATACACACTGTTATGACACAATGTATCAATGTAACTCACAATCTGAAGGTATGAACAGGTGCATTTGTAACACATTTGAATTCAATTAGTCAACTGTTGTTCACCCAAAAACGAAACTTCTGTCATTATTAGAAAAAACAAAACATGGATGAATATCTTTCAGCTGTTGAACGCTATCTTTAGATATTTTGAAGGATGTTGGTTAAAAAAAAAAGTATGCATCTATTTCAGACACAGAATGAAAAATAAAATGCGACTTTTCCCCTTAACAAGTCTGACTATTTTTCTCACGACTGTCTTTTTTCTCAGAATTGGATTCATAATTTGCAAGTTCATATCTCAAAATTCTGAGAAAAGAAGTCAAATTTGAGATATAAACTTGCACGTGCAAGATAAACATTTTCTCACAACTGAGAGTTTATATCACCCAATTCTGAGAAATAAAATTCTGAATTGTGAGAAAAAAAGTCACAATTAAAAATGTTTTGTTCGGTGGCTTCCATAAGGGTGAATTACTAATGGCAGAAATGTAATTTGTGGGTGAACTACAGAAACCCAACATCAACAGATTATGAAGTGAAATCAGAATATATACAAACACAAAGCAAGGAAGAATATTAACAATTGTATAAAACAAGTCTTCATGCATGGGAACCTCATTTCAACTGCTCATAAAAAGCATACAAAGAAACTGAACCTTTAAAGAAGAAAAATATATTTGCATATAAAAGAGAGAGTTTTCCCGTACTCAAAGTCCCATCATGTCCACTGTAACCCCAGGTGGACATCGCTATGGGCATGGAGGGTGGAGACCTTTCAGACTTTGTGGAAAATGTGGAATGGGAGTGTCATGGCATGCCAGCCGTTAAGAACGTCATAATGTACGGCTGCTGCTCGGACCCATACCCTGACATAACATACACAGTCCTGCTCAAGCGGCGTTCTTCCTTCTACATCTTCAACCTCCTCCTGCCGTGTTTCCTCATCTCTTTCCTGGCTCCGCTGGGCTTCTACCTGCCAGCTGATTCTGGGGAGAAGGTCTCGCTGGGGGTGACGGTGCTGCTGGCTCTGACTGTGTTTCAGCTGATGGTGGCTGAGAGTATGCCGCCTTCAGAAAGCGTTCCTCTAATTGGTGAGTTTACAGTAGAGCAGAACAGTTCATTTTAATTGCTCTCTGGCTGTAGACACAAAAGTGATAACCATATGTCACTATAGTGGCTCTGTTGGCCCTCTAGTGGAAGTTGCTATAACTATCAACTCGTCTGTGAAGTGAAACAAGAGTATTTAGTAAGTGCTACTAGGTAGCAACTAATAACATGTAATCTGGATTACGTAATCAGATTAAAAAAATTAAGTGCTTGCGATTAGATCATATTACATTTTGAAACACTCACAATGCAACTACAGTTACTTTGTATTACATATTACAATTGCATTACGTTGCAAACACATTAAACTGCTCAAATTCACGTTATTTCTAAAATGTTGGTTAGACTTTTTGCATTGTTATGATTTGATTTATAAGCATTTCTTAAAAAAATAAATAAATAAAAATTCATGAACCCCAGTTTGGGAAACCTTGACGTAATGTGATGTAATGTTTAATGCATTTAATGTTGTAACAAACAGAATATATTTTCTTTCTATGATTCTTTTTTTTTTATCAATATGGTACAATATTATCCTATTTCAAACTATGTTATAAGCAAGTTAGGTCAAAAGAAATCTAAAAGTAATCGGATTATATTACCTAAAATGTGTAATGTAATAAGTAACCAAAATAAATTAATGTAACTACCCAGCACTGTCAATATGATTTAATATGACTCTCCATTGGAAATTGATTGTATGATTATATTTATATATATTTATATAAATATATAATAATGCAAAATCATGCAAAAAAAAAAAAAGCTATATTGTCATTGAAAAGTGGATATACAGACAGTACTTTTCGAGTGCATATGATTGTCAGGCTCAACCTCTGATTGTGTGATCGTATAGCCTCTTTACTATCTATCCCTTCTTTGTGTCTTTCCTGTAGGAAAATACTACATTGCAACTATGACCATGATAACAGCCTCTACCTCTTTGACTATCTTTATCATGAATATACACTTCTGTGGAGCGGAAGCCAAACCTGTGCCCCATTGGGCCAAAGTCCTGATAATAGACTACATGTCAAAGATCTTCTTTGTGTATGAGGTAGGAGAGAACTGCACCACAGCGGAAAGCGACCAAGGCCCGTTGTTCCCTGAAGACCCACTGACTAGCTTGGAGAGAGACGGGTATTTAGACAAAGGATTTTATAGAGACTGTCACCATGATGAGAGCAACCAAAGGCAGTTTAACGGCTTCAGCCACAGAGATCACCGGCGTGGGAATGGGTACCGTCAAAACAACAGTGCCCATCGGCATCATAGGCCTGACCAGCAAAGGAGGACGCGCTCATCTTCAAATTCCCCTGTCCGACATCCAAAATACACACACTACATTGGTCGAGATGGAAGCGAAAAGCTCCCGCTAACAAGCCAGGAGAAACTCAAAGATAGCGAAATCTCTATTCCGGAAAAACTTAATGGATACACCTATGATCCCGGGAATGGCTATCTCAGTGGAGTCGCCTATCAACACGATAATAGCTACGGCAAACCCTTTGGAGCAGATGGTTACAATAAGACCACCAGTGGCCCAGGATCTGTATGCGCCTGTGGCCAACATCAGAAAGTGGTGCGAAACATTGAGTACATAGCTAACTGTTTCAGAGAGCAGAGGGGACACCAGGCCAAAGGGGCCGAGTGGAAGAAGGTAGCCAAGGTGATGGACAGATTCTTCATGTGGGTGTTTTTCATCATGGTCTTCCTCATGAGTATCCTTGTCATGGCCAAGGCAACCTAGAGCCGTTTACACCTTAACTCTTTCCCCACCAGCGTTTTTTTTTTTTTTAAGTTGTCAGCCACCCACATCAATTTTGATCATTTTTGCAAAAATGTCATGGCCCCCAGAATATTTTCTTTTTTGAATATCTGAACATGCAAAATGTCACAAGAAAGAATAGAGCCTTTGCTTTGAACAAGCAAAAAAAAGTTTAATTGTAGCTTCATGCATCCTTTTTTTTATCAGCACCTTTCATCAAAAAGCAACTTTTTTTTTTACAAAAAGCTGATTATTAAAAAAAAATTTCGTCAGGAATTCAGATAGATGTTTAAAACATAGATGGAGCAGAAAGCTTCCATCAACACACAACCGAAGCTTCACAGCCGTGAAACACTTCCTAGATTAACATTTAATTCGGTAACATTAGGCAGTTTTGATTTAAACGCCATTTAATGATTGATGATCATGTTTTTTACATATGCAATTGTTGTTTCTGGTTCTTCTTCACCATGTTTTGATTCAGGGATTTTTTCAGAAGATGTGTAATAGCGCCTCCTACTGTATAACAGTGAAAACATGGCAAGCCAGAAAATTCCATCAATGGCGGGGAAAGAGTTAAAGAAGCAATCAATCGATTACATATTTGGTAACACTATATGTGTCAAAAGAACAGTTAGTTACTGATTCTTACATATTTTTTCAAACAGTAATTCCTATAATCCTGTATTTGTTGGCAAATTGGTTCATGTTCTACATTCAGCTTAATATGTGGTCTACAGTTACTGCACGACTCTCTCACTTTCTTCATTGTTTAATTTGTTCTTTCCACTGAAGAAGATTCCCTGGTTGTAACAGTTAAATAAATGGCATTAATATTTCAGGCGTAGACTTGTTCCCACATGTGTATGTGTAGAGTAACACAATCTTTGTCTGGTACGGACACACATTAATAATGCACAATTAACCCTGCACATGCACATGGACAGACATCCACACTAATGCACATTAAAAATGCATAAATAGACCAGTCTAGAATGTCGACCACACATAAATACAGTGCAAAACTTGAACAGTGCTAACATATTATCTCATCACAGAAATATATTTTCTTGTAGTAACTAATTTCTTTGATGTGCTGTAAAGTGAGTAAAAATAAACACTGTCACCTCAGACTGCCTACTAAAACCTGATTATATGGAGACATATCAATTAATTCACCTGGGTAAGTACTAAACCAAGCCTTGAAAACTAAAAAAGTACTAAAAAAGCATGAAAACGAACAGCTAAAATCTTGATTGATGCAAAGACTTGAACAGGTGCTGGCCTTGACCTCTGTCTTCTTATTACGCCGTAACATAAGGAAAATAGTTTTTCTGGGTCAAAGACATACTCATTTCAACTGAGAGTATCTCAACAGCCATTTATGAGCACTTTATTTATTCTAATCACACATTGATCTAAACTCACAGTATGTGTAGTCTCCAGACTAACAGCATCCCAGACACCAATATTTGAACAAATCCTAAATAATGAATCAATGTCTTGCCATCTGAGATTGCAGTGTGGAGATAAATGTCAGAATCATTACATTTCTGTAATATTACAGCACACTTTGAGTGTATATTACTGTTAATTGTTTGCTTGACAAACATTTTAGAATATTAATTTATTGATCTAAAGACTATTTATATATTATCTATATTTATTTTTGCATTTTTCATGAACGAGGCATTGATTTGAAATAATCAACCTGGAATTTCTTGCACAGTCAATGCAGCCCGGCAATGACAAACCATTTACAATTTTAGCAAGTTGTGATGTAAGTTTTATATAGTTTTTTTTTTTTTTTGCCAATATACTCTGAGCATGGTAGTAGTCAGCTATCGATACAAAAGCAGAAAAGTTGGTGTAGATAGGATTGGAATAAATGCACGTGCAGGTAAGTTCTTGAACATTTCAACTGGTGCTCTGAGAAAACCTGCAATAAATAAATAAATAGAAAAGTTCAAAAACAGGCGTACCCATTACAAAATATCTCATCTGGTATCAGGTATTACAATGTGTCAGTCCAGGTTCAATTTAAGTTGACTCAGTCAACAGCATTTGTGGCATATTATTGCCAAAAAAAAAGATTTCCAATTGCTTCTATGAATATATATTTAATATGGCATTTCATGAGAAATCCAGTGACTTTGTCATATTTTCATTTCATTGTTATTTTATTGGAAGATAAATGAAATAAATAAATAAAATATGAAATACCCGTGCATTTCAATAACAGTTTATGCTTTGTATATATTCTCAGCCTGAGTACATGCACATTCAGGACAGATGTGCTTACTGACAGTATAACGCACACAAAACTGTCAAGAGCTTATATGCAAACTATATCTCCACTTGCCATGGCTGTGCGCTGCTGCTTTGAAAAAGCATTCTGGAATTTCTTCTTAAAAGTAGCCCACCATGGATGACCCAGATGGGACTTGAACCCACAATCTCCAGCTCCGGAGGCTGACGCCTTATCCATTAGGCCACTGGGCCACATATACCGAGAGATTAATGCAAGAAATATGGTAATTCCACCTTTCTGTACCTATGGCTATGCTGTTTTGAAAGAAGCATCCTGGAATTTCTTCCCAAAAGCAAAGCAAGTGGGACTTGAACCCACAACACCAAACACTGAAAAATGACATCTTACTCATAAGTCAAAATCCCAAGTATAGGAGGTTGACGCCTTATCCATTAGACCACTGTTCCACTTCAAAGAGTGCTTTGTGTTGTCTTAACCTGAGAGAGCACATGCACCATCAGTCCAATAGGATTCTTCATGGCTGTGCTGCATTGACAGAATCATCCTGGGATTTCTTTCACAGCCAACTTAAAGATAACTCACCAAAGACAACACACAGTAGCCAACTCCAGAGGATAAAGCACTGTCTTTGCGCGTCCATGCACGGTCAGGCCAAATGTGTATTCTGACAGTCTGATGCACACAAAACTACCAGAGTTAAACAAATTTACATTTCCAATTGCAATGCCGCATTGATAGAAGCATACAGGAATTTCTTGCAAAGCCAAGTAACCAAAGGAAACGAGATGGGATTTGAAACCCTAACCCCAGCTCTGAAGACTAACATCTTATCCATTAGGCCACTCTAATAGTCTTAACATGAGAAAGCAGATGCACCATCAGTGTGTGTGCACTTTGGATGGGTTAAACGCAGAGCATGAATTCAGCCTTGGCTGTATGTCATGTCACTTTGTCTTCCAGTAGAATTCATGATGGCTATGCTAAAGTGATAGAATCATCCTGCATTTTCTTTCAAAGCCATCTTGAAGATAAATCACCAAATATGATCCAGGTGGGAATTTAACCCAAAAACCCCAGCTCTGAGAGCTGATGCCTTATCCATTAGGCCAAATGTAAATACAAGTTTGCATTATCTTAGCCTGAGAGAGAGCACATGCGCCATCAGGTCTGAAGGATTCTTAATGGCTAAGCTGCATTAATAACACATTCCAAACATATTATCTGAAAAATCTGCATTGTGCCCATAAAGATTTTTTTTAATGGGCTTTTACATTTTCAGCTTATGAGCACATGTACTCTTTGGGGAAAAAGTAAGTGTCAAGCATTGTTGTTTGTTTCCCCAGTTTTTTATTTTTAATGTAGGCCTATCTCTACAGTAATTTTTTATTTTTATTGAAGGGGTATGGTTAGGGTTAGGTTGTGTAGTTATAATTACAATACAATAGGTCTGTCTTTGATGTTAAATTAATTTATTACATATTTTTGATATTTCATACTTCAAAAGGTTTTAAAACATTATGGGTTTTCCTCAAAAAATGCATGTTTGCTGTACTGTTACTGCAATGCCTTACTCTTTAAATAGGCGGAAACAACTGTTAAATCGATTTTTTTTTCAAGGAATTACAGTTCCTACAGTTACTAAATTACGACAGAAATAAAAAGAGTAGATGTCACTACGACCCAACAGTGGAAGAGTTGCTGGTGTTCAGTAGGTGGCGGTAATGACCCAAAGTTGTGAGCGGCCGTTAAACACGAAGAAGAAGAATCTCCAATCAGCGAGCGACTCTTCTCAGTTTGAACGCGAAGCGGTTTGTTGTAATGGTGATCAGTTCTGTTCATATTTGACATTCATACAGTTATTAATGATCCCGAGAAGAGCTCTGCATGTCAATAACACGCTGTAGAGGTACAATCAGTTGGCATCATATTAACGCTTTTCATTTTTTAAAACATGCGCATCGTAGTGCAGATGTTTCCTGTAACGTTACAAAAGTTAGCGTTTAGCTTTTAGCGTTTTATCTCGATAATGAAGTTATCATTTCGACTTTTAAAATTTCACTAACATTTTTTTTAATTTAATTTACATTGTTATTTTCAGTAACCGAAAACAGTTTGTTCTCCAAATGTGTATATTTGAAACCGTTTGGTGTTTAGTTCAAGTTCATCGTTAGCTCGTGTTGATTTTTAGCGCCTGGGGTTAGGTTTAGGATGTTTGTTTTGGTATTAGCATACAAACTTTTTCAGGGGATCCTGAATTAATGATCACTTTCAGCTACACTCATCTAGAAGATTAATATTACGAATAAGCCTAAACCATCTAGGCATCTCAGTTAAATAATGCCACTTTATTTTTGTTTACATGAAGAGATTTTTAGATTATCTCCTCTTTTTTTTATTTATTACATGGACAATGCATATTAATAAAAAATTCTGTCAATATGCCAGGTTTAATTTGTTAACATTAGTTTTACAGCCTTTGTTTAATAAACTTTTCATGTTTATATTAGTTTACAGTGCATTGATTATTCTGAACTGATCTTTAAGTATTAGTAAATATTGAAATTAATAGTATCTAAAGTATTGTTCGTTATTAGTACGTGCTAACTTAAAAATGAAACCTTGTTGTAAAGTGTAACTAACATTAGAAATAAACTGTTACTAATAAAACAAAGGAATTATACTTATTTCACAACATTGCATTTTGAAGTTCCTTTTTTTTCCACATTTGAAAACATGATCTTGCCTTTACGTTTATTTTATAATAATTGTTTAATTCTACTCTGTGTGTAGTAAAGCTCCAAGATGAATGCAAGAGGAAGAAATGGGCCGTTGTTTATCAAGACGTACAGTAAAAGAATGCGAAAGGTGGAGCCGTGGTTCTCTCCTGACCTGAAGAAAGCAGCTTTCTCGTTTTCAAGCACACTTTCATCCGATCAGTCCATAACAGAGACCACACAACCCAAGAAACGGTAAAACACACATGCATGCATTTAATCCTTAACTGTGGTTTAAATTTTCTATAGGGAAGCTGATATTGTCAGTGACAGTTCATTTGTCTGTGAATAGGAGAATAAGAGAAAGAGCCTCCCGTCCTGCCAAGAGCAAAGGCATGACTGCTATAAAAGAGAACGAGGAAAACTACGCACCATCCTCATTGTTCAGGTCTGGACTGTGGCAAAACAACACAGTAGAACACACAGTTCACTAACATTGTGCAGAACAGATGAAATATCCACAGAGAATACATTAAACTTGCTTGAATATTGGCTGTGTATTAGTGGCTTATTCTGCATGAGCATATTTTAGATCCTTTAATCCATCCCATACCGAAATTTAACAACTACCTTACTAACTATAAATAAGCAGTAATTACGAATTTGAGTCTAAAGTCTTATATAACAGTTAGTTAACAGTGTTTACCTTCACTGTACCGTATGGCTTTGTTTCTGCAGAAAGAAGACAAATGCAAAACCATCAGTAAGGACTACAGCTGTGAGGAAGACTCGAACGGCTAAAACAAATAAACAAATCATTCTCAGCAGCAGTGAAAATGAGGATGACTCCTGTATGATAAAGAATAGAATTCGTCCGAAAACGTCTGCTGGTGAATGTGCTGGGTGAGGCTTGTTATACATTTAGTTTAAAAAATCACTGCTACTTGATTTCGCATGAGTGAAATATTGTTTTGTATCTGTGTAGTGCTGAGAAAGTGTTCGGCGCTCAATGTTTGCCTAAGTTCGTCACACATCGCAGAAGACCACCGGCACCCATCCAAACCAAGCCGATCGTAAGTAACAGTCTGCTAGGGGGGTTCTTGGTTTCTATTGGATTGTCATTAAAACATATTTTTCTTTCCCTCTAGTCTGTTGATGATTCCTTAGAAGACTTCCTTCCTCAATTCCCCCAAAACAAACGGAAGCCGCTTCACATTGGCTCCAATAATCACGCTGCTCTCAAGAACCGCGTGGCTCTGGCTGAGGTCTCGTTCAATGACAGCGATGACCAGCAGCTCCCAAGTAAACGTCCTCTGCTGTCGAGCACACCTTCTCTGGTCTGCAGACGGCTCCAAACCTTACCAGAGCCCTCCATCAGTGAGATCTCCTCCCTCAGCTTTGATGAACTTCACCAGCCTGCAGAAAACAACTACAGCCTTCATAATCTGAAGAATATGAAAGCGTGTGACAACAGAAGTCATCAGCTCACAAACCCAGGCATATCCTCCGGAGAGAGAGTGATGGAGCAGAGGGATGCAGTTGTGGAAGAGAGAGCTGGGGATGGAGAGAGGGATAAAAAAGGAAATCCTGGATGCGTTTCAAGACAGTCACATCTAGAATCTTTAGCAGATGAGTTAAAGAAGAGGTGAGTAATGCCTCTTTATTCACAAAGTGAAAACTCTTACACTTGTGATTTATGATTATTAATTTTTTATTATTATTAGAAGAGATTTTTTTTGGCCGAAAACGTTTACATGACCAGTCAAAAGTTTGGAAACCTGTGTGTAATGACATTTCCAGCTTGAATGGTTATAAACAGTGCCACAGACTTAAGGTTGGTCTTTTTTCAAAACAGACTCTTGGCAGGTTATTGTAGAAGTGAAAAAGTTATAATGATTATATAACAAAAAAGTTATGTTTATGAAAATATTTAAAAAAAAAATATTTTATATAAGATTCATATTTTACAAAACATGTTTTACTCTAAAACTGCTAGAAAATCTTAATTCTGAACAAGTTATATTCCAAATTTGAGGTTGATATCTCAAAAAATGAGCTTTCAGTGAGTTTGTTTGGGCGCAGTACCAATGTTCTCCACTAAATGAGCATCCAACCCCATTACTGACCATTTAAGGGCGCCTTCATTTGCATAAATGGTTTAAGTGACCCGAAACATCTTTTTACATAATTTTCTCAATATTTATAAAGTAGACATCACATTCAGAAGTATTAAGGCTCAGTATGGCAGTATTTGATTTCAATTCAACCTCAAAAAACACATGCTACGAGAACCCTGGTTAATGCATCCAAAAAGGATAATCTATTGTTTTTTTATATATCCAAAACACTTTTAGACCCTTTTAAAAAAAAAAAATAGAATGGATGTTATCTTTTGAACACTCTTCTTGAAAATGAATAAAGATTTTTTCATGATTTTCCATGATTTCAGGTCAGAAGGTCAGAACGCACTCTCTGACTCTGATGAGATCTCTTCTTGCATATTAATAAATTACAGTTGGTCTTTAAAATATTTAAAAAGAATGAATATTTAAATAAGTTCCCGTTGTTTTGTTTGATATATAGGTGTCGCACTGTGGATGTAGCCGTAAATCTAAAAAAAATAGACGTCTCGGATCATCTGTTGGTGCAAAGCTGCGTCAGGGAACGAGAAAAGAAAATCTCCTCTGATTGTTTGCAGTCGTCTGTGGCAGCAAACAGCCAAACCTATATAACTGTATCATCCAGCTGCTCCTCTCTATCCAAACCATCACTCTACCTCTCCTCAAAGTCTCCGTCCACTTCCCCTTTTGCTGGAGCTGTTTGTTCAAAGCAGTCTCTTATTGGGCGTCTTAAGGCTGAATGTCTGTTATCTTCCCTCGCTGTCAGCGTTCCCCGTCTGGACTTGGATGCGTATCCTTCTGTCCACCAGAGGGCAGCAGAAGCGCCCTGCCACAGGGACAGTGCATCCTCTCCACCTCTCAAAGAGACGGGGAACGTCATCCCAACCAGCTCCCAGACTCCCAGAAACCCTGAAGGAGATGTTCAACACTCGTCTGCATCATCCCGACCCCCTCCGGTCTCTCCGTCTGCCTCTGCAGCTTATAGCAAAACACGTCCTCCTGCTGTGCCTAAAGAACGCACTGGGTCTGGTACTGGCACCGGCCGCAAAGTTTGTGTGAGTGGACTTAATGTCAGCCGCTGGTCAAAGAGGGGCGCTGGAGAATTCAATGAAAAGCGGAGGAAAAAGGACGGACGGATAAAGACGGTGTCAGGAGACTGGGGCAGCATGTCTTCTGTAGGGGTCAGTTGTCACTGTCATACACTCCTGTGCTCATTTTACTGTAGCTAATAGTCACTTACACTCTTTGACAAGTAGATGAAGGTTTTTTTTTTTTTTTTTTTTTATATATATATATATATATGGTTTTTACGTTTTACAATTTGTTTTTTTGAGATGCACATTTCAGATATCTATTACGAAATGTATGCATGGGTCAAGGCACATTAATTATTAGTTAAGCAGGTAGTATATTATATATTTTTGTTTACTTTAGGCGATTTCCAACCTTAAATTCTGAGGATTTTTTTTTTTTTTTTTGCTAAATGCCACTTAGTTGTTGTAACTGATTGAATTGGAGTTAAATGGAAGGATTGAATGTTTAATCCGCTTGCTTGTCTTCTCTGTGTGTTCATGCAGGACTCAGCATGTGGCTGGCTGCAGGGCACCAGTGGGATCGGTCTGGCTGTAACGCCTCTCAGGATGGAGCAAATGAATCTGTCTTCCATTCTGACCAACTTTACTCCCGACACACTCACGACACACTCCTGGGGCCGACTAAAGGCAGCACTGTCCCTGCATAAGAAGAAGACTGGTATGTGTCTGCAGCAGACCGGATAAGCCAGTAGTCTACGATTCATACACCAAACTACTCTTCGTTTGCATATCTAAGAGCTAAAGGGGCATTTGACATGTTAAATGACAGCTGGCCAGCATTTAGTGCCACCTTTGTTTTGATAGCGCTCTCCTTCTGACAACTTAAAAGCATGTAAAATGGTCTTCAGTGCTTGTCACTTTTCCTAAAAGCTCTCGTTATGTATAAACACCTGAATGTGTGTGTGTGTGTGTCCCACAGCATTTGCCACCCCTCGCCGCTTGGTTCAGGCTCATCTGAAGTCCCCAGGTGCTGTATTTCCACCTGACCACAGTCTAGACCTGTTTGCTTCCCCTTTCTGTACACCGTCCAGATTCCCAGCTTCACGCTTGCTCCGCTCCACCATCAACACCCCCATGGTAAAGACTACACTCAACACTAATGAACAGGTTTTTTGCTAAAGGTCTAGTTTAACTCGAGGAGGTTTGGGATCAGTAAGATTTATAATGTTTTTCTCTCTCTCTTATGGTCATCAAATCAGGAAAAAAAAATACAGAAAAAAACAGTAATATTGTGAAAATATTATTACAATTTAAAATATAGTTTTTGTATTGTAATGCACTTTAAAAAATAATTTATTTCTGTCTTGTGTCACATGATCTTCAGAAATCATTCTGATTTATTATCAGTGTTGGAAACAGATGTGCTGCTTAATATACATACACATACAGACATACTTTTGGAACCTTTGATGCTTTTTTTCTGGATTCTAATATAAATTAAAAAAAAAGAACAGCATTTATTCAGAATAGAAATATTTTGTAACAATTTAAGTCTGCACTGACTTTTTTTTTTTTTTTTTTTTTAAATCAATTTAACACCTCTTTGCTGAATAAAAATATTTTCCCCAAACGTTTGAAAGCTTTTGTTACAAAAGATTTCTATTTGATATAAATACTGTTCTTTTTAAATTAAATTAATGTCTTCAATAAAATGTTATTGTAATATGTGACCCTGGAGCACAAAAGCAGTCTTGAATCTCTGGGGTGTATTTGTAGCAATAGCCAAAAATACATTTTAAGGGTCAAAATTATCGACCCATTCTTTTATGCCGAAAATCATTAGGATATTAAGTAAAGATCATGTTCCATGAAGATAGTTTATAAATGTTCTACTGTTTATATATCAAAACTTAATTTTTGATTAGTAATTTGCTTTTTTTAAGAACTTCATTTGGACAACTTTAAAGATGATTTTCTCAATATTTAGATTTTTTTTTTTGCTCTCTCAGATTCCAGATTTTCAAATAGTTGCATCTCAGACAAATATTGTCCTCCCAACAAACCACACATCAATGAAAAGATGATTTATTCCGCTTTAAGTTGATGTATACATCTCAATCTAAAGGTCAAGGGTCACATGTGGTAATACATCTAACAGAACTAGAGATGATTCTTATCTCTTTGTTCCAGATTTCATTACAGATCATCTCAATGATTTCTCTTTGTCTCTATTCTCCTTTTTTTTGACCGTCCTCCCTTGTCTGTGGTCTAGGCTTCGTATGATGAAGATATCAGTGATGCAGAAAAAGTGTATCAGGAATGCCATCAGAGCGGCCCACTTTCCTTCAGTGACTGCATCCCTCCGGCTCGCATGAAGCTCTGCAGCAAGATCGGAGAAGGGACGTTTGGAGAGGTCTTCTCCACCATCAACGATTCCAACAAGACCGTTGCTCTCAAAGTATGTGCACGTGATAACTGCTGTCGGACACATCCCAGACACTCGTAGTATTTACCTGTTTATCTTTATCTATAGATCATCCCAGTAGAAGGCAGTCAGCAGGTCAATGGTGAACAACAGAAAACCTTCGGCGAAATCCTCCATGAAATCATCATTTCCAAGTAGGATGTCTTGCATAGTTTAGGAAAATCTGAACGTAATGGTGTGTAGATATTCAAACGCATCTTTAAATGTTATTACAGAGAGCTGAGCTGTCTTAACATGAAGGAGATCAACAAGACAGACGGTTTCATTGGACTCAACAAGTATGCCTTCTTTACTTCTCTGCTAGCTTGAATATAAAATGAGGAGATTTGTGTGGGGTAGAGTTATAAGTGATTTTTCTTTTGTGAGTGAACTATTCCTTTATCTTTTAGTCTTCATTGTGTTCGTGGATGTTATCCGGACGCTCTGCTCAAAGCCTGGGACAAGTTTGACCGTCAGAAGGGATCTGAGAACGACAGACCTGGTAAGAATTGATATGCCTTTTAATTGTATTATGATATTTAATGTCTATAAATGTAGTACTCATTCTATGGCACAGATTTCTTTGATGACGAGCAGCTGTTTTTAATCCTGGAGTTTGAGTTTGGAGGGAGTGATCTAGAGAACATGAACGGAAAGGTACCTCGAGCGCACTTTTAATTTGTAAACCGTTTGGACTTTTTTTTTTTTTTTAGGTGAACTGTTCCTTTAGAAGTCACTGTAATATCTAAAGCTGTTTATTAGAAGTGTGGTTTTCTTATACTTTGAGCTCTAGCGTTTAAAGAGTTTATGTGTGTGTACCGTCGCAGCTGTCTTCCCTGGTCCAGGCCAAGAGCGTTCTTCATCAAGTCACTGCCGCTTTGGCTGTAGCCGAGCAAGCGCTGAGCTTTGAACACAGGTGAGGTGTTGTAAATGTACCTCATGTGTAAACCCTCTGTCTGTCTGTCTGTCAGTGTAAGCTGATGTTAGCGTTGTGTGCTGGGGTTTCAGAGATCTTCACTGGGGAAACATCCTGGTGAAGGACGTCAAGCACAAGCACAATGAGTTCATCCTAAATGGAACGGTCCATTCCATCGAGACACGGGGGGTTCACGTCAACATCATCGACTACTCGCTCTCACGCCTGGAGATCGGTCAGTCTCGGCAAACTCCAAATCTTTTTGCTGCAACTAGTTTGTTGTCCCATGTTCCCACGTTTAATAATTATATTAGAGATTATTTTCAGGTCCTTCCTTGACTTTCTCAATTGAGATCTAACAACTCAAGTCCTGGTTTCACAGACAGGGCTTAGACTAAGCCAGGATAAGACCATCCTTTAAGTAGTTTTTCTTAAACATGCCTTAGAAAACAAACCACTGGTGTGCATCTTGAGCCAAAACACTGATGTAAGTTAAGATCAATCAGTGCAAGTTTCTTTCAGATTGACACAGCTCAGACTTTTCAGCATTTTAGTCTGAGCCCAGGCTTAAGCCTCGTCTGTGAAACCATACAACATTACAGTACTGACAGTCTGTAGAATTAATTATAGCAAACTTTAATTTCTTGAATTTCTTATAAAAGTTGTTGATTTGCATTTTTGAAACTACTTATCAATATTTGGTCCAAAACTAGCTAAGCTCACTCATTTTCATCCAGCTTTTCTATTCTTACAATGAACAGTGAACTTTTATTTTCCCCTTCATGTTTACAAATGTTAAAAATTGACAGTTGTCCTTTTAAAAGTTTATTTTAGGTTAAATTTGCAACCTTGTTTCCATTATTTGTTCAAATTAACGTTACTTTTACAATCAATCACAGTGATACAAATAAAAAGGATAATTCTCAGAATGTTTGAAACCTCTTGTCTGTGTCTCTCTCTCAGATGGACTGACGGTGTCATGTGATATCTCTAATGATGAGGAGCTGTTTATGGGTCAGGGAGATTATCAGTTTGAAATCTACCGTCTAATGAAGAAAGAAAACAAGTATGTCCTTCAGCCTCAGACAATGTTATTTAAAGTCTTTCATTCTAAACCATTGATTCTCATCTCTCTCTCTCTCTCTCTCTCTTAGTAACTGCTGGTCCACGTATAATCCTCATTCCAACGTGTTGTGGCTACACTATCTAGCTGAGAAGCTGTTAAACATGAAATACAAGAACAAAGGCCAGACCAGCCAGCAGAAGACGCTGAAGAACGCCCTCACATCTTTCCAGTCGGAGATTCTTAGTTTTCCTTCGGCTACAGAAGCTCTTATGAACTGCAGGCTCTTTCAGTGAATTTTTTTTTATTTTTATTAACATAAACGATAGACCTGTATATTTAGAATTACCAGTCCAGGGCAAGGAGCGATATTCTAAAGTTCTGTAAAAAAAAAATATATAAAATAAAATCATGCCATTTATAAAAAAAAAGAAAATTGTAATTTATTGACACGTATATTATCTTGAAAAAGTTACAGGTTCAGCATTGCATGGCAAAACCAGCTTTTCTTGCATTAATTTTTTTTTCTTAGCATTTCACACCATGCTCAGCCACTCATCATCCTTTCTTCATGGTTTAATGCATAATCTCATGACATTTTAAGACACTGGCTCTGTGTGCTGCCGATCGTTCAACAGAATAAAACTGAGATGCATGCTGTAGGAAAGCTTATTTGGTGTTAGCTTGTAGTTGAGTGTAATAATGCAGAAAAAGGAGACTTTGGTGAGCTTGTTTGGGGCCGGAGGACCTCAGAAAGAGAAGTATTTGGTGAACCACTCCTGTTTTTGAGGCTCTTGTCCATCAGAGCCTGTCTCAGCAGGAGTCCTGGAACAAAACACAACAGGAAATGTAGATATGGGAGAAAAAGAGTTAAGAAAAGAAAACACTGAATCAGGAAAAGGGGGGTTATTGTTCGCATAAAAAGTATTTGAATAGGTATTTCACACAAAATGTCTGGATTTTATTTTTTATATCAAGGTTAGAATGTATGCATGCACCTAATTTTTTATGTATTTTTTATCTTGAATATGCAAGGCTTCAGGTGTCAGCTGCATCATATGTGTTATAGTGTGTGCCGTTACTGCACATTTTGACAAATATAGTTGGTCATCTGACTAATCTAGATTTTTTTCCCCAACTCCCTTTTGCAAATATTCAGTGCTGCTACTCGCATTAAACAAAAAGGTGTAGAGATAAAATAATAGGGACTCTAAATAAGATCTTTATTAGTCTTTGGAGTAGATATGAAGAGTTATTTTAGTATTTTTTTAAATACTATTATAGAGTTGTATTTGCATGTTTTCATTTTAATTTAAATCTTTTGTTTACATTTCAATTAAAATATGCATTTTTTTCATGCATTTTTCAGATAAATATAAATTGTATATTGAGTTTTTCTCAGAACAGAAACAGCACCACATACATAGTTTGGATAAAGCATCTGTTTAAAATAAAATATGCATTGATGCATTATTAATTCTCAGTATGGAGATATTCTCAATGCATTGCGTGATTACCTGATGATGTGCTGGCTGTAGTTGATCTGATCTTGTGAAGGTGGATGTTTGTGTCTGATGGAGGCTCTGTGTTCAGCATTAGGGGGAGTGGGTGTGTGTGTTCTTGTTAGGGTGGTGTCTCGCCCGCCCTGTTCCAGACTGGATAATCCACGCTCCATAACCGCTGAGCATTTGGTCTCGGGTGACCCCCCAGCGTATGAGCAGAGGTTCAGGATGCTAGTTTCCTCAACCCTCTTTTTCTATATACAGAAGACGGATTCATTCTGAGCTTCAGTGAATATGATCCTGGATGAATTGTATTCCGACGTGATGTGGGATTCTGTAAAGTGTGTATGCTACCTTCATAGTAGGCGTGAGGGTCCCTGCTTGTGTCCTAGAGTCATAAGGCTTCAATATTTCGTCGCTGCACAGAGGAGGATGCTGGGACAGCTGGTGGAGGTCCTCCTGAAATCGAGATATGTGATGAGCCGAGCATCCTGTGTCTGTTACGTGTCTCTGTGTGTGTGTGTGTGTGTCTCGAACCACTAGACTTCTGATGAGTTGGTCTCTCTCGCTCAGCTTGTCCTGTAGTTTAGCAATGTTGTGCAAGTCTTCTACTCTCCTCTTTCCCCTTTCTTCCCTTTCTCTCAACCTGCAAACATAAGAATCAAGCACACAAAGCAGACATACAAATATTAATTAAATGCAACTTTAATCAATTTAATGTATACCTAATATAACTAAAAAAAATTCAGTTTAATATTATATATATATATATATATATATATATGAGTGTGTGTGTGTAAATGTTATATAAAGCAGTCTTAAGTCTCTGGGGTATAGTTGTAGCAATGATTGTATGAAAATACATTGTATGGTTCAAAATTATATTTAGCTTTTATGCCAAAAATTAGGATATTATGTTCCATGAAGATATTTAGCAAATTTCCTACTGTAAATATATCAAACCTTAATTTTTGATTAGTAACATGCATTGCTAAGAACTTCATTTGGACAACTTTAAAGAAGATTTATTAAATATTTAGATTTTTTGCACCCTCAGATTTTCAAATAGTATCTCGGTCAAATAAAGGTATAGCATTATCTTTACTTTATGCAATACTATGTCTTTATTCTTATATATATATATATATATATATATATATATATATATATATATATATATATACATATATATATATATATATATATATATATATATATATATATATATATATATTATAACTTTATTTACTTACTAATTGTTTTAACTTGATTCTTGAAATCTTATTTTAGATTTGAATGTTGCATTAAAATACTATCAAACTTCAGATTAAGACTTGTATAACATGATATTCTAATATATACAATAATGAGTAAATTCTAGTACCGCTGGTTTCACATTAGCAATAAGGGAGTCTGTTTATATGATGCAATAAAATGCAAAGTGGTAGTAAAATACAGTTAAATAGAATGTTACGTACTGCATTTTTATAGCTACAGTTATTGTCAAATTAGCTATTATATGCATGCATTGTGTCGAGGAATGTGGAATTTGGTTTGCGTTGTGCATTATTGATGTGGGAGGAGTAGGTACTCTGTTTCCAAGGCAACTATGCGGGCCTGTAGTCGTGTTTGGGCTGATATTATGGTCTGGATCTCCATTGTGTGCTCTCTCTTCACACACTCATCTGGTTCCTCCGAGAAACTGCACATCAGATACAAATAAATCAGTCTCAGACATGTACTGCATACATAGCAGATATCAGATTTACTTCTAAATCTGCACATTAATGTGAGCCCGTTTCTACCACTGAATACAAAATAAAAAGCTACTTGAGACTTTTAATCTCAGAATTTTGAATCTTTTAGTTGCATGTCTCATGTTCTGAATTTAAGGGGCTGATTTTCTATAGCTGAAACTGTTTGAATGGGAATAAATAAGCAGTTCTTGACCAGAATAAGCAGCATAGTTTGTCTGTGTGTGTGACCTCTGACCTCTTGTGTTTGTGCTCATCTGTTTGTTCTCTCTGTGTTGCACTCATGCGATCTTTCAGATCTCCGTTCTCTCTCTTTAGCTCCTGGACCTCGCTGCTCTTCTCATCCAGCTGTCTCTCTAGAGACTGTAAGCGGTTCTGCTGCTTCAGATCCTGAGAAGGGGATGAGAGAGAGACATAGATGTGGGGTAATGAACCAATGTGTGTAATATGTGTGTGTGTCCCCATGTGGCTTGTATGTGTACCTGCTGCAAAGCCATCATTTGTGTGTGTGTGTGTATTTCGTTCTGAAGGTCTTCGATCTGCTGCATGTGTCTCTGGGTGACCTGTCTCACCCACTCCGTGTGCTGCTGGGTCAGCTCTGCCTTCTGCTTGTCTGTACACACACACACACACACACACACACACACACACATTAGATCAGACATGCTTACAAAGGTTGACATCTTCAGTCCTGCTCTTGCTCTGCTTTAGTCAGTGGCACTAGATGATGCATTTGTGCAAAATAAGTAAGTATTATAGAAAACATGCAGCTTTGAAGCTTGCACAAACATTCTGTGTGAGGCGTGATGGTTACCCAGCTGGAGTTTGTGCTGTGTGAGCAAGCGCTGTCTTTCTGACTGAAGTTCCTCATGGGCTTGTGCTTCGAGGACCTGAAGAGCACGCTGGTGATTTAACCTTTCCTCACGCAACACGCTTCTGTCCTCCTCGTCTTCATCTTCCTCTTTAACCACCTACAGGACAACACCAAATCACTAACACACAGAGTTCTTGTGTGTGCTCTGTCATCATCTGAACTGTTTCTGTCAACACAGTCAAAGTAAATGGGCTCCAACACATCATTTTTCTAAATAACTTCTTTTGTATCCCAAAAGAAAGAAGAAATACACAGGATTGGAATGACTTGACAGAATGTTGTTTATCCCTTTAACGGCACAAAAGCAGTCTTAAGTCTCTGGGGTATATTTATAGCAATAGCCAAAAAACATTGTATGGGTCAAAATGATAGATTTTTTTATTTATTTCAAAAATCATAAGGAAATTAAGATCATGTTCCATGAAGATAATTAGTAAATTTCCTATAATAAACATATAAAAACGTACTTTTTGATTAGTTATATGCATTCATAAGAATTTCATTTAGACAACTTTAAAGGTGATTTTCACAATATTTAGTTTTTTTTGCATCCTCAGATTCCAGATTTTCAAATAGTTGTATCTCAGACACATACTGTACTCATAACAAAAAAACTGACCCTTATGACTGGTTTTATGGTCCAGGGTCATATAACAGAAATGTGTTAAATGTATTTTCACATAGCACCAATATTTTGGTTAATAATTAGGTCAGGTAATTTTTTTAGAACATATATCATTAATTATGAAACATTTATAATTTACACATTTGTACTTTCTTTTTTTCTAAAGATATTTTGCTTTTGCAAGGACTGGAGCATTCTAGGAGCTTCTGTAATGTTCTGTGATATTCTTTAAGTCATAACACAGAAAACAATTGTCATCCAGCAATGACCTTACACTTCTGAAGTTCTGGAAGACTCACTTTCTCTAACTGTTGTTGTTGGCTCAGTATCATATTGATGCACACGAGTAATAACACTCACCTGTAGCTGCTGCTTCATCAGTCTCTCTTTCTCCTGAATGATGGAGTGAAGCTGAGATCTGAGCGAGCTGTTCATATCTCTCGTCTTCTGGATCTCCTGCTTCATTCGCTCCATCTCTCCATCACCATAACGTCTCTCTCTCTCTCCTTCCATCTTCTCTGAGAGCGCTCTCCTCTCCTCCAACTACACACACAGATGTGTATGTGATGGGTCTGAGGAGACTGTGTGTGTGTGTGTGTGTGTGTGTTACCTGTGTCTGCAGTTCTTCTACTCTGTGTTGCCACAGTTGGTTCGTCTTTCTGATCTCTTCCTCTCTTTCTCTCTTCAGTTCCACGATCTGATCAGAGAACTGCTTCTCAAACTGTAGCCTACACAAACACACACACACACACACACACACGCATTTTTTTAAATTAATAAAATTGCACTTTATACCCATTTTACACTTCAAAGTCAAAGTTAGCACATTATTGCATCTGACGTGTTTCCGCTTGAGTTCTGGTTTAATTGACCAACATGTGTTTAAAGACTGCGTAATATTATTATAACATTACTGTTTTGTTAAGTTGCATACTGTTAGGTAAAAGCATTGTGTGCTGTTGCAGAAATACACAAAAACTACATCCATCCGGTTTGGGCAAACTATACTCACTATATCCACTACCGTTCAAATGTTTGGGGCCAGTAAGATGTTTTTTTTTTTTTTTTTTTTTGTTGAAGGAAATTAATCTTTTATTCAGCAAAAATGCATTTAATTGCTAAATAAGTTTGGTAAATTGATCAATGCATTAGATAAATACATTAAATTGGTAATTTTTTTACAAGTGGTAAACACTGTTCTTTAGAACTTTCTATTCATCAAAGAATTCTAAAAACAAAATTAAGGTTTTCATAAAATTATGAAGCAGCACAAACTGTTTTCAGCATTGATAATAATCAGAAATGCTTCTTGAGTCTCAAATCAGCATATTAAAATTATTTCTGAAGATCATGTGACACTGAATACTGGAGTAACGATGCTTTACAATCACAAAAATGATTTTTATGCATTTTATTAAAATCTAAAACAATGGTCAAACATTACTTGCATTTAAAAGAACTTGATTTTTGTCCTAATAAATGCAATTAAACATTTAAAAAAATCCTAAAACGCATTAATGAATCACATATTTAAAATGCCTCCAAATGAAACATGCAATGTGAGTCAGTTTCTCTCTGTCCGGCGCACCTGATCCTCTCCTCGATGCGGTGATTGCACTGTTGTAGAAGGTCTCGCTCTTGCTGTACAGAAGAAATCTCTGCCTGTAACACTTCCTTCTTTGCAGTGAACTCCTCCTGTGGGAGACATTAAAGAAGAAAGGAGGACAAGGATGGATGGAAGGACAGATCCATGGATTAAGGAATGCATGGTGTGCAGTAATGCGTAGGGACTGAAACAGGACTGACCTGTGTTTGCTGCATGCTGCTGCGTGTGTTTTCCAGTTCTTCTCTCACTCGAACACACTCCGGGCCGCATGTTGTCTGCCGCTTCACCTCCTGCTCTCTATCTTTTGCTCTTTCCTTCTCCTCTTCTCGTTCTCTCTCCAGCGTCTGAATCATCTCCTCCAATTTGGACATCTGCAAGCCAAGAAGACTCAGATCAACAAAAACCTTCTACAGAATCTTAATTTAAAGCAACCAGAGGTTAAGGTTGTTTCTCATGGAGATACAATGGGTCTCAATCTATTCTTTAGTTCAGGAGTAAAGTAATTGCATATTACAAACGTAATCTTGTCAAAAGTGAAAATTTTTAGAGCAACAAACTTTTAGGAATAAATTGAGGGGAACACAATACGTCAAAATGCAAATGTCTAGGAAGCACACACTTCAGATTTCAAATACAATCCCCATTGTACGGTTTAATTCATTTTACAGAAACTTGAATAGCTCTACTCTCAACCACTAGAATATGGAAATAACTGTTATTGTACCTCTTAATCAAATAGCAAATAAATAAATAAATGATGATGACGTTCTTCCTCAAGTGTTTTCGTCTTGTTCTCTGGTGCAAATATCTAGAGACTTCAATCAAGATCCATTTACTGAAGATGCAAAATGACACATGAGAAACTGTGTAAATCAAAATGAAGTGAGTTTATGAGAACAAATCATGCCAATCTTCATTTTCTTTCACAGGTGAATGTATCTTGATTTAAGCATGTTTAGATATTTGAATTAGAAATGCACACGATATTTAAAGCTAACATCTTTTTGTTACACTGGTTGAAAATCTCTTCAAGTCCTGATAGCAATCAATCAACAATTAAAGTGAGTTGTGAAAGTTATAATATTACACTGTGCATTTACGTCTAAATGCCATTATGTTTAATGCATGCACACAATTTATAATAACTTTGTATTTTGTTACTTTGTGACATCTACAACAAAGAAGCCTGGTGGCATGTTCAAAGATGTTGTTTATAAATAACTAACTAAATATTAATGCACTTAAAATAGGAAAATGAGTCACCTGTGTCCTGATATTTAAAGCAGGTTCTCAAAGGTTTGGTCATGAACTATTGGTTGTGCAACAAAATAGCGCTGCCAGTTAATTCCAGCAATACTGAAGTGATTGAAATATGAGGACATGAACTGAGAGATCTGCATTGTGCAGTGTAAGTTCACTTATGCTTTCTATTCTAAATATAGCTTTAAATAAAACAATTGCTCATGAGGATATTTTAATCTCAGCAATTCAGCAGCACTGTCACACTGTGAATTAGATAACGTGCCTTTCAGCCCTGTTCATTTCCTAAATCACTTTGCAGGTGCTATGTAACCCATCTGCATTATTTTGCAAATCTGTAAAGAAACACTATCATACATCGCCTGAGTCTTTAACCAATTAGAAAGAGTTGTGTGTATATAGCTCAGGTTATTTGTGGTGACCTGATTCAGTAGTAGTTCAACAATCCTATGCAAACATATTCAAGATTGTTCAGTTTTTTAAGCGGAAAAGCAAAGGACAGGTGTGTTTTTCTTCTTCTCTTGTCTGGTATTCTTTACCTCTCTGTGGGACAGCTGTAGTTGGTTGTGTAGCTCTTCTCTCTCATTCTCTAAAGCCTTTCTCTCTTTTTCTGTGGTTTTCATCTGCTCCTCAATCTGTAGACAAACCAACATTATAATGTCAAGTCACCATTATTTGGACAGCGCTTTATACAATCCTGGATGTGTCAAAGCAGCTTTACAGAGTCAAACGGCAAAAAACAATAATTTTTCAGCTTCTTATGCAAGTTAATTTCAATATTTCAACAAAAATATCAGATTATATTACTCATAATCCTGCATTTGCTATTGCTTAACTTGTTTTAAAGAGGGTCCACATCTTTGAGGCTGCTTTTTTCCCCTTTCCTAAAGTCAATTACCATGTTAGTATTTTATGCATTTAGCATAAACTTTCATCCAAAATTATTTATATTGCATTTAAGTTATATATTGTTCTTGCATTTCCAGGCAGTTAACACCAAACATACTCTTTGAGCTACAGAACACTTTTGGGTTTTTTCATGTTTTTTATTCTGTATTCTCCTGTCAAAATTCTCGTCAATGTCATGCGATTCCCTGTTCCTTCATGTGTTCCTTTAGTTCAAGTGTCATGTTTTCATTGGTTCATTTTCTTGTCACATGGTCTTTTTTAGTTCTAAATTCTGATTGGTTCATTTTTCTCAGCTCTACTCTGTCATTGGCTGTTCTTGTCATGTGTCTCTCGTATAGTTTTAACAAAATTTGATACAAAAATTTCATTCTAAACCTTCTTTATTTGGTGGAATACGTAAGAAAACATTCCGAGCGTAATACTTCAAATATAGAACATGTGTTGTATGGATTTTATTGTGCTACTTTGTTCTTTTGGGAGTGTGAAACCCTCTGGTTCTCATTTGCTACTCATTCATTGCATGAAAAAGGCTGAACATTTTCATGGAAATGAGAAAAGTCATGCGGGAATGACATGAGGAAGAAGTTTTTATCTTTGGGTTTTTAGCTCATGTAGCTTTAAGAGTTTTTCTACAGCTGACGGCTAATCTCTGCATGTTCATAAAGTTGAGTCAAATTTCTGAATGCAGAATATTCATCATATGTTAATGTTGCTCTGATTTCAAAATGACCAATTTTTGCAGCTTAGTTTCCATAATTGGTCCAAATGGACTGGGGTTGGAGCCACTGGATTGTGAATAATGATGTCTATGCAGCCCAAAGAAAAAAAATGTTATGTCCTCATTTGTCAAGAGGGCAAAAGTTTGCATGAGAAGAGCAGCTGTAACTTGTCGTGATACCTGCTGCGTCGTCTTCTTCTCTGCGTCCAGCATTGCCTGCGTACACCGCAGCTCACTGCCGTGTTTGCGTATCACTTCTTCCAATGCTTTCCCAAGCTGTTCTTTCAGCCTGACTTTCTCTTCTTCCATCTTCTGCTGCACCTGTTTCTTCTCTTCTTCCAGCTCCTGTCTGTCATTCTCTCTTTCGTTGTCCACTTCCTGTTGAAGGCGCCTGATCTCCTCAGTGTGAGCACGCTGCAGCTCCAGACGCATAGAGGATAGAGCATCTGCATGCTAAAACACACACACACACACACACACACACTACTCTTAATGATATAAACCTGTAATCCTGTAGTTCTGAAAGAATGACACAATGTCTTTTAAGCTTCTGATGTGTCAGCCATGATGCTTGGTTGACCATTAAAATAAATTTTATAGTGTGCTTTACTCATTTGTGTGTGTGTGTGTGTGTGTGTGTGAGTGTGTGTGAGTGTGCATGACTTTCATGTCAGAGATGGCATTCATTTGGGATGCGATTTCACAATTCGGTTTATGTCAGATGCTGTAGAGAATAGAAGAGGTGTTTAAAAGCACGAGACAAATTTCAGGCACTGTAAAATATTTTTTTCATTCAGTTATTGGAAAAAATTATTAGAAATTCTTTTATCAGTATGTGGATGATATTGAATATTTGTGCACGCTCATTTCTCCTATTTTTACTTTTTAGATTACCTTTGCTTTCAGCTAATACTCACATATCTTCTTGAATCTATAAAACACCAATAGTTGAAAAAGACTGTATTTTATAGTGAATTATTATACATGTGATGCCTAAATTCACAAATTATTTAAACAAAAAAGAATAGTAAAAAGTATAGTTTTAAACATGCAATTCAGCATATTTTGAATTAGTTTTAGATATAATATTTTTATTAGTTTTTTTTTATGAAAACGAAAACTTTACGTTTACTTTGTAAACGTGCCTTTGTCATTTTTATTAGTTTTAAGATTTCTATTTAACTTCTATTTTTCATTCAGCTTTTTTTAAATTACCGAAAACAATTTTTAATCATTTTAATTAACAATATTAGCACTGCTGACACACCCGACTCAGAACTAACATAAAACCCTGAGTTTTGCGCTTGTAGTTATGACATTGCGGTGCAGTAACTCATAAACACAATCCTTCATCCGTGACGTGAATGCATGTTTGTGGGCGGGGCTTGCCTGTTTGAGCATGCGTGCGTGGTCATTGGATCGGCTGCTGTTCTGAAGCTCCAGCTCTTTGTTTTTAATGTTGAGACGACTGAGTTGAGACCTCAGCTCTTCTACTTCAGCAGAGACCCTCACCTGAGACCAACTCTGACTCATTAACTCCTCTGCAGAAATGAGGAAGATGATGATTAGATCAAAGGAAGCCAAATATTCAGTGAACAAGCTGGTGATCACAACTCTTACCTGGCAAAAGCAGTCATTTATTTTAACAGAAATGAAATAATTATTATCAAACGGACTATAAACGACAATGGGTGATTTTAAACTTATTTACCGCTGAAATTATGCAACTATTTTTTATTAAACGTTACATTAGTACAATTAATTATATAATAAAGAATGCATAAAAATATTACGCATTTAATCATGCCATGCAATCCCATGTTTAAATTCTGTAAAAAGGGATTTTTCTTACATTCAGAGCATTTTAAGGTTTAAGTACCACGATTACGCTTCAGCTTTGTTTCCTGAGATGCAGACAGATGTGGTGCAATGCAATGGAACAGAATGCTTAGATCTCGAGACACATTTTTCAAACTATCTGACAGCAAAAACAGGGCACTTATGATGGGAGGCTGAAAAAAGAGGTGTGATGCAAAAGGCATAGATGTCCATCATAGATATAGACCAATAATTATAAAAACAGTACTGACGAAACACTGAAAATGCTTCTTGTGTGGTGAATATGGGCATCTTCTCAGTGGGAATAAAACACACCCACAGACATATTTATTTCTAAATTGACTTTTTATTTTGTCTGTTTAATTATTTATTAGACCGTATTTGAAATATCGTATACCAAATAGTGATTTTGGAATTCTGCAGCATGTCTCTGATTAATGTGATCCCATATAATGCTGGAAATAAGTACACAACCAGCTTTTCACTGATCTGTACTGTGTGTGTGTGTGTGCGTGTGTGTGTGCATGTGAGTGTGTGTGTGTGTGTGTGTGTGTGGACCTGACTTGCTCTGTATCTCATTTTCTTGCAGTAATAATCGCTCTTTGGCTACAGCTAACTCCTCGTCTGCCTTCTTCGCCACATCCTCAGCCTCGGCCACCCGGTGACGCCCGTCCTCCAACTGCTCCTCCAGCTCCTGGAGAGAGGAAAAACATCAATAAGCATAACTATTCCAATTACTTATAATGCTGTCCCTTTCACACTGCACATTATGTGACAGATCGGCATACATAGGAATAAGTGATGCATGGAATGGCATAAGACTTCGATTCCTCCCCTTGAAATTTCCCTTGCATTGTATCTTGTTCTGTCAAAAACATCTGAGGGTGAGTACATTCACAGCACACTTTTTAATTTAAGGGTGAACTGCCCCTTTAAGAAAATATTCCATCACAGCAGCTGCTCTGAGTTGCAGATCTGATTAATTTTCTGTGAAGTATGACGAGCTAAAGAAGGGAGGGTGTTACTCATCTTTAGGCACATTTAAAGCACATTATGTGAAAAGCTACATCGGAGACGGAGGAGTCAATGCTGCATGACTAGCAACTCTTACTGATCTAATCGCTTGGTTTTATCCTGATCTAAATACTAAGTGTAACGACTTACTTCTGTGTCCCACTTAAAAAAGCCTATGTTATTTTTATTTTCTGCAAGTTCTGTGCAGACTTTGCTGTTGAAACACTGATTACAGATCTGTGGGGTGTTATCACAGATGGTTTAGTGATTTGGTGGTGTGCCATCTGTTTCCACACAGCTGTGTGTCTGAGTGACGGGAATTGTGGGTGTTTTTCTGATCCTCTAATCGCTGTCTCAGTGAGATACAGAAGTGTCAGTCACAGCAGTGATTACTGCCCCCTGACACTGAGATGAACACCCCACTGGAAGATCGGGTACACTTCTGGTTTATATTTTATATATATAAATGCATAAATAGAAAAATTTATATTCACCATATAAATCTCCATGAATTACAATTTCCAGTTTTTCATGATCATGGGAAAATATGATGATAAGGCGAGCTTGTGTTTGAAATTTAAAAAAGTAAAAAAAAAATGTATTCAGTTGATCTATTATTTATATTTAATTAAACAAGGAAATGTCACTACATAGTGAGAACAGTTTACAGCCTAATAATAAACCTAATAACTCTCATTAACAGCTGCTCCACACCTGATCATATTTTCTGTATGTTACATGCCATAAGTGCTAAAAAACTATGTCCAGTATTGTACAGATATTTATTTAAAAGAATTTTGCTCTAAAAAAATCGGTCATAAATTGACACCTGACAAAAAACGAAATTGGTCAGAATTAATTAAAATTAAAATGTTTAATATATTATTAATAATATAAATCAGTAATGAAATATTTTATGAATGAAATATTGAAACTATAATAACCGGGCCATGACTGATACTGATGTTTCCTATAGAAAAAACAACATAAATAATTGTTAAATCTGTCTGTAGAGAAAATATCTGTATCCCCGCACCACCAATATTATATAAATATTTATATAGGTTTATTAAAGTAGAGAGGAATCATACACAATAGTGTCTCATGGAATAACTATTTAAGGATGTTATATTGTCAGGATTCACCTGGAATGAGCAGAAGTGTCAAAAAGTTCATTTTGGAGTTAATTACCTCTACTGTCTCCTGCAGTTCGCTGCAGCGTCTGTTGCTCTCATTCAGCCTCTGTTCCTGAACCTCCAAGTCAGTCTCCGCTTTTCTCAGCCTCTGCTGAAGTGTTGCATTCTGGGACTTGCGGTTTTCTTGCTCTCTCAGGTGCCACTGGTTGATGTGTTCAGTGAGGCTCTTTTGTAGCGTCTTCTCAGCTGTCTTTTGCTCCTCCCTCTTCTCTTCCTCCATCTCCTTCATTCTCCTCTTCCACTCCTCCACATCTCTCTTCCATTCCTTCTCTGCTCTCTCCTTCTCCTCCCTGAAAGCCTGAAGCTCCTTTCTCACGGTTTTCAGCCTTTCTTCACACTCCTCCTCTAGTCTCTTTCTCTCCTCCATCTCTCTCTTCCTCTCCTCCTCCAGTCTGTGCATCTTCTCCTCTTCCTCTCGCTTCCTCTCTTCATCTCTGGCTCTGCGTAGCTCTTGGCACTCGCTCTCTAAGCGCTGGTTTTCTTCCAGTGTTTGTTGCAGTAGCTTGTGTTGCTTGTCTCTCTCCGTCTGCAGATTCTGGTAGTCTCTGCGCAGATCTGACGTCTCTTGGTTTAACACAGCTATGCGCTCCACATACTCTATTTCAGCCCTCTGTCCACGCTCCTCCACCTGAAACGGACACACATCCACACATCCTAAGAAGTGATTCTATCCATCTAATATGCTTATTATGAACGCATGTGTATGTGTGAGCACTTATGGGTTTTACTTCCTCTACAGTGGCCTGCAGCTCTAGAAGGCGTGTCCTCAGAATAGATGCTGACTCCTCCTCTTCCTCATCCTGATCTGCTTCCTCTTGCTCCTCATTCTTAGTGTTTAAGGAATATATCACCTATGCATAAAACAAAAACACACACACACACACATTATTTATCTGCACTGTGGATTGAAGTAAAGGTGTGTATGCTAACGCCACACTCTTAAAAATGAAGAATCTTTACTGGCATCTATGGATGCATGAAGAACCATAAACATACATGAACCTTTTTAATGCACAAAAAGGTTATTTATAGTGAAAACAGGTTCTATAGATATTGATTCTTTAAAAAAATGTTCTTCAGGAACCATAAATGGTTCTTCTATTGCATCACTGCAAAATTCCCTTTTGGAAGCTTTATTTCATTGTCATTTCACGCATATAGCGTCTTGTTTTTAGTGATGAAATCTTTCACCTCTCTGATCGATCAGTCACACCCACAGTCTGCAGTAATTGAGCTGCAGTTTATCTAGTACATGTGTGTGTGTGTGTGTGTGTGTGTGTGTTCTACAGATGTCTGTTTTAACCTTCTTTGAATGTTTGTGATTTCTTGTGCACAGCTGTGCGACTGTGTTTGGCACTTTCAGATGAGATCAGTGTCCAGTTTCAAGCATTAGAGGCACTAATCCCAAGCTTCTGTTGTTTGAATGTGTTCGATAAACTATTTATATGAACATGTAATATGTTTTAAACTCCTGGTCCCGTATAAGTGGATGAAAGTGGATGGATGGACACTTTGGATTTCTATATCACCTCCTAAAATAAAGGTTTAAGGTCTGTCCAACTTCAGAGGAACAACTTTGACATAACCTTTAGAAATGATATTTAAGAAATTGAAGTAAGAAACGTGTTCCCATGTCCCACCATAACCCTATTATCCATTATCTATCTAGATTTATTCTCCATTACAGAAAAAAGTTCCTAAGAAATAATTAATTGACAGCTAAGCATTAATTGAACCCTTTTGGAAATATATAATGTAATTGTTTACAAAAGTCTTACAAATACAGTGTAATGATGACTGCATTTTAAGTGAAATCATTCAATCCGTTATTGAAAGAAAAAAAATTATTACAGTTATCAATTTTCCACGGTATTGTTAAAATGTGCTGGAAATTAATAAAAAGTACTGATACACACACACCGAAATCATTTCACCAAGCTTTTTCTCAAAACCAACAAGCAACAAATAAAATTAGCAGCATGATGTGCGTTTTGTTTGCAAAAAAAATATTACTTATAGATGACTTACAGCATAACATTATCTAATTAATGTGTACTGCATCTTCAAATAAAGTTCTGACAATTTTTTTTTTATAAAATTATAAGACTTTCATTTCAAACATTAAATTATTCTAAGAAATAAACGAATCGAAATGATAAATTATAGGCATTTTATCTTCTCCATGAACAATTCTGCATAAGCTACTTTATTATCCAAAGTGTTTGGGCTTATTTTCCATCTACTAGTTAAGATTTACAACAAAAGTTTGGTCTAATTTTTGCATCAGTCTGAATAAAAATGGCAGACAGGCTGAATGAAAATTTTATTCAATTTAACTTTGATGCTTATTTAATGATTATTGTTGTAAAAATACAAGAAATACATCAAAAAGATTCTGAAATGGTCTATTATTTAATTTTTTAGTAACAGGGTTTAAACAATTGCAAACGAACAGAAAATAAAACAGCTATATTATTTACGGTAGTTGTTCATACACAGTGTTCCTGTAAGCCGACCACCTTCTCTTTTTTTCTCTCTCTACTCTTTATAATGTTCAACCTTTTTTTATATTCCTGCCTCTCTGTCACCCTTTCATTCCTTAAACATTAACTCTCATGTTTTACAGTGCATCTAATAAAAGTGAACGCAATGTCATATATCTGTAAGACTGAAATGTCTGCTAGCTTTAAATCGAGCAATAACTTTCCTAGCAGACTGGAACGGACTGGGACAGAGAGAAAATTAGGATGAAGAGCAGATAAAAGGAACTGTTTTTGTTTTGTTTACATGAATTATTATTTTAAATGGGAAGTGCCGAAATCCCTGTATCTCTCAATCTATGTGTCCTTGTTTTCATTTTCTGCAAATATGGCACCTTGCCTCGCTACGATCCATACTAATGAAATCTAAGACACGCTGTCTTACTTTCCTTCTTCCTCTTTAACAAACACAAATGATAGAAGCGTCTGTTTCTCTTTCCATTTATTGAGCCTGTGCATGTGTGTGTGTGTGTGTGTGTGTGTGTGTGTGTGTGTGTGTGTGTGAAGGCCTGTTCACACCATTAATGATAACTTTATTAGCATGCATTCCAACATATGCTAAGATTCAGTTTGCAGTTTAAATGCTCAAGCTATTGATTGTGATTTTTGAACTGATTAACTAGCAAAAGTATTTACTCCACCACCAAGTCATTAATGACAGCCCTATATCGGTGAGCGATCATGGTTTAAATGATAATTACTGTGGTTTTGGGTTTTGACTAGTTAATTTCTCAGCGGTTAAGCAGTGAGTTACGATGTTGTACAGGAAACAAGCGCCGGATTGGAGCTTTTTTAACATTTTCATTTCACACCACCAATAACATTCCCATCATGCTCTTATATCAATACGAGACTGAAGTAGATCAAATCTCATATGCTCCTTCTTGGTAAAAAATAGTGTGGCTTGGTGTGTAGCATTACTAAGCGTCACAAAGCTAAGCTGAATGTAGGGAGGGTATGATTCACACATCTGTTCTTATAGACACACACACACACACACACACACACACACAGCTAAAGATAACTATTAGGAGTATGTTTACATGATGAAAGAGAGAGGGATTCCACACAGCTGTGACATTCAAGCTCACCCACACAGGTTTGAATTTAAGCCCTGACCTATTTTGTTTAGGAACAGTGTTGCTTTTCCATGTTCCTAACTGCAGAGGACCTTTTTTTTTTTTTTTTGACAAGAATGAAAACGAGGCTTTGAGGGACATGCGTACAGTCCGTTCAATAGCTTTCACCTGGATATCAAACTTAAGAAAAGAAAATAATAACTCCTTTCCAAAATCAACTCCAAGGGAAAAGGCTTACATCTCTCAGCCTTGTTTTCATTCTCAGTAAATATGCATCTTCCCTGACTAGGGGTCATACTAATAAAACCTGATACACACTCTCTCACTTCTGACGGTGTATACATTAGCCATTAATACCAAATAGATTTTATAGCATTTAACCTCTATGTATTAGTTGCACTTCATAACTGGCCAAGAGGATAATAATTTTTCACACAGAGACAGATGTGGTTATGGCTATTGATTTTATCATACATCCTCAAGGTGCAGTTTAACCAAAAACACATCATTCAAACTGAAACTCCCAGTATATAGGGTTTGTTTGATGTGTTTGATTCTATTATTATTGTTGGTGAGTAAATGTATATTTAATTTCACGTGCTGTGAAGAGTATGCAGGTTGTTAGTTGCTTGATATTTTAACAGTTTTTTTATTTATTTATCCAAAATGACAAATAGTATTGCAAATAAATATTGAAGTTCTCTATTTCAGGGACATTATGAGTTTTTAACCCTTATTTTAAGCCATTTTTCCTTTTGCAATTCAAGGGTTATCATTTGTTCATGTAGTGTCAGACATAATTATGGCTATTGATTTTATCATACAACATCAAGGTACAGTTTAATAAAAAAATGCATCATTCACGCTGAGACTCCAGAGGACGGCAATATAAGGCGACTTTTGTGCAAAAGTGTTTGTTTCTAGGAAGTTGCATTTTATTTATAAAATTATATCTCGGTGTATTTCCCGAATGCATCGTTAGCTATCTAGGTCCATAGTTGTAAGGTTACATTTTTATATTACAGTCCTAAAGATGAATAAATAAGAAATGATAAGTACTAAGGCCATCAGAAAAAAAATACTAAGGTACCATGAGAATACACCTCAGTACTGAAAGATTACAAGAATAATGTAATGTTAATAGCCTATTGATTATTTCCTTGGCACTATATTCAAACATACGACTATTGCAGTATGTCTACATTATATCCTAACAAACATAAATCAAGGGTGCTTTATTGCTAGTGGAACAAACACAAAACTGTATCAAATATGGCTTAAATAAACTGAAATGTACTGGAGGACTGTTTATTTATTTGTTTATTTTGCCACGCTGAACTAGTCTGCCACTTTAATAAACCTCAACCAGGTGACAAGCTTCTTCTGGTCTTAACAACTGGATGCTGCTTGCTCATGAAGCTGCATGGACCGTGGTTCTCCACACCAATCTAAACCTGATGATAATAACCCACATCTCTGTTGCCAGTGATCACTCAGGGGTCAGATTATTTTAGATGAGCCCTTTAAAGCGTGGACTTCACTAGCACTCCCTCAACTAGCTATATAAACTCCACGAAAGTGCATTTGCTACCACACATGATATCTACAGAAGACGTGACTTGTCTTGGATCACCTGCATCCCCTGTATTGAAAAGACAGTGATGCGACACTGAGTCCATTAAAACCTTGTTGCATTCCATGAAAACACACCAATGGCTCAGACAGCATATATACTGATACGTGTCAAAGATTTATATTATGCACTGTCTTCAACCCTGCCTTAAAGAAGCCTACATTTAAATGATGCAGCCTATATTTTGCGCAATAGCAAAAAGGGTAATTAGCGCGCGCACACACATATAGGCTGGTAAAATAACGCGCTTACCTTTGTCAGCTGAGCTATTTTCTTGCACATACTCGTGTGCATTTGATAATCATACAGTTCCTGCTCTACATTCACTTTGGGGATATCCGCGACAGCGGTCCCGTTACATGCACCGCTCTTCATGGAGCTTGAAGCCATAGGAACCACTCTGTGTAATCACAAGCTGGGCTGCGCAACACCCTGCTCGCCTCTGCGTGATCCTGAAGGTAACGTTAGAGTCCTTACGACAGCCGAGAACATCGTGCATGCTGCAGCGACCGGAGAACACCCTCCACAGCTCACGAGACAATGCCATCGGTGCCCCCGGACACCTTTCTCTCACCCGGTGTCTGACTACAGTCTTACATTACTGCAGTGTAATCATAACCCCTCCCACAGGAACACCCGCGCGCCCAGCAGCACAATAAACATAAGCACGCGCAATGTCCACAACTCGGGTTATTTACAGATACTAGCCTACTACATCTGATTTGTGAATGTTTAACGATTCATATCATTTTGTTATCAATTCAAAAGAATAAGCAATACGTAAGAAGGCCAAGTGATTGCTACGTGAGTAACCATTAGGCTATTTTAAATAAATGCATGGGGAAAGTAATTTTGAAGGGAACATTTTAAAAGAAGAAGAAGAGGGAAAAAAATAGGGTGAATCAATAAATCATGAATCGCTTACTGTGATTGTGTGATTATTAATCATGTAGCTAATCCATTACAAAGTTACTGTAATCAGATAATAAGCATTTTACGCATTTAAACGTAATATAATCTGATTAGAACTAGGCCTACTTAACTTTTGGAATCTGTATGTAATCCAGTTACTAGTATGTAGTATTACTGATTTACATTTTGATTTTCAGAAAATGCATGGGTCTTTGATATACAGGCTACTGTTAATATTCATACTCACTCGTGCCATTCTACATGCAGTTTTAAACCAAGAGTTATGAAATAATACAAAAAAATGTGCTTTGCTGCCTTCAAAGGAGCTGAACTATGGCTAAAATCTGGCCCACCGGTTTATAGTGAAAAATTTACCCACAGCCAGTGCTGGCTAGTAATCGATTACCTGTAATAATCTGGATTATGTAATCAGATTCCAAAAATTAAATACTTGTAATCAGATTTAGAAAATTTGTAATACAAAAAATGTTTGCAAAATTATGAATGTAATCAATCAACTTAGTAAGTAAGTTTTTTGACCCTATTCACCTGCAGTGTCTCGCCTTAATTAAAGGATTTTTAATCATCTTTGGAAGGCTTTTACGTCTTTCAAACACTAATTCATGTTATTTTGTATTCCCCCCAAAGTTTTTTTCCCAGCTAAACCTCTTTCACCTAATATATTTATTTGAGATTTAAAAATATATATATTTTAATAATTAAGTATCACATTTGCATGTTAATGCACATTTGTGGTTAATGGTCAAGTGACATGCAGGTAAATAAAAATAAATACATTTTGTAAGCATTTTATTTTGATTGTTGTTTTTAAATGATTAATGCTATGATCTACTTAAAAATTATCTATGGTTTATTAATATGTATTAAAAATATTTATTTAGATTTATTTATTTTTTTATGATTAAATTAGGCTAACTGTTAACTTAACACTAAACCGCCTGCAGTTCCTTTACGAAGCCCAGTTTGGAAAACATTGAAATATAATGTGTAATTCACGTTATAATGTTTATAACAAATAGGCCTATTGGAAATTATTCTCTTCCTCTTCATACTTTCATATAAATATGGTTCATCATATTCAAATCAATGTGAAAAGTATTCTTAAAGTAGCAATCTGATTCTATTACCTAAAATGTGTACAGAAATTGATTAATTTAATACCTAAAATTTTTGTCATGTAATTTGGAATCAGTGTCTATTCTAGCTATTCTGTTCTATTATTTCTCAGCGTTTAAAGGGGTTGGGATTACAGGATAAAGAGTTTTATTAAATCATTATAGAGATATTTCTATGTTAGTCTCTATTACTTAATAAAGTTAAAATAATTACAATTTTAACGCGGCTCTTACTAATAGACTCAGAACGCCCCCTGGAGGGTATTGGATTACTACGAACGTAGCTTGCTATGATTGACAGCCCGAAGCGGAAGGAGGCGGTCCTACGAAACTCTCGCGAGAGGATAGTTTGAAAAAGTGGCGCTTCAACGTCTTTCCAGACAGAAGTTTCAAAAGCGATTTCTTGCAGGTACGACTAAGATTAAACCATTTTCCCGAAACGCGTTGATCAGAAATTAAGTATTATACAGAGAAACTAACAAGCATGAATGTTCTGGTAAACTTTAAGTAGTTGAAAATTATAATTATGAGCTAGTCCTTCGTGTTTTTGGATCAATGCTAATGCTAAGTGTCGATGCGAACAGTTCCTAAACATAAACAAACGCTCTCACAGAGGGAAAACTATATTTTATTCAGCTGTTTCACATGTTTACTTATTTTATTTAGTATGGGACGTCATCTAGTTGTGTAGTATGTGCTAACGTTAGGTCATTTAATGAATAACTCTTTATTTAGATCATTAAAAGTGTCCGATGGGTCGAGGAAAGATCAGGTAACGATTCTGAGGTATCTCTGTTTAACGAATTAACTTTAACCTGTCAAGTGTGCTATTAACAGCTAAAGACAAAATAACGTTACATGTTCAAGTAGGTGTCTTTCATTTGGTATCTGTCTGATATAAATGGGTGTGTTGGTTTATATATATATATATATATATATATATATATATATATATATATATATATCTCATTCACACATGTGTTTTGTATGTGTGTTTCAGTAACATCAACATGTCTGGAGACAGTGATCTAGAGATTGAAGAGGCTTTCCGGAGAGCACAGAAAGCTCATAATAACAAGGCCAAACTTGTTGCCAGTTTGAAGAACAGATATAATAAGGTACTACAGCAGATGTACATTAAACAGTTCACATTATGATATACCACCCTTTTTGGGTCAGAAATGTGTTTTTGAGAGATGCATTTAGTTTATAAATGACTTCTGTTTGTCATGATGTAATGCATCTGTTTGCACATAAAGCTCAACTGTTTTCAACTTTGATAATAATAATAATATGGAGAAATATTTTTTTGAGCCCCAGATCGGCATTTTTGTTTGATTTCTTATGGTTCATATGACACTAAAAACTATGCTTGAACAATTGCATAACAAAAGCATATAGTAAAAGCAATCATTGTCATTTAGAAATGTAGAAATCTCTGCAATCTTTGTATATTGCAAAAGCTAGGAAATATGGCTGCTGAAATTAACATATTTCACAATATTTTTTTACTATGTTTGGTGAAATAGATGCAGTTGAATGGAATTTAACAGGTGCATCTCAATAAATTAGAATGTCGTGGAAAAGTTAATTTCAGTAATTTAACTCAAATTGTGAAACTCGGGTATTAAATAAATTCAGTGCACACAGACTGAAGTAAATTCTTTTAATTGTGATGATTTAGGCTTTGAATAAAAACCCACCAATTCACGATCTCAACAAATTAGAATACTTCATAAAATCAATAATAAAAAAAATCATTTAGTGAATTGTTGGCCTTCTGGAAAGTATGTTCATTTACTGTACATGTACTCAATACTTGGTAGAGGCTCCTTTTACTGAGTTACTGAAATTAACTTTTCCAAGACATTCTAATTTAATGAGATGCACCTGTAGAAGCATATGATATTGTCTGATACATAAAAAAAAAAGGAATAAGAGATTGATTTTAATTCTGTTCTCTGTGTAGTTGGAAGATAAGACTGAATTCCACGAAGAGTTCATCCGCTGCCTGAAGTATGCCATGATCATTTACACCCGAGAGCCGGCGGTGGAGAATGTCATTGAGTTTGTCACAAGGTTTGCTGCTAGTTTCGAAACTCCTGTTAATGAGAACGCTGAAGAGGAGGAGGAGGAGGAGGGGGACGAAAATGAGTTTTTGAACGTCCTGCTCAACTTCCTGTTAGAGGTAATCCCACTCAAATGCTGCATAAGCATTACTTCTTTACATTAGATTTCTAATCTTTACTGTCTTTTCCTCTCTCTCAGTCTCATGGTGCAAACAGCCACGCGGTGAGGTTTCGTTCTTGTCAGCTGGTGAATAAGCTCCTTGGCAGTCTGAGTGAGAATGCTCAGATTGATGATGATCTGTGGGATAGGATCCACGAGGCAATGCTGATCAGAGTCACAGACAAATACCCTAATGTCAGGATTCAGGCAGCACTGGCGATGTCCAGACTCCAGGACCCCAGCAACTTGGACTGTCCCACTATTAAAGGTACTCAGAATGCTCAAACTTCATGCTAAAGCACATTGAGCTACAGTCCCTAGTTAACATGTTTAAAACTGATCCTTGATTTTTCAAGAATATGAACTAAAACAAGGTAAAAGTGATTTATTCTGTGTTTTTAGCTTATATGCTGCTTTTGGAAAATGACTCAAACCCTGAAGTTAGGCGAGCTGTGCTGTCTTGCATCGCTCCCTCGGCCACTACACTTTCTAAAATCTACAAGCGCACCCGGGACGTCAAAGAGAAAGTCAGGAAACTTGCTTATCAGGTAAAATTGTTTAAATAGGTTTAGTCCAGATATGTTTAAACGTCCACTACCGTTTAAATGTTTGGGGTTAGTGTGATTTTTCTCTCATGCTCAGCAAGGTTGCATTTATTTAAACACCAATAAATGCAACCTTGTGAAATGTAGAAAGATGATTTTTCTATTTTAATATATTTTGAAATATAATTTGCTCCTGTGATGACAAAACTGAAATTTCAATAGCCTCTAGTATTCAGAAATCATTCTTATATACTGATTTGGTGCTAATGGAACAGGAACATGATGAAAACAGTTGTGCTTCTTATTTTAATTTTTTTGTGGGAACTGCATAAAAGAAAAGTTGCTGTCAATTTATTGCATCCTTTCTGAATAGAAGTTTTAATTTCTTTCAAAAGAAAAGTTTACTTACCCCAGTCTTTTGAATGGTAGTGTATGCTACAAGTTCAAATATAATGTGTGTATGTTTGTGGCTCAGGTGCTGGCAGAGAAAGTGCATATTCGAGCACTGAGCATTGCTCAGAGAGTCAGTCTATTGCATGAAGGTCTCAGTGATTCTGCAGGTAAGGAAATTCAGCGTTTGTTGATCAAACTGTCAAAGAATCCATTTTTAAACGTATTACAGTTCACATCAATCTCATATCAACAGTGTTTTAGACATAAACAAGGTATTTACAAGATGGGTCATTTAAGACTTAAATGTGGGTTTTTACCAATAAGGGAAATGCCTAAATATTTCTTTCATTTTAAAATCTCTGAGATGAGAACTTTTTTTTTCTGTAGTGTCACCTGAATGCATCTTAGAAATGTCATCTTGTGAAGTTTTGTCAGTTGCATATCTTGTTATTCCCTGCGCTCGTCATGAAATAGCCTTGTTGCTGTCAGGATAGTACAAGTCAATAAAACAAATCATACGTATTTCCTTTAGACTCAGTGAAGGAGGTCGTCAAGACCCATTTGCTGCCTGCTTGGCTTCGCATGCAGCAGGGAGATGTTTTGCAGTTGCTTCACAGATTGGATGTAGAGAATTGTGCAGAAACTGCGATGACTACTTTACAAGCCATCTTCTCCATGGCATCAAGCCCCGATGACCTCCTGCAGAACGGGGTCAGGCTGAATGAGAGGTCAGTTACTTGAATCTAAACACTGCAACAGGCATATGGCATAAATCAAACCATCTATACCCTTCATGTATTCATTTGGGATGTTGAGAAAGGATTCATGTAAAATCTAAAATAGAATGTGAAAATAGGAATAATTTGAGGTTTATTTGATCATTCTTTGCTTTTAGCTATTAATAGAAGCATTGCATTGAATGCCATCGTCTATCGCCACTGGCTGACAGATGTCATGATGTTGAGCCGGCATCGGCAAAATCAATGAAGATGAAATATTAGGGGTGTGCACGAGTAGTCTAATATATTATATCTGCAATAATTGAAATCGAAAAAAATAAGACTATTTGAATTTCACTAAAATGTTACTTTGCTGGCAGTAAATCCAGAGCACGCAAACTTTGTCATGTGAAACTGAATTCTTAAAACAGAATATTTTTTCAACAGTTTTCAAATGGTATTTTAAGATGCCAGCAGCACAACAAAGCACTTATAAATGTTCAACTCTGTGCAAAATCGCTTTCACAAAAATCACTGTCAGTTTTCAGTCTGCCATCCAATCACAGTGGAGACGGGGCGGGGCAAATAACACACTGAGAGGTTAATATTGATACGACACAGCATATGGAGACGACTTCACTCGACCATTTAGATTTATTTTATTTCAGCAAGAACATTTGAAACACCGCAAACACAATAACCATCGAACCGACTTAATATGTGGTTTACAACCATTTTTTGCATTTGCACATGTTGTTTAATGTTTTCAAATGAAAACAAAAAAACAGGATAGTCTATTTAATTGTAAGTTTATTGTGAAAAGGCTATAGCCTGATAAGATTGTTCAGAAATGGTGACAAAATAATGTTTGATTAAAACGATAACGTCTTTCTAATTAAGCGTAATTTAAATAAACAAATATTCAGGTTATTTTTTAAATAAGATTCAATATTTTCAAAAAATGTCCATCCCTAAAAAAAAAAATCTAGTGGAAAATGACAATGTTATGTTTTTAATAATATAATTGTTTTCAATGTTTTGGCAGATGTCGTGACAATTTTTAGCTTTGGTCTTCTTAAAGGTGCATATCTCTCTGTGCAGGAAACTAATCCCCGTGGACTCCCTAACATGTGAAAATGTGTTGTACTGGAGAGCGTTGTGTGAGTTTGTCAAGAATAAAGGAAACGAAGGTGAGGAATTACTGGAGCAGTTACTCCCAGAGACGGCCATCTTTGCTGAGTACCTGTACAGGTGATTGCACTGTTTCTTTTAATCCTTTTAAATGAGCTTTACATGTCTGTTTTTTTCCCCTGCTCGAGTTCACCTTAACATGAAACCTTTGCAAATGATAACCCAGTTATATAAGGAAGCGTTTTTGTTTCAGTTATCTAAAGAGCATCACTCAGCTGTCTGAGGAGCAGAGAGCAGATATGACACAGCTTGAGATGGTGATGACCCAAGAGTTCATTGGACAGCAGCTGATTCTTCTAGTCGGGTGTCTGGACACCTCTGAAGAAGGCGGCAGGTTAGAATTATCCAAACGTTTAATCTCTTACTGATCAGTGTAGAACAAACATGATTTGGAGGACTAGTGTCTTTAGTTCTTGAGGTTCTGGTTTCTCTTTATTACTAAAACGCCCTTATTTTTAAACCGCACATTTATTTTACATTGAGAATGTGGCATGTTAAACTTCTCGTGAACCGCTCTAGGAAGCGCATGGTTGCAGTGCTGCAGGAAGTTCTTCTGATGTCCAACACGCCCAGCTCTCTGATTGGTCTGCTAGTGGAGAAACTGATTGGAATTCTACGAGACGACGCACAGAAAATTCAGATGGTCAGTCTTTGTGAGACCATCATACTTTTGGAAAAACCTGCTTGATATTTAACCAATGTAGTCCTCTCAGATTAGAGTATGTACTTTTCTTTGACTGTGGGTCAGATATGTATCAAAAACAGCTCGCACCAAAAATTCAAGTGTTTTTTTTCTTCACACATTCTACAAGGTGGTTGCAATGGCTGAAAAAAATGATTTGTGGTCTTTGAGATCTGCTCCAATCTCTCTCTGCAGCAATTAGCCAACAGTTTCATTGTTTTGCTCGTCTCTGGTTATTTTAATCAGATCGCTGAAATAATATCTGACGTGAGAGAGCCCATTTTGCCCATCTCTGAACCTGTGGATGAGAATGAGAAACGCAGAAAACAAGTCAAAGTGAGTGACTCTTCATACACCGCTGGTGATTAGTCGCATCGCCCTCTTGCATTAGACAGGCTTCAATAAAATCTTAAAATACTTTTCTCTAGCTGGCTGAGGTTCGGGTGCAGATAATGGAGGCGAAGCAGACTCTAGAAGAATGCATCAGCTGTCAGGACTTCAGTCGCGCAGCTGAGCTGAAAGAATCCATCTCTGAGCTCGAGGAGCTGAAGAACCAGCTCGTCCTGGAGGCGTCACAGTCTGCTGACAACATCAAGGAGCAGCGTGTGGAAAAGGTACAAATCACTTGCGTACAAACACTCAAATACATAAAAAAAACCCGTTACCGTATTTTCCGGACTATAAGTCGCACCTGAGTATAAGTCGCATAAGTCCAAAAATACGTCATGACGAGAAAAAACATATAAGTCGCACTGGACTATAAGTCGCATTTATTTAGAACCAAGCACCAAGACTTCACATTACCGTCTCCAGCCACGAGAGGGCGCTCTATGTCTTCAGTGTAGACTACAGGAGCAGTGAGCAGCACAGAGCGCCCTCTCGTGGCTGTAGATGGTAATGTTTTCTTTTAGTTCATTTCTCTTGGTTCATGTCAAATTAATTTTGATAAGTCGCACCTGACTATAAGTCGCAGGACCAGCCAAACTATGAAAAAAAAGTGCAACTTATAGTCCGGAAAATACGGTACTTTATTTAGTCAGCACTGATGCTGATCAACAGTGAAAACTAAAAACTACATTGTTACGAAATATTTTAAATGCACTGTTTCTTGGGCTTTCTAATAAATAAATAAAAATTGAATGTTTCAGTTTCCACAAAAATATGAAGCAGCACAACTGATAATGGTAAGAAATGTTTCTTAAGCAGCGAATCAGCATCTTAGAATGATTTCTGAAGATCATGTGACACTGAAGACTGGAGTAATGATGCTGAAAATACAGCTGTGCATCACAGGAATAAATCACATTTTACAATAATACTAAAATGGAGTGGTAACATCAGCAACGGGAACCATGATTGGTTTATGTTGCAAATGCAGCGAATGCGCTTGTTGCTTTATATTTATATGGCTGATTAGCATTCGCTTTAGCATTGCAGCGAACTTTGAGTTCCTCTGAAACCCTCCACCTTCCCCAGCTCCACCTGTATAGATCTGATATGGGTTATTTGATATGCTATTTGTGCAGCAGCTTTGTCTTATATAATCACCGCTTCATATCAGCTTATATTGGCAGTAGCAAGTTCCTGTACTCGCTTGCAGCAGCAAGCCAGACATGAAGTGCCGAATTTAAATATAATCCCACATAATGTAGTCTTCTGTCATGTGTTTGTTTCCCCCAGAGCGATCCAACCACCTTGCTGAAATGTCTGACAATGTGTGCCGAGCTGTTCAAGCAAATGAACATCAAGAGAGGAATCTGCCCTACAATGAATGCTCTGATTGAGTCACTGGTACAATGCACATTCATAAAAGCACTCACATCAGTACACATTTCCTGCTATTCTGCATTCTAGGTTCCTAAGTGTATAACACTTTTATCACAAGCCAATTTGGTTTCTGGATTCTCAACCCATAATCAGTGGAGTGCTTAATTAGAGCTGCAGTTATGGGAATACAACTTAAAAAAGTGATCTCTTTATTCTAGATACTGCCAGGTGTGTCCAACCCTAACCCTGCTGTTCGCAACATGGCTGTCACCTGTTTGGGAACCGCTGCCCTCCACAGTAAAGACCTTGCCAACACACACCTTGTGCTGCTCTTGCAGGTATTTATGATACACTTGCTATAAAGATGAATGAATTCACTTTGTCCTGGTGGCTCAGAGGTTTGTTTTTTATTTCTGTGTTTAGATCACACAGCTAGACGAGCCTAAAATCCGGATCAGTGCTCTCCGTGCTCTCATCGACCAGCTCCTGCTCAATGGCCTCAACATCCTGCAAGACAAGCCTGCTCCTGTCTCCCAAGACGACAGTAACGAGCAGCCTGAACATCAAGCTGAGGAGGAGAGTACCATTCAGAGCATCCTGAAGATGCTCTCAGACTTCCTTGATAGTGAGGTACTGCATGTCCATTATATTATAGGTTATACTATATTGGAGCGTTGCTATCACTAGTAAACCTGCTAGTTCCTGCCAATACCCTACAGCTATATAAATCATCTCTGTATGCCTATTGTAATAAATTTACTTAAAGGCAAAAAAGATAATGTTTACCATCACTTTAAATGGTTAGTTGCACCATTTCAAGTGGACCTGATATGAACGTTGCAGTCGGTTTCTTCCTTTATCTCTGTGATCAAATCTGTATTTTCAGCATCGTTACTCCAGTCTTCAATGTCACATTATCCTTCAGAAGTTATTCTAATTAGCTGATTTTATTAAAATATAAGTATTTTGTAACAGTTCACACTATTGTTCAAAATAGGGGTGTAAGGAAATACTGATACACGTGAGTATCGCAATATTTTGTTTGGTGATACTGTATCGATTCTCAAAAATGGAATATTGATATTTATAAAAATAATAATAATAATAATACAAGATTCGTGGCAGTTTCTTTTTGAGTTTATATCCAGACCGCTAGATGGCAGTCTTCATCTCTGAACTTAAACAGTGACGCGTTGCTCGCGTCGCGCTCTCTGTAATTCCACGCGGAACATAAATACAAGCTGAAAAACCTGTGAAATACAAGTAGAAAGGTTCTGAGAATGTTAAAACATCTGTATTTATTTATTTATTTTATAGGAATCCTGCAAGATCTTTATTTTTCATTTATATTAAGCAGATGTAATTTTTTGTTCAGATCAAAATGTTACATTGTCACAATTGTAAACTTAAGCTGTGAACCTTTAAAAGTAGGGTCTTAAAATATATATGGTCTTTTTATAAAATAAATGTATACATTAAAGAATCCTGCAAGCACTTGAACAAAAAATTGTTTCAATAATGTTGAATGTTACAGGGACTGATTATTGCAAATGCAGATGCCAGTGTGTTCTGGTTATTAAAAAAAGTATAAATTTTTTGCTAAGGTTTGCATATGGTGGTGTTTTCTTAATGTCAGCTTTATTTAAAAAAAAAAAAAATCCTATTCCTAAATTATGAAATATCCCAATATATCGCCTTACAGTATCGCAGTGTATCGCAATATATTGTATCGCAATACGTATTGTATCACTAAATTCTTGCCGATATTCAGCCCTAGTTCAAAAGCTTGGGGTCAGTGTTTTTTTTTTAAATTTATTTATTTATTTCTAATTTATTTAGCAATGATTTGTTAAATAGGTAATGTGATAGTATTTCGATTTTTGTTCATCAAAGAATCCTGGAAAAAATATCTCTGGTTCCAACAAAAAAAGTATTAAGCAACAATACTTGTTTCCAATGTAGTGCAAATGCTGGACCAAATAAAACATTAATTTCCATTTCTTAGATCTGTGAGCTCCGCACAGAGACCGCAGAAGGTCTGGCAAAGTTGATGTACTGTGGGAGAATCCTGAGTCCAAAGCTGTTGTCCCGTCTGGTGCTGCTGTGGTACAATCCTGTGACCGAGGATGACCAAAGACTGCGCCACTGCCTGGGGGTGTTCTTACAGCTGTATGCCCGCGCCAGCAGGTACACACCTCTTGCTTAATCATATCAGTGCTTCAAGTGTAATGAAAGGGAAAGTGCACCCAAAAATGAAAACCGATATTTACTCTCACAAACTCATGCCGTTCCAGACTCATAAGACTTTTATTCAACTTTGAAATAGAGTATTTAATTTCAGTCATATGTTTTATGCATTGAGACAGTTTCATTTTATTAACCATTGGATTTAAAAGTAAGAAATAATTTTTCTTTCAATAAGAAATGTACACCATTTTGTCTGAGAAATAATAGAGCACCTTTTCATTTGTCTTAAAATTTTGTAAAAAAAAAAAAAGTGAGAATCCCATCATGAAATCATAAATCGTATCACATTGTGACTTGAGTGAACCGTTACATCCCTACTATCTCTTAAATGAATTCGGTGTTTGTTCATTCTGCCATTAACATTAAAGACTTGTAATTGCAAAGACGGATGTTTACAGTTGTCCCTGTAATTGTTGTACACTAGAACAAATCAAGAATGTGTGGAGGAGAGTTTTCTTCCAACCATGAGAACTCTGTTTAATGCTCCTGTGACATCTCCGTTGTCTGAGGTAGACACATCCAACGTAGCTGAACTGTTTGTTGAACTAACTCGACCCAGCACTCTTGTGAAGCCTGCAGCCGTACAGGTACACTTGAATACACATGCATGCTTAAAAAAAACTAAACGGGGATGGGTTTTGTTCAAAGCGCTTTAAAGTGTTGATATTTTGTGATTGATTAAATTTTTTGCAGGCTGTGTCTGTGCATGACTCTCTGGCAGTGCGTGTCTGTAATGAAATCTTGCGAGACATTTCTGCTCCCGAGGTGCGTCTCTTCTGTAAAACTCTCAGCTGGCTGGAGATTAACACTGAACCTGGACCAGCTAACAGTGAATTGCAACTCCTGTTAAAAGACATTTTACAGGTACTCTTTTGTGGTTGGAGAGTCACACTGGATGAACGCAAAGTACAGCAGATTAAGCAGAAATAGAAAATAAATATTCTGTCAGATTAGAACAGCATTAGTAAGCAGTTATGATCATCAAGTGACTTCGCTCTTGTGTGTGCATGTGTGTTACAGGAAGTAAAAGATAAGCACTGTATAAGGATTATTGAGAAGCTTTGTAACCAGCTAAATGGAGATCGTTGTTCCAAATCAGCTGGTGCCCAGGACACAACTTTGCAGAACTTGGATGACAACAATGGAGGTACTAGCTAGTAATAAACTAACCTTTACCAGGCTGAGAAATGTATCGAGGGTTAAAGATCAAAAACTTGTTCCCTTGGTGAATAATATATGAAGAGTTTTGTTCCAAAACTTTTTATTTTTTTCAATTGAGTTTCAGCCAAAATCTGTATTGTGTCTTGTCGGCATTGAAAAGTTAATTTTTAATTTTACACAAAATATGATATTTGCAGAGTTATTAGGCAACCTCCTCTACATTGCGAGTAAAGGCGGGTGTACACGGTGCGAATTCGGATGGTCGGAAGATCGTATGTCCACGCACACGAATTTTTAAACATGCATTTTCCGTGAGGATAGAGGTAGTGTATGGGGATATATATTATAGAATACCGTTACGTTTATGGAGAGTCCCTGTAAACTACATATGCATGTGTGAGAGAGAGAGAGAGAGAGAAAGAAAGAGAGAGAGCGAGAACTAAAAAGGCATTGGAATATGTTGCTAGAAACATCATACAGCGCTCGCTGTTCCTGTCAGAGTTCAGCAAGTTTATCCTCCTGGTCAATAGTCCACATTCGCCCTGGCGCTGCCGTCTTCTCTTTGTTCTTCTGTGGTTTTCCTAGTTCGTGATTGGTCAACTTCAGATAAATCAACAAATCGGCTCGTTCAACCGCACAAATGGCACGAATTCAAACCGATAGCTCACAAACTTTTTAGACATGTTTAAAAATGATCGGGAGGTCGGGAAGTGCTCGTAAGCCACTCTGCTCAGCTCGTAATTCATCACAAATGATACGAGCCGCGACCACACGATTGAAAAAAATCGCACCCGAACTCGTACGACAGCAAAAATCTATCCGTGTACGCCCGCCTTAATCTGGTGACTAAATTATGTCTAATATTAGCCAATGGCTAATAAATTCTCAGATTTTACTCACCAGTGTGAGAGTTGGGGACTGCAAGGGTTTCCCAAAGTTTCGCATGCCACTGTAGCACTAGTCAACTAAATGAAACATTGCAAAGATGAATGCACTTTTGGAAGTTGAAAAAATTTATTTTATTGCTGAATTAATTTAAAGCATTAACAAGATGACTGTTGAATTCATTTTGGAAGTGATGACTGATGAATGCATTTTTAGTCCAGTGCTTGTGTATTAGTTTAGTATTGACCAAGTTCAGAGGCTGTCATATATGGATCATCATTGCATTTTGGAAAAAATTCATATACATTTTTTATATAATAAATCTTTGAAAATCAGAACCTAGATTTGAATTAAATTTTATAACCTAAAGATGCTATGTGAAAGTTTAAAACAGAAAATATTGGTTTCCATCCGGCCACTTTCTTGGTAAAGAAAACATTTTTACTCCAATTAATCAAAATGGATTTATTGCTTTTTAGAACCAAACTCTTCATATGTATATTAATATAGTTTTATTTATTCATCTAACATTGTTTTTAGATCTGTGTAGTTTAGTATGTATATTCAGAGGCAATTATTGGTGGAGTCGTACCATGATGAAGTAGTTTTAAAGTATAATTTTGATAACTGTTCGGATTCATAATCCTCGGTTGATTCAATGAAAGTATTTGACATAAGTATCTGTTACATTAACAAACCTATCTGTGCTTTCTTGCAGAGGTGAACAAAGATGAAACTAAAGCTAAACGTGCAAAAAGAGGTACAGTTATATTCATTGTAATAAAATACAACGAGGATTAATGATTGTTGTTAACTTCCACACTGTTGTGTTTCAGGCCAGAAAAAAGCTTCCACAGCAAAGAATGGCAAGAAAGCCAGTAAAGCAGAGTTGTCCTCTGAGGAAAGGTTGGCTTGTTCCACATCCTAACTAATGGATTTGTTTTTCATTTCAAATGTAAATGTTTCTTTTTGTGGGTTGCTTATCTTTTGTTTGCATCCTAATCTATAGTGATGAAGAGAATGTTCCTGAAGAGCCTTCATCAGTAAGACCAAGTCGCCGTGCAAAGATGGCTGCAATAGATAAAACAAAGCAGGATCTGACTGCACTAATGAACCAGGAGGCCAACGGTTCTTAAGAAGGTCCACTTTCGGAGCTAGTATGCATGTGAGCTTGTATGACAAACTGTTCCCTTATTTTTGCAATTTTAAGATTCTAGTATGACCAGTTGGCTTATGTCAATAATAGCTAATATTTGAAAGTTAGAAAAAATACTATGTGCATTTTTCAGTCTAAATAAAAGTTTAAAGCTGTAACACAGTTACTCTTAAAAATGTCTGCAAGAGCTTTTATTGTTCTAATGATTGAGACAGCTTCTTTGAAGGCAAGTATAAAAACAGAAAATACAACGTGTACATAATTTGTATGTTTATGTACAACATATAGCACCAGATAACAAGGTTACAGTGGCCAAAACTTCAAAATGGCAAGACAATATACAGAAGGCCTCCTGATGATTCTCATAACAAGCTTCATCTCCAGCATTTGGTTGGCATAGGTATAAAGATATAATGCACCATTTTTGTCTGTACTTTTGCCACTTTATGTTGGCACTGGGTATGTAGATGATGTGGCTGAATTTTTTTTTTTTTTAGCAGTTTCAGAACAAATCCTCTAGCTGACAAGTACCCATACACAATGGTTTAAATCTAATAGAATAAAATAGGTGGGAAATGAACATACACTTTCTCAAAAAAGATGCCTCTAAGGTGGTTCTTAACTTGTATTGCACAGACGCAAGCCAGTCTTGTTACAGAGAACCTAAATTAACTAAGATGACATGGACAGAGCCACAGATTGGTAACACGCACATCAGATGGGAACTAGAGCTAACATCACAGTATTTAAATAGATAACTAAACATGCATGCTGTAGAACCAGTTTTAATGTTTTTGGTAGGGGCTTAAATGAATGACATGGTTTCAACAATGGGTTAATCAGTTTAGACCATGCCTTGCCAGTAGATTTCAGGAGGTAGGCGTCACATACTGCAATATATCAGAAATTAAAGTTTGCACAACAAAAGTTCTTGTATTGAAGAAACAATATGTGAAACATTTGCCTCTTGATCATCTTAAAACATTTTAATAAAAAAAGAAAGAAAATAGAATCTTACATCTTTGTGAGTAAAACATTGCACCAAAAAAATACACTGTACATTACAACAATGGTTTAAGTCAGAAATGAGAAAATGTAACTGGTAGCTAGTCTGGGTTTGGTAGTGCAAAGAGAACATAAAGCTGGATGTAAATTAATGCTTAAATGATTTAGAAACAATTTGGCAAAGAGTAAATTCACAGGAGTTGTTTCAATAAATACAGAACTAGAGGATTCTTTTTTGTTTGTTTGTTTTGGAGGACATTACACATTTTCAAATTTCAGAATGCTTTTCTAGTACTTTTTCAACTCTGGGCAGTATCTGTATGGAACATTAACAGTACGTAAAACTTGATTTAAAACAAATTCCCAACTTAAAAAGAGTGACATGGTTTAAAAAAAAAAAACATTCACCAAAAATAAAATAATCCTATTTAAAGAGCTCTTACAACGCCAAAAATTATAAAATGTAAAGAAATGAACTTGTCTTTTCCAGAATTATATAAGTTGCCTTCAACTTGAACTCTTGAGACTCCAAAGTCACAGGTTAGGCAAATCAAACCATATACTGCTCTTGTGACCTTCGGTACTCCTTCATGTAACTACTAGAATTTCTCTTGCTCCGCACCAAAAGTAAAATTTAAGGGAGATTTTAAAGCTACATAAAACATAAAAACACAAATCAAGTTTAAATAGTGCAAAAAGTGTCTAAAAGTTGTATTTTTTTGTTTGTTTTTGCTACATGACGCTTGCCGAGGTCGTGTGTCAAAATGCTTGTGATACTCAGCCAGACCCCTCATGAAAGGCACCTTATGTTAGAGTTCAAGAAAATGCCTTGCCCAAAACTGGTTCCATGTTATTTCAATGACCCTGTAAAGCACAAATTGGAGACAAATTTGAGTTCCCAAAGACAGTACGGTCTAAAAAACATGGCATATTCTCTTTTTAAATCTTTATCTGATAAATAAAAAAAACTAACTTTTTGATTTAATATCAAATTTTTAAAAATTCTTTACCAAAGCCAGAAACATACTTTATGCCAGCTTGCAGATAGGAGTGCATGGTCAACACAACAATCAGGTTAAACATACTTGACATGCACAGTTGCATCGGTCTTGCAGTAACAACCCTCAGTACTACTTTGTCAGAATGAGTTACATTCAAATATGTCGACATTAAAGGAATGCACTTTTTTTTTTTTTGGTGAAAATGGACTCATTTTCCAATTCCCCTAGAGTTAAACAGTCTCGAATCCATTCAGGCGATCTCCGGGTCTGGTGGTAGCACTTTTAGCTTAGCTTAGCATAGATCATTGAATCGGATTAGACCATTAGCATTAGACCGTTAAGAGTTTCTATATTTTTCCTATTTGAAACTTGACTCTTCTGTAGTTAATTTTTGTGTACTAAGACCAACGGAAAATGAAAAGTTGTGATTTTCTAGGCTGATATGGCTACGAACTATACTCTCATTCTGCTGTAATAATCAAGGAACTTTACTGCCGTATCATGGGTGCAGTGATATTACCGGCCTAGAAAAAAACAACTTATTTTCTGTCAGTTTTGGCTCACAGAAGAGTCAAGTTTCAAATAGGAAAAATATAGAAACTCTTTGGGTCATTTTTGACCGAGATTCTTACGGTCTAATCAGATTCAATGATCTATGCTAAGCTAAGCTAAAAGTGCTACCACCAGACCCGGAGATCGCCTGAATGGATTCGAAAATGATAAACCTCACCTTTTTAACTCTAGGGGAGTTGGAAAATTAGCTTAATTTATAAAAAAAAAAAGTGGAGTGTTACTTTTAACCGGATTGGTAATTATGCATTTATGCGAGTATATTTTGGAAAATTTTGCTTTAAACTTGCTCTGCTATCTTATTCATAACAGAGCGTTTATAGCTAGAACATGTTTGCGTACTTGCATAGAGTATGTTTTCGGCATAACAAAAAAATTATGCTAAAAGAAGACTTACCGAGTACAAAGTCACACCACCTCGCTCCCAGGACACCCCTGCTGCGCCTTGATTGTCTGATGATCTTTGTTGGAGGGGATGGACTTGTGCTGGCACTTTTCCGTTTGCCTCTTTTTCTACCTTTCTTGCTCAGGCTTTTTGGGGATTTGGGCAGCTGTACTGGAGAGTTACCTGTACTTGGAGACGACACTCCCAATGTAACATCCTCATTCTCTTCTTGTTCATCATATAGCTTTACTGTGCAATTGTTACATTCCTCTGTCATTGACTTTGTGTTTGGGGAGTTGATCTTTTTCAGAAACACCCTGCACTCCTGTAGGGACTCTGGACTCCAAGCTTGGGAGCTGATTCTGTTCTGCTTTGAAATATTGGCAATCATTTTCTGAGGAGTTTTGACTAGAAGCTTTAATGCATTTTGAACTTTCATGACTGGTCTGGATGTCTTGTCTACCAAGTTGGGCATTTCTTTCAATAATTCTAGAGTCTTAGCACCTGAAGTCATTGTCCTCATCTGGTCACGAAAAAATTTGTGCGCTCCTAATTTTATCCTAGGCCCGGTTTTAAACTTTAGCTTTGCTTTTAGCAGAGCTTTTCTGTAGACAACCCATGTGCTTCTAGACATAGGCATTTGCTGCCTATCTTCATGCCTTGGTTTAAATGATGAGGTGTTAAAAAGTTTTCTCTTGGCTTGTGACATTGTTGACTTTGACAGTATTTCTTGTGCTTGCTTGAGCATTGACGGACTCTTTGGGACGACTTTAGCAAATTTCTTGACATGTTTCCTGAGTCTCTCTGCTTGTGGACTTGGGCAAATATTCACTTTGCAATTGGGTCTGCTCATGTTGTAGTGAAAGATGTCCTTGGGATTTCTTGCAGTTGCTTTCTTTACAATCGCAAGGGATTGAGTTTCTGTGGACTGCATAAACCAAGTGCAGAGCTTCTCCATATTATAGTTTTTCTCAAAAAGCATTTTGATGGCAGAAGCAGACTTCTCAGCAGAACCATCAAGCTTCTCACAAGGTTTCGGTTTAAGATCAGTTTTAACCTCTCCTGATTTGTTAGCCTCCGGGACATCTGATACCCAAGTGCTGGACATTAGCCTGATCCTCCTAGCCAACTCTTCATTTAAAGTTTCAGGTGATGCAGAGGTGGGCCACCACCTGAAGTCCTCATTCAGTGAAAAAATAGAGTCCATCGAAACAGCAGAAAAACGGACAATGTCTTGTACGCGACTGACATACTTGGTCTTTATGGAAAGTGCATTTTTTGGGAGCTCCTCTTGTGCGTTCTTTGTATTCTGGCTGGCCTCACAGCTAACCTTATTCAGCAGTAGTTTTCGTGACCTGCGAACCAATGCACAGGATCTGGCAGTAGCTACAGAGTGGAGTAAATGAATGGAGGGTTTCCGCTCTCTAACCGAATGCCTCACTGGTATGACCTGCCCTCTGGTATTCTGGTTATGTTCTTTTGGTGCAGCCCCTGTATCCTTGCGAATGTTATTAGGAATGCTAATTGTCTCCTGATCTTTAGAAAGTTGAAATTCATCACAAAGTGTCTTTCTGAGAATTTGAATATCTTTTGTGTCCCTTTTTAAATGTATCTTTCTTTGCCTTGGCGACCCTGTGGTGACAGTGACCGAGATCCCAGAAATTTTGACTTTTGGAGGTCTTCCTGGTTTTCTTGACACTGCTGTGTCACTCAGTCTTTGACATTTGATGTTGCTGCTAGAATAGATGCATTTCCTCTCTTCAATAGGCATAACAAAATGGAGATCTTTGGTAATTTGATCATTACTACTCATGTTTCCAAAACATGTTTTACTGTCCGTTCCACCATTTAATACTTCAGAAACATGCTGCTCTGTTGGGAAATTACTCAAATCTTCAGAAACGACTCTTTTTGCCCTTCTTGATCTTCCATACATTATAGTGATTTTTAGATTTTTGTTTTCATCATCCTTGCAAGTCATTTCTGATGTTCTTTGACTCACTCCACTGGAACCACTTGTACCAGTGGAAGAACTTACATCAGTTGTTTTGGGTTTCGGAGGTCTGCCAATAGGGCGTTTCACAGATTTCTCAATATGTGGTCCTATTTTTTTGGGGCGCCCAGGACGCCTTTTTACTGGAGTTGTTTGATGTACACTTGGTAGTGTTTCTTGGATTCCACCTTCTTTGCTTGAACAACCGGGCAATAATGCATTGAGTGAAAGCACTTTCGGTGAAGTGCACTTGTTCCCACTGCGCTCAACTGTTCTCCGTGGAGGAGATTCAAAGACAGATTTGTGGAAATGTTTGTCTATGGCACTGCCTGCCCATGAGGATTCCATACATGGATCAAACATCTCTCCATGGGAATTTGAGCCAGAGGCAGCTGCTTTGAGAGTATATTTTACACCATCTTCACCGGTCACAGAGGAAACAAACATGAGCTTTATTGGACTTTCATATTTCATTCCAGACAGGCTTGCTTTAGCCTGCTGTGCACTCTCAATGGTAGTAAAGTTAGACATAGTTTCAGTAGGACTGTGTGGGTCAGTGTTTAGACTGTTGGTTCTATGGCGTTTACATCTTTTTGACGGCAAGGTGGATGGCCTTTTTCTTGCACTCTCACCATTACTCTTAAGCTCACATGGTGACTCTTTTATGGATAGAATCTCATCTTTCAATGAAGTTGTGTTCTGTGGCAGATCACAGTCTTCTTGTTCATCCTTAGTTTGAGAAGGCTGCTTGTCACATACATGACTTGGCCAGGAGATTTCTTCTGAAGAGCTAAGTGCTGTTAAGGTGCTGTCCTTAGGGGAATGCTTGAATAAACTTTCTGAAAAACAGGCTGCAAAATACATCTTTCGTGGCTCAGTAACATAGGAAGAGAAACGCTGAGGTGGTACTATATTTCGTCTGGCTCTACCAACTTGAAGAGTCTGATTTTTCTTTTTGCGGGTTTTCGCTTTTACCTTCTGGTCTCTACCTGTTGTTTGTAATTGTGGCCTTTCATCTGGAGGCAGTGGTTCTTCAAGACGTACAGTATTTGGTTTAGTTTCTTGGCTCTCTTGATTTTTCAGTGTCTCATTTTGTGCATGTGTTTTCAGATTTTCTAAGGTATTTTTTACAGGTTCTGTGTACACAGTCTTGGATTTTCCGATTTTTCTTGGATGGAACTTTATGCATTCAGATTGTTCAACAAGAGAGTATGTTAGCTGTGCAGGTTTAACCGTTTTTAAGGACCTCTCTCTCTCAAACCACCTATTCCTCTTGAAATAGGATGGACTAAGACTGGCCAGATCTCTTTTGATTTGTAAGCTTCGTCTTCGTGATGATGGAAGGTCAGGGGACTTGCTCATGGCAACTAACGTTTCCAGTCTCTTACGGGAACGTGTCTGAGGGGATCGTTGCTCTGTGTTCTGTACATGCTGTTCTAAAAGCTCATTAAGGTTGTAATCTTTGTCGCTACTATTGTGTAGCACCGTTGTTATAATCTCTGTCAAATGTGTGTCATCTTGTGTCTTGGAGATTTGACTGGCATGGTTCGTGAGATTTTGTTCCTTCTCTGAAGGTTGGATACTCCTGAGCTTCTCAGTGACTCTATCCATTAGATCTCCTATAAAAGATCCACACTGGTGGTCATTCTCTGCTTGTGCATGCAACATTACACCCTTTTCACGACATGCATCAGGAGATCCCATACGTAGAAGAGTGTTAGAGTACAAAGCTGTATCTTCATCCTCGGTTCTGTGAGGTAGGAGAGAAGGAGGGGTCATGTTCATGGACTTGCAGTCCTGAATGTGGAAGAGACTGGACTTCACAGCTATTTTACAATCCAGGTCCATTGGCTTTGGTGATAGTGGTGGTGGGGAGGGGCTACGGCTTCCTTTACATCTACAATCACCCCGATGGGTGATAAGAGCTTCCCTTACGTGAGAAATGTAAGTATGATCACCATTGTGCTGATGTTGGTGTGATGTTAGTTTTGAGTGAGTACAACAAACAGTGGGGTTGGAACCGATGTCTTGGCCAACACACGCCATAGATGTATTTTGGCAGGAATGGCCATGAATGTTCCTCAGACAGACGCATAGAGGAGAAAATGCACACGTTGGATGCCTACAAGCTGTTCTGCAACAAATGCCAACATTTACTGAGCAGTCACTTAATGAAAGCATTGGGGCCTCATTAAGTGTTTTTTTATCAGCATGGGAACAGAGGGATCCAGCCTTAAGTTCTCTTCTTTGAGCATCCAGCAGAGTTACAGAGGTGTTATAATCTTCTTGCACGTCCTTTAAAATATGATAGAGCAGCAGTCTGTGATGAGAACAAAGTGAAGACAGGACCTTCTCCAACACAGTGACTCTACAGCCCGCTGGGGCATTAGAGCCATCTTCCTTCTCCGATCTCGACTGGTCTTCCATGCATGGCCCTAAGGAACTACATAAATAAATCGGGTTAAGTCATTACTCAATCACTGGCATAATCAGCTTTTCATGAATGTGAGCTGAGCTACGACACTCATTTCTTTTTCACTCCGTTATAACCTGTAATAGATTAAAGGATTTATAAAATCCTACTATAAAAGACATACTGAAGAATTATAAAGTTTGCACAGCTGTAGTTAAATGAGCAATGCTCATCTTGTTGAAGGCACCAAATGACATTGCATTGCAAAGGTGTTAGATCCTTACAGAATGTATAAACTGAATTAAATGTGTAAACGCCACAGATAAAGCATTATTCCACCTCTGTCAGCTTATGCGTGGATTAGAAATGAGCAAAAAAGTACAAACAACTCAGTACATGGAACAATTTTTTATTGGTAACTTGAAGGCAAAGGATGGCGATTGTAGTAACGCTTACACTCAGGAAAACTATACAGAATATTTTCATCAAACCTGAATCATTTTGTTTCCTGATTAATTTACGTGTTTCCCGACAAAACCGATTACAAACCAACAACATTGGCAGGCAATAAGTTATCTATTTTGAAATTAAAATACAACTACCCCAAAAGGGTAACACAGAGAATGTTTGAAAAAGTACATAAAAAAATCACATTTTTAAATGCAGGGTAGTTAAAACAGACTGGAATTATATGCCTTCAGTATTCCATCTTATTACAATTAATTCAATTCTAGCTTTGATTAGCTTTTACCCTGAAATGTTAAAAAGAGACCACATCAAATATATTTCAGACACAAATGCATGCTTAAAAGACCAATTAACTTCTAGTTGACAAAAAAACATCATAAAGATCAAATATATTAACCTGTCTAGGATTAAAAAGAAAAAAAGGTGGGCATGTAGTAGAGGAACATTACAGGACAAGAAACTCACTGAGGCATGCAAGTGCAGTATAGCATTTCACATAACAATGTGCAAGAGAACAGAAGTGCTTCAACAGAAAACTAACACATTTAAACTTCATATTCTGATTACATCGAAAGAAATAACTCACAACACAAATACAATTAGATGATAAAATTAGAGGGAATAATACAAAATCAATTTTAGTGCAACAAATATATGCATAAATAACTGATTGCAAAATGACTTATATCCTGCACCTGTTATGAATATGAAATTACACATATTTCGAAAGGCCTACACTGGTGATCCATTTAATGATCCATCTATAATATTAAGCCAAACTATTCTCAGTGAGAAGTGAAAAACAATAATCGTATGCCTCTCTGATCTATAACTACTCCTGAACAATCTGTCCCCATTAAATGGGAGAAAACAAACTAGCTTTGGATGAACCATATTTGGCTCCATAACAGAATCCCAAGGAGCCTTATTTTGATATAAAAGAACAGTTCTAACTTCTCGACCATGCTCTGTTTTTATATGACTGTTGTTACCCTGAGATTAATAATGTTTTTGGACTGAAATTATACAGGACACTAATATTAATAAGAACAGCAATGTGAAATAAGAGATCAACATTCACCAAAGGGAGCCTAAAAGGATCCCACTTATGAAAACATGAGAGTGCAGCGCTGACAACACATGTATATGATTTCAATAATAATAATAATAATAAAAAATCTGCATGACCACCCTTTACATTAAAAGTGAAACTGTGACTGTGGCATAACTATCCCCGAGAGAAAAAAGCAAAACTTTAACAGTAAGTATGGTAACTGTATATAAATCCACAATACCGATTTTAGTAGTATACAAATATTTTTTGATTTATGTAAAACTGCTAGAGTAACCGAGCAGTAGCTGTAAGAGCAGGCACGGTGCTGTTAATTTTAAGAGCTGTGAAGAACATTCAGGGTGGTTGGATAAATGTTTCTAAATTAAATTAAGATTATCTCAGTTCTTTTAGGGGAGGGGGATTTAACATTTGAGGAACAATAAGAGGTAAACCATTTACAGAACATTTACAACACAAAGATAAAACACATTAACAATGCATTTGGAAACGTTCATATTTCCAAAGCTTCAATCACAAAATTCACAATGCTTCAGCTACACTTTGCAAAGCTCTACAAGTATACTTGTGAATCAGATATCTGAACGATGCTAAAAAGATGCCATTCAAAGTCAGTATATGGCATTTTCTCAACGCAAGTATGAAATAATAACGTGTATCACAAGTATGTGTGCATCTTTTGTAAAGTGCAACTGAATCTTATATTCCAACCTCCCTAACTCAGTTTTAAAAAGTTTGATAAAGAAAGTGATTCAGTTGTATAATAGGTAATTAAAAGCTATAATAATCATTAACATGAAAGAAAAAAAACACCACAAAGCAAGAGCAGCAAAACTGTTGAAACCTGGACATAAAACAAAGCAATTCAGAGCAGCACTTGGATCAGGATTTGCAGTTCTGTCCCATAAGTGCATCATGAAATACGGACCAGGCGAAATTCTGATCCAAGTTCAGCAGCACCCAACTCTAAACTGCTTCGCTCAAGGAGTGCGTGAATGGAGTGGCAAAATGACCCTGAACGGTTTCGTTTCAGCAGGCAGTTAATGCAACTATGTTTTTAGTTTGAGCAACACAACAATTTAGAGTAGAACTCAAATCTGCAACGTTGAGAATTTCAGTAGTTCTGATTGCTGAAAAAGCAATTATTATTCAGTGTAAAACAGACATTCGCTGAGACTGCCGTCCAGCACTTTTTTCCCCTCTGTGCATCATTCTGACATGCATTACGTTGCAACTTACCCCGTATGATTTGCAGAGTAGATTTGCAGGCAAAAAAAAAGATACAAAGGGCAGGACATAAAATAAGAAAGCAATTAAATCAAAATAAAATCACTATCAGAGCAGAATGTGGGAAATCTCATCCACAGAAAGCCTGAGATGGTCCAAGCTTTCACTCCAATCATCTAACAACAGTCCTAATTAATATACTTCATAAAACTGATTACCTGCCAATAAGCATCAATAGCCCAAAATTTGCGGGAGTGGAAACTCGTACCCATATCTCCCCATTGCATATAAGGATGGACATCTCCCACCGATGAGTTAAGAGAGACGTTACAGTCATACCGTCACATAAAAATACTGCTGATAGACTTCAAATGAAACGACCAGTCGCTACAAAGACTAATTAGTGTGAAAGCTGCGTAGAACAATCATTAAGCTGAGGTTAGCTTATGTATGAACAAAACCTGAATATTATCTCTCTTCCTTTTAAGAGCAGTTAACTTAGAAATTAACAGTGCTTTACAATATTTTAAATATATATATATATATATATTCATATAGATATCCACAGTGAAACCCCTGAATAGATTTTTTGAAGGCATGTTTTGTAACTTGATAAAATGTACCATTTAAGCTGTGGCTGAGGATTCAAGTGTAACTTCCTAGTCTGAATGAGGTCCTGACTGCATGTTAAAAACAAAACCAGAAATAAAATCCTTGTTGGTTGAAGTTTAGGCGATGTTTTCGGTAAAACCATCATCTCTCTCTTTCTCTAGGAAATTGTGGAGGTTTTGGTTTTGAGTTAAGACTGGTTGTAGGCAGTAGATGAGGCGTTGGTTGTTGTCCCTGACTTTCCGGAGCCTGAGGTTGCCGCTTCAGCAAGGCGGAGCTTCTTTTTTGGTGGGGTCTTGAGCGTGCCGGTGCGCTCTTTGACTTTGTACTCAAGTGTGCTGTGTGGAATCCCATAGACGCTCTGAGCTTTCGACACGCTCATCTTCCCACTCATCACCATGGCTATGGCCTCCTCTAGGATATCGTGGTCATATTGGCGATAACGGCCCCGCTTTTTCCGTGGCTGCTTGTCTCCACAATCAAGCATGCTTCCGGTGACGCTCCCGTTCTTCACGTTCAGACACAGTGGAGGCAGGTCGCCCTGGAGGAGACGTGACTCGAGGCCCGAGTGGCTTTCCATCAAGCCCTGTTTAGGGAGAATGGTCTTCAGCTTGTGGAAAGCAGCGGAGCTGTCAGAGGTTTTGTTGGCTTGGTACACAGCATCCACCAGGGTGGCCAGATCCAGCTGGGCTTTGGGCTGAGCACTGAAGCGTACCTGAGGGATTCGGATGTGTACAGCTGGCCCAGCGGCAGGACTCTGAGGAGATGTGGCTGGCGAGAAGCTGTTGTTCTGCTCCTGGAGCTGCGAGACCATCCTCTGCAAGGTTAACTGTTTAAGGTATGACGAGGCGGTCACGGTTGCTGGGAACTTCAGCTCGGTGTGCTCTGGTGATGCTAATGTAATTTTTCTTACTTCGGATTGCTCGAGTCGAGAGTCGTTGCTTGGGCTCACCGCCTCCGAGCCAAAACCGGGTGGCTCCCCTGCCCTCCGCTCTGGTGATAAGGCCTCTGTCTGGAGCTGTAAGGTTTTCTGAGGTATCCCCGTATAGTATGGCTGCTTTGTGAATGTCCAGTGATCCGGACCGAATATCTTTCAAAGCTTTCGAGAGCAAACCTTCTGCAAACTCAGAGCTGCGATCCAAATAGTCCTCTCTGATTGGTCTCCTAAGGGGAGGTGGGTGGGAGGATGAGAAACGAATGGGGTGAGCGGACCAATGACAGGACGCACTCAGGGTCCACTCCTTTACTGCCTTGTCTTTCGGTAACATCACTCGCTTCTCAATTGTCTGTATAACACAAAGCCTTTGAGTTGTTTGGGGATAAACGCTTTTTGTTTTTGGCTTTAGGTTGCAAACGATACTTCTTGGAAGGACAGTCTCTCGTCAATTGTGTGGAGAAAGAAAAGCATCTATGGAAGTACTTCCAGTATCTTTGCAATGCGGATGCATTTTGTAAGACTCATGTGAAAGTAATACTGCATGAATCAACGAATAGATCAATAAACAGATGAATAAATACAGGCGGCACAAAGGAACAAGTAAAGCCCCTGACTGCTGGCAAATGTGACGTTACCTTCCAACAAGTTAGAAAAGAGTCAACCCTTTGGCAGTGCAACAAAACAACCACTGAATTATATATAAAACATCAAATGTATGAGAAGTAGAATTTGTTCACACAAAATTATCAGATAGGATAAAAAAAATCATTTTCTGATCGATATTACGGTTAAAATGTTAGCATTTTGATACCAAGCTTTTCTCTGGCTTCGTTAGGATGACGGTCAACAGTCAAGCACACAACTTGGTAAACAAGAACAAGTACTCACCCTGAAACCTTTCGTTGAGGAGTTTCATTTTCCGACGATGCGTTTTTCTTAGAGAGGTCAAGTGCTCCATCTACTATGAAACGCAATCCATAAAAAAACATAACAAAAAAAAAAACAGCAATTAATATTAAGTCTGAGAGCAAATGCACAAGATCATTGCAAATAATGAAGTATTCGCTCACTCTGTAAATTCACCCTGTTTATTCAGAGTTGCGTACCTTTCAGAGACAAGCATAATTAATGAAAATCAATCGACTAGATTTTCTTGAAAAAAGTGACACTTTTGAGACTGAGCTACAAACTCCTGAATCTGACTGTGTGTTGGTCTCCTGAAGTGTAAAAGGATTTGTTTGTGGTGCTTACCTTTCAGGGCCTGAGAAGCTCGGCTGATGGTGAGGTCCAGAGGCCCGTCAGGATCTGGTTGATGAGGGAGAAGCTCAGAGCTGTCGCTCAGGCCATTCAGGCCCTCGTGAGCCTGGCTTTTACATGCATACTCGAAGGCGAATCTCCGAATCATCTTGCGCATCAACTCCTGCGCCACCAACGGTATACTGGAATCACAGCTCTGAGGGAATTCTGGGACATTGAAAAATACAGAACTAGTTAAAGATCTCATTGCATGCATTACGTTCCCTATGTAAAAGCAATTTTTTTTACTTTTACTACATATTTGACTTTAAGGATCTTAAGAATCTGGAGCTGATAAACTGAGCTCCATGGATGCATTGTGTATAAGACAACAACTGAAATGATTCTGAAAGCTTGCTCTCTAGATTTCTATTTATATAAAAAATACTAATATTTAAAATCACTTCTGTCCAATTGTCCATAAGTTCACGCCTGATTCTGCAAACTTTCTATCAAGTGACAGTTTACAATGTGATACCGTAGACTAGGGGTGAGCGATCTGACTATTTTTGATGATATGCACAATCTATTTTTCAAAAGAAATGTAGAGACTGTGACCAAATGTGACCCATTTCTGTTTACATGTAAAACATATCTTTCAGTTGGCAGAGTTATTAACACGTTAGAGTAATAAAGAAACATTCAAAGTATATTTTTAGTTTTAAGTGCGGGCTTAACTGGTCAAATACACACAAAAAAGGCAAGAAATGGAAAATTATCCAATTATCACGACGCATACCACGGTGTACATGTGACAAAAAACATAAGTGTGATTTTTAACAATATTTTTATTTATTGAAATTAATTTTATTTGCTATACTACTACTACTACTACTACTACTACTACTACTACTAATATAAATGTAATTACATACTCATTATGCATGGTAAATTATGTAAATTACAGCATTTAAATGGTAGAGTTCTCCTTGCTTTGTCACATAGTGTCTCAGTGGCTGGGTAAAATAGTGAATATTTGTAAAATCTATATATTGAATAATGTGTCAAATAATGTTCTTTGACTTTTCTTCCAGTGGGGAAGCATCCAGAAACTACAATAGTTTACTATGCATTAAATTGAAATTAAATTAAATACAATTTATAGTTTAGCAAAAATACCAATAAGAAAGAAATGCACCGGGACTCTTATTTTGAAATTTCTTAAGTATTGTGGGCTGATCCTTCAGATAAGAGCTAAAATATGCAGTCTTGCAACAGTATAAAACATTATATGAAGGCCATAAAGCAGACATAATTTTCATAATTCATCAACTCGAGATCATAAGCAATCGCTTGGTATAAATGTGCACTATTCATTGATTGAGAATCGCTTTGAAGCAGTTGTTTTTTTAATTAAATCACAGCCTAGGATGTTTGAGATTTTTTAACATCCCTAAAATATAACATCAAACCTAAAATGATCATTAAGACATTTGTTTAACCATGCATTTCATGCATTGAAGACTTTATGACATTCAATTTAAGAAAACTAATGCTTCGCAAATGCGAGGCTTAGTAAAAAATTCAATTTTTTAAAGAAATGCAATGGTTAGAAGTTGTAATGGATGGTAGCACTGGTACTAATGCATGTAACAGCTGTAATAAAAACTTCACTACCTATGGATAATAAGAATAAAAATGTACTCCTCACCCTTCTTACGAAATAAAGCATTGAGGAATCGGTCTGCTTGGCACTGGAGTTTATCAGAGGTGGACGGGCCCTGAGGTGGGGGGGTTTCAGCAGGGGGTGGCGAGCCAGGAACAGCCACTGCAGGATGGTCCTATGTCACGAAAGATCACATACACCCCAAACAAGCACTGATTATAGTCTCACAGCATTGAGTTCTGCTCAATTATAATTATGCTGAATGCACTTACAATGTGTTTAACCATACATTACAAAGATTAAAACACCCAGAAACACAGACAACTATTTGTTATATACAAACAGAGCTCTACAGTGCAACCATTCAGTCGCATTTAATAAAACACACTGAAGATAAAATAAAAAAAATAAAAAAACACTGTGCAAAATACAACAGTTAGAATTATAAAAGATTTTTTAAATATGAAAAGAATTGGTAAAATCTTACTAAACATGATTTACTTGTCACCATCTACTGGTGGATTAATTTTCTGTTTTAAAGCATCAATGTAATTATTTTAATATTTCTATACACAAACTAACATACATTTGACATAAAAATTACACATTTGATAAGGTTAGGGAAAAAAAATCCCTTGTAAATCAATTTAAGGAGGCAAATATCACCAATAATGTACTTTTTTTTTCTTTTTAGAGCTGCTTTACAGCAGAATTGACTTCTGTTTGCATCATTGAATCATTATTTTTCTGTTTGTCACTGCTTTGAAACGATATGTATTGTATAAAACACGAAGTTAAAAAGTTAATTTCTGTCTTACCAGCTAACACCCCATAATAAGCACATCTTTTCTGTGGTTTCTGAGGGTTGACTTACATTCAGTTTCTCTAGCTGCAGGTTGCAAAAGGAGCAGTTTGCATTCACGGACCAATCATCCACCGCCTCTGGTTCACACTCTGAGCGAGAATCATATGAATAACCATCAGGTAAGCTGAAGCATTGATACCATGAGAGAGAAAGACCGAGCACAGTCAGAACACAACATAAAACTCACCATCAAATATATTGAGATCTTGCAGCAGCCTTGGTCCATATATGCCCTCCAGAATACTTTCAAACCCTGCAAACAAATACAATATAGTCTTACCTGTGTGAAATCCTAAAAGCAGTCATATTTTGAATCTGTCACAACCCCTGCTGGCCAGGTTTTGTGAAATGATCGATGGTTTATTTGAACATATATAAATTTAAAACAGTTTCCCGTTTACAATACTGGCTAATAAAAACCAATTTAACATGCAATGTATTATTCTATCAAATAGACCAACAAGCAAAAGAAAATCATTAACTGCAAGACAAGGCCTAATTAACCAAATGTCAGGTGGTCCTAATGCTATGATATGTGTAAATATTATCATTTAGAAATACTTTTTATACAGAAGTGAGAAAAACTCATATTTCCAGCGCTACTGCCCTTCACTGCAGCTGAATTCACATTATGTCTTTACAAAAGCACAAACAAAAGTTCACCCAAGAATGTCACATTCTGCAAATATGGTGCATTTTGGTATTGCATGAATTTCTGTATTCATGCTTAAAAACCTCAGAGGCCTTGACCTTCTCGACTGCATCCGGCCCTCAAAACCATACAACAAATCATGATCTATTAAACTGAGATTCAACAGATTAATTCCACTACTCTATTGAAATAAAAAACTATTTTAACAACCTAGTTGTGCCCACATTTTGCTCGTAATGTTAGAAACAGAATTGCCAATAGGCATTTCTAATCAAAACATTAACGTGCATTTTTCTTATTCATGCAAAGTAGCGTTTAAAACAACAACGTATTAAATACATGTCAACAGTTTCACATAAACCCAGAGGTTTTTTAGTGAACAGTTTATGCAGTAAACATTGTGTGTGATGTGTTTTTTAATTATCATTGAAATCTGGCTCATTTTCAAATCGTTTGTTGTAAATAAACATCTCAGAAAACATGGTATGTGGCTTTTTGTTACGAAACTGGGCATCATTTTCATCCATGTCTTCTGTAGAGGACGCCAGGACAAAGGGTTAATCACTAATCAGGCGTTATGGAGAAACACAATAAAAATTATAGATATAATTCTATAAAATTTGATATTCTTATGAAAAAGTTGCAAAGTTTTTAATTTTACTCCCATTATTACACTTCTTTTTTCATTATGGTTTGTCCCAGAAACACACGGATATGCAAATAAGATGCAATGGTATTAAATAGGAATACCTATTTATGGACATTTCATATCTATTTATTATTCCTTTTTTAATAACTCAGTCCCGACGTCCACTGAATAAAATGTTTTTCTACATTTATGTTTTATCCTCCAACCCTTGTAATGACTAAAAAATAAAAAAATAAATAAAAGAATAAATTCAAGTAAACTTATTTTTTCGTCTGGTTCCCAAGAGGATATTTTAAAAGATTAAACCGGGGTTCTAGTTAACTAACTTTACCCGCTTTCCAAACATTAAAAAAATCTCTAATGACTTATCAAAACAGTAACGTTACTACTTTAGGACATCATCGCAAAAATGACTGACGTTAACGTTAAATAATTCACGCAGGAGCCTCAGAAAGCTGGACGCTCTTGTTATTATAATTCAATCACACGGTCGTTCGTACATCGGTATTCGGTGCAGAAAGGGTCAGTGAGTGCAAAGCTAACTCGGTTATCGAGGAATCAAGAAGTAGGGACAAAGAAAATGGATCCGGTAGAGCCCGCTCGGCCCTTGTCCGTTTTTTCCGTTAGCCACAAAAGCTTCGCGCGGACGACGGTTCTACACTAACGATATTTTTGAACTTGACACACGCTCGCTTAGCAACTCCGAAAGCTAACAGCGGCTGAGGGAGACTCGGGCGAGAAAAACCCGAGCGGACCGTGCGATAGGTCCGCTCACGGAGCGGTGGTTTAATCTTACCGACACAGTGGATGAGTTTGTGCCGCCATGAGTCGAGTTCCCTCCGGAATCCTTTTCTTTCGACCGTGCATTTGGAGCTCCGGCACTGGGTCGCCATTCTTTCCGTCCTCCTTCCCCCCGGCTCTGAGCGTGACGTCACCGCGCGTCATCCTTATCACGGTTCCGATTGATTGACACGTGTCAGAACAAGCAAGGGGCGGGGCTTAGCGATGTAAACAACCTTCCCTTAGTATGCGCATTTATTTAGTAGAATCGCTGGATGAGTACTCTTTTGAGTACAGTAGCTAGTTGTGTACTTGAATACCAGTGTTTAATTTAATTTAGGTTATTAAGCTGAAATGCCTGCACCTGTCAACTTAGGTTAAATAACATCGTATCACTAATAAATTAAATAATAGTTTCTTGTTTTCTTCCTATCAACCTCACTTGTGATAATCATCAATCACATATGCTTATTGTGAGCATAAAATATCAGATCTTATGTAAAAGCTTGGTTGGTTTAATCATCAACGACAAGCAGGTAATAATGGCAATTCAGTGCTAAAATGGCAGCTTGTTCAATAATACTGCAGGAGTGGCACAGAAATGCAGCTTTACCAGACAGGAGAATCAATCAGATACTGCATTATGTCAACCAAAACGTAATTCAAAATGTACAATTTCCCATTAAACTATGGCGAATCATGAATTATAAATCTACATGTGTCCTTTTGTCTTTACATTTCAATATCAACATCAAACACAATGTGTGCCCCTCCCCCATTTCACTAAAGTGACACACACACACACACACACACTTCTAATGAATGTATATGAAGTCCAACTGTCCAGAAAGAGGAAGGCACTCAGAGAGAACAGATGGAGTTAATGCCCAGCTGAGCATCTGTCACACACGCACAAACACACACACACACACACACACACACACACACACACTGAGTGAGTGAGAGAGAGTGTGTGAGAGAGAGAATATATCTGTTTTACAATTTAGTATGTTGCTTTTAATTCAGATGCACATTAAAATGATTTCATATTCTCTTTCTCCATTTTAGATCAATATTACAGGTCACATATCAAAGTATTGATCAACCTGTTTAAATTTTATACAACGTGTCCATGTGTGTACAAGACATGCAGACATCAGTGTAATCGGAGATCATTTTGATCTGATTTTTGATTTGAACTGGAAAAGCAATAAACATTCCAGGTCTCTAATAATTTCCGAGCTTTGCTGTTTGAGTAACAGCTTTGTTAGGATGACTACTTGCATGTATTCAGTCATTAACTAACAGTGCAGAATTTAATAATGTGCATTCATTTATTGCACACATGTATTTTGCTGATGACTACATCCATTTCTGCTTTTGAAGTCTCTCTGAGGAGGTCTAACATTAAATTAGCTTACTTTGAAGGATTCAAACATATGAAGTTATTTTATTCAGCTAGGTCTTGTTGCTATACACACACTGCTGACTCCCTGTAACTAAATATATATTCTCTAATTGCTCATGTGAGTCCCTGATGGAAAGAGCTCATGCATTGGTGGAAAGTGTGCCCCTCCTCCACAGCTAACACTGCTAAAGGTCTATATGTGTTTATGTGAGGGGGAGGTAAGGATAGCATTGTTCCACTGACGGGCACATTCATTGTCAGAAAGGATTGTGTCTGTGTAAAACTTGTCCAAAAATGGGATTGCGACAACCAACACACACAGCCCAACTCAATGAAAAAACATGCACATCTTACACAGAGGCAATAAAACTCCACCCCTGAATCTAACCACAGATTTATACGAATTAACCACCAAAATTAGTCACCAAAATGTACAATAGAAATATATTAGAATGGAAATCTCACATATTAAATGCTTTACTAAAAATGCCAAGGGATAAAGTGTGGAAGCTCATATTATACAGTTGACTATAATTATACAGACTAACTGCATGACTATACTTTAAATTCGAGGTAAGAGGAGGGGAAAAGAGAGAGGACAAACGAGATTAAGTGAGTGTGTGTGTGAGAGAAAGAATACTGTATGGTTAGATATTTCCAAACTAAAACGTGACTCTATAAGAGCTGGGATTTATACAACATGCATGAGCTGTTGGCTCTTTATTGTCCTTTAAAAGAAAAAGAAAAAAGCTCAGTAATGGCATCATGCAACGAAACAAAGAGAAGCAGTGTTAAGAGACAGCTAATGCTTCACTTACTATTTTTGTGAAAATTCTGGATTTGGAAAGCAGTTTAGGTCAAAGAGGATTCTCCTGAACTCCGGGTTCATGGTTGTCCTCAGTTGCTTTAGGATTGAAGAGCTGATTTGTAGAGACATGCTGTGGTTGATTGATGCGTTTTTTTCTGTAGATGGCATTTTTGCATCCAGACCTTGATGTCAAAAAGACACGTATCATCTTGGTAGCACTGGTCGGAGAAACCAGTCCAGAAGGATGAGGACAGATGATTTGGAAGTAACTCCTGCCAGCCGTTTCATCAACAGACAAAAAGGCATTCTCTGTGAAGCATCTGCTTTTGAAGCCAGATTGGTTTGTTATGGAAAAGGTTGTTTTGTAAGAAAAAAAGCATGGAATTGATGGAACAACTTTTTGGAGTATTTTGGACATGAAAAGTAGGAGAGAAACGGGTCTGTAGTTTAGTTTTTAATGTGGAGGACAGGAGGAAGGTCTCCATAAGGCAGAGAAAAGAAGGAAAGCGTTCTGAATGTTGACGGTTTCTAATAGTCTCCACATTATTAGTGAAAAAGTGGCAAGGTCGCAATGAAAGAGGTGATGGCAGGAGAAGTATGTTGTGAATAGTAGGCATGTGCGTCTGTAGAGATGCTGATCTTGTTGTGATAGAAAGTGACCTTGACAGCATAGAAAGAGGAGAGAAGATATGGTAACACTTTAGATTAGAGAACACTAATTCACTAATTAATTAAACTCCTGATTTGCTGCTTATTTAGAGTAAGTAAGATAGTTGTTACGTTTAGGTTTGGGGTCGGATAAAGGGATCTAGAATAAAGTCATGCAGAATAAGGCTTTAATATGGGCTTTATAAATCGTCATACTGTATGCATGCCAATGAACAAAGAGTTAATAGCGAGAATAGATCCTTAAAATGCTCTTTTTGGTTTGTGGATGTCTTCTCAGCAGCCGTGAGTTTTGACACGAAATTGTCAGAATTGCTGAAATCTGAGGAGAACTGGATCAGAAGGAAGTCTTCAAACATTTGGTAAACATTTCTTTAAAAGTGGTATAGTCTATAAAATGAGGTCACTCTTAACAAGTACTAGAACCTAAACATATTCATCTAACACTGGTTTGCTTTTTTTCTTTCTGAGTCTTTCTGCAAGACGTAATGCTCATCTATTTTGTTGAGCACAAGATGCTCAGAAATTACTTTATAACCCTCTAAAAAGTGCATTCTCTACTAAAAAGGTTCATATATGCAATATGCAAGGGCGTCGTTTTGGTTTGAACATTGTGGGGTTTGAAGTGCAAACTGTTTTAGTGGAGTCCCAGGTGAGGTTTATTTATTTGTTTGCTTGCTTAAGTGTTTATTTTTGTAAAGCAGTCTGTTGTGCAATCATCCACACATGCAAAGTTGGTTAATAACGGCAATAAAGTAACAGCTTAGTTTACAATTACTTGTTTACATAGGATATATAATGTATTTTATATTATTTAGACACTTAGGATGTTCTAATTCAACATGCCATGGGAAGTCAATCTAACTTAACATTTAATATTGTTTGTCTCTTACTCATTTCACTTAATGATTTAATGCATGCCATCTCTTTGAACAGGCCAGGGTTTTATATATGGAGAAAAATCCTGGAATGTTTGCCTTTAAAAACCAATCTTGGATGACATGGGGGTGAGTAAATTATTAAGACGTTTTTATTCTGGAAGTAAACTAATCCTTTAAGTAATTTTATGCATTTAAAGATTTTAGTGTGTGATTTTGTTTGCCATTTAATGGGAAGCATGGGTTCGTTGTACCTGAACACTGGCGAAACAGCAAGGGAGAGATAGTGAGGTTGCATCTTTTTATATTATATATTGAAGATATGGATGAGCTTTTCATTGTGCGTGCATGTACTCAAATTTTTTTTTTTTACTAAAATAGATAAATTAATGCAGCATTTACAACAAAAGGAATTTGCCCTGCTAAGATAAGGGTACAGGAGGATAAAAAAGAAATAGACATTGAGAGAAATACACTGCAGGAAAGCTTGAGATGGGAGCAAAGCAAAAGATGCTATGCTATAACCTTGAATGGCATCTTTCTGTCTCTTCATCTTTCTATGTCCGCTCGCTCTCTGATATCTTCAGAGATAAAAACTGATTCTCCCTTTGGATGGGTTCTTTTGATCTCCAGTGCCTTATCTCCTAGGTAACCACGTCTACAGCAATTAAAAGGTCTCGTTAGAGTTGCCCTCGTGTGTGTTATTAATTTAAGATTACTGGGGTATGCAAATGAGCTAGATACTCTAACCACTCCTTTCCTGCATTTAAGAAGAAAGGCTTTAAGTGATAGTAAACAGAAAATAAAGAGACAAGTGGGATTTGGACAGACAATTTAATAAGTCATATCAGAGCAACAACTTGAGAAATCTTTTGTCTGACTGGGTACACAAAACAAAGCAGAGATCCTACCTCTCGTATTTTAATACTCGCACCTTGATGCATCCATAACTGTTATGACATTCTGAAGTAGTCTTATGCAAAATTATACAGACAGACCCTATAAGCTGGGTTTCATGTGTAATCAATATTCATGTGGCTTGACACAGGTTACCCTGATTTGAATAGAACCATTATTTGTATAATTTGTATAAGTTGTGAGTGTGCATAAATACATGTATGATTGTGTGTGGGTGTCCCTGAGTTTATCAGCAGTAAAAGCCACCTTCTCCAACCAAGGAGATTTTTAACAAGCTACTATAAATCATTTCATGAAAATAAATTGCCATATACTTGGCATTTAAAAAAAACCCGCACAGTTTTATGGAAGTGCATTTATAGAATCAGTAAATAGCAGTGTGAAATCAAGAGAAAAATAGATCTTTTTAGTAAAGCTCACATTCTTATTTCTGAAACAGATGTCAAACCATTGCAATACCTGGAATATTGAAGTGCATGTATAAGAGCTAATTCCAGAGGGATGGTGGCATTGAATGATGTGTTCATTGGGGCAGGTCACTGCTGCGTCATCTGCTGGCGAGCGCATGCATCTACAGGATTTCTAAAGGACAAAAGCTAGAACAATAAATGTATTGCAGCCGTGATGTGCTGTGCTTGCAGTGTTGGATGAAATGGTTGTTAAAGTTACTTAATCGCATTCAGAACACAGGTAGTTACTGTAAAACTGTTTTAAACAGACTCATAAGACAGATATACAGAGTGTTATTTCATAAAATATGAAATGTAATTGGTTTTACAAGGGATTTTCTTTTATTTCAAGGATTTTTTTTTCTGTTACTTGATGCTGCATAGGCCATAAAGACAGTTTTAGAACTCAGAATAATCTTGTGGATGTCCATGGATTAAAGTATAATCCAGTAGGGAATAAAAATATCTGTAATATTCACAATTATAAGCCCCTTTTTTTCAGCTTTCTCTGTCATCTGATCTCTAGCCCATTGGATCTTATTTTATCTTTTTTCAAAGCTTGTTTCAGAATCCCAAAGCAGAGTTTGAAATATATATAAGCCATATGTATGATTATTATCTGGGTGGCTAATGTTATCAGTATAAGGATGAAACAATTTACTTAACTTTTCACTATGTGTTTTTTTTCCACTTTTTTTTTCATTTTATAAATAAATAAAAAAATAGATTTAAGACAAATTATAAATACATTTTTTTTAATTGAAATTGAATTGAATATCTTTTATGTCAAATAACAAAACTAAATAGGATTTTAAAATACAGTAAATCTCAGATTAAATAATAGACACAATTAATACAAATGCAATGATAATACATTTCTTCATTCAAACAAAGGCTTTGCCTGTGCTCTTTCCTAGCCTGGATTTTATTTTATTTTATTTTAAAAAGAAAGAAAGAAATATCAGCATGTTTACATTTTCCAGCAGAAAATAAACCTTGTACATAAAATGCATTTGAAGCAAAAACAGAATGGTCTGACTTAAGCTTTGTGAAATTATGCACAGCTGTTAAACAAAGCAGTGCTGCGCTAATAAACAATGCATTATACAAGGCAAGATGAAACGCAACAATCAACAAAACTTTCCTGAAGACAATCAGTTCCCCTCAGAAATACATTCATATAAATCCCCACCAATGGATTTGCAATTCGTTTAACAACTGACTTAAATAGTCACATATTTTGTGATTTGCATCATTAAATCCCAGTTAACAGCTAAAAACCAACAAAAATGTATATCTCAAAGGTCTCAATGCACAATCTCAGACTGTTTTGCCTTACTGGAGAGAGATGTATATGTTAAAGCATATATATACCTGACGTATGACAAGACATGCAATGCACCTTATTCAAGTTTAATAGCAAGTTTATTAGTGCTTGTTGAATTTAGTTAGATTTGGGGTTTCTGATAGCTGTTAATTTGTTATTTAGCTAAAGGACTGTGTTGAATGTGTTTTTTTTTATCATGCAATTTTATTGACTTTTCAGCTTTAAAATAAAAGACCTCTTGCAACATAATTAAACAATAAAAAATAAAAAAGCACAATGAATGAGACCCACATCAGCCCTCAACATTTAAAATACAAATCTAATTATTGCTCATAATTGATAAATTGCAAAATGATTGATTACTGAAAATACACAACAGTATAACAACATAACATATGGTGCAACGACAACAACATCATAAATAAAACCAGCTAAAAATGAACCAGTAACATATACTGTATCTGGTAAAATATCATTGGAGTAATATAAATGTGCATGAAGATTCAATGCCATTCACGTTTCTCTTCTTTCGAGAGATTTAGGATTTGGGATTTGCAGATATGCAAGTGCATAAAACACTTTTGATAATAAGATGCATGTCTGAATATAACACATTATTGCATGTTATTGCACGAAGCATTAACTCTAGTTGAATGTTGAGCTACATGGTTGTTTTTACTCAGTTCCTGATTTATGTCAAATTAAAAGACACTTGCTAATAGGTTTTAGGCTCAGTCTCTGGAAGTGAATCCATTAACAGTTTAATTTTTCCAGTGCTAAGTGGTTTTTAAAGAATTGTCTCATTTCCACAAAGGGCTTTGATAGCTCTCACTGTCCTCATTCCTACACGTTCTTGCAAAAAAATACAACAACAATAACAAGAAAGAGTTTCAAAATGGAAGACGTTTGCACTACATCATGTCTGTTGTTGGATTTTCTAATAGTAATAATTTGCTGTGGTTGTATTTGGCGACGTGGTGGGGTGGTTCGGTTCACCGCTGTAAATCATTCAACGGCTCTCCTGATGATAGATAAAATGTTTGGCAGTGGAGAAGAACTTTGTGGTGTGTTAAGGAACGTGCAAATATCGCTGGTGGAATAAACCATTTAATATCCTCCTTTCCATTTCCTGAAGAAAATCAATGTTTTCTCATTAGGACCCCCGCTTGCTGGCACCGCGCTTTCCAGATATTTCAGGAAAATGGGGGACAACAGTGAAATAAAACTCTTAAGACTGTCTAATAGTTTATCTCTTGATTTTTATGCTTAGATTTTTTATTCATTTATAACTGACTGCAGTTTAAGCCTTATAAAATGAGAGCAAACCGATGTTTTGGGTTAAAGGTGCCAGTGGAAGAGCGAGCGATCGAGAGAAAGAGAGAGAGAGAGAGAGAGAGAGAGAGAGAGAGAGAGACAGGCACCTTTGTGTTATGTTGTTTGAAAAACCAGTAGCATTGTGTGTGTTTTCATTATTTCTCTTCAGTAAAGGTTTTGTTTAAATGACAAATACACAAACATTCACACATATTTAAACACAGAGCTGAGAAACCTAATTACACAGCCGTCTGTGTCTTATGTGTTATGTGTTGGATTGTCCTCCTTCTCTCTCTCTCTCTTTCTCACTTACTCAGCGCTGGATCTTGAATGGATCTTCAATGATTAATGCATGACTTGTGTCCTGTCCTGTCCTGTCCTGTCTTGACCTAGTGAAAGTAACTGAGTTGTCTGAGGAAAAGCTTTCTGAATAAATTCTGCTCTTCATATTGGGCCGGACTTTGTAAACTAGCGGCCTCTGTTTACACACTAATTTACAAATTCCATAAAGTAAACAAGTCATACTGGTTTCAGGAACATGATCCAAGTCTGTTCACACACACACACACACACACACACGCACACACACCCACACACACACACATGCACACAAACACACGCACACACATATGCACACACTCACACACACGCATACACACACACACACACACACACACATGCATGCATGCACACGCGCACACACACTCATGCACACACACACGCACAAATACACACACACACACAGTAGCATGCCAAATTTTTTGGTAAAGTTTTATTAGTTCAAGGACATTTTTTTCTGTTTTAGTGTTTCATTTGATATCAATAATCATCATAGTAAGCTGTTTTCAGAGACAGACATTGAATGCATGTTCAGATTAAAGACTAAAATATATGTAATAGTTTTTTTTTTAGTTTTTTTTTTATTGGTTTTATTTTACTTTTTTATGTATTTGAACATTTAGGGTGAACTATGCATATTGGATAGATTTATGATAGATGTTTACACTCATGGGGATTTTTTGTGATCCCTTAAATGTAAATTCGACTACAGAGTGTTTGTCAGTGTGATAATAGACATCTAAATGCACAAAGTCTCTGCATTTCACCTGAACGGTGTTCTGGCTTTCATTAAAAGTTTGATAGCGATTTAAAGTGTTGCTGCAGTGACATTTTAGAATATTTTTTCCCCCTATGAAATGTAAAATAATTGTTCATATACAATCCCACATTTGAGCTATAACACAGTCTCATTCATTAAAATATCTAATCATCTTATGAGACATGTTAGCTCTTTATAGCATAAAAGATTACGGACCGTAAACCATCAGAGCACCTTTAAACAGTTTTAAATCACACTTTGTCTAACATGTTAAAATAAAGAGGCCTGAAAAAGTCAATTTGAAAAAACCTTGGTATGACTGATATGAGCTCTGAATATCCATTAGATGGCGACAATGATCTAAACTCCTCAGTTCAGCCAAAGCTGTTCAGCTTCTCTTACAAATAGTCACCTAACAAGATCTGTGTGCATGGCCCTGACCCTCACTTCTGATCAACTTCATTTAAGCTCATAAAAACAGGACACAGGAGACACATGTACATATCACTGTAAAGATCATTGTTTAAAAAAACAACAACTCTTTGAGCTAAAGATGAATGTGCATGTTATTTGCTTTGAGCTACAGATCCAACATTCAGAACCATTTGTGTATCTCATTAATCAAAATTAGACCTCTATAGCATCCAAGCACTGCAGGTGTGTATCAAAAACTCTCTCCACTTCTCTCTTCCTTTGTTTCTTCTTCAATAATTGCTGAAACTAAGCAGACAAGCTGCAACGATTTTGTGCCTGTGGTTTTCAAAACCGCCTGTTTTTATTTCAGGAGTAAAGAAAGAGAGACAGAAAGAAACCAGGTCCGGTTCAAAACTCTTTAAGGAATAAAAATGGAAATGTTGATCTCTAGTATTAGTTGGTTTCATAATTTAGATCTTCGTGAGTGAGACAGAGACAGAATAATTACTGAAGATGGAATTTGATGAAAACTATATATGTTATCTATATAATATACATTATATTTGTAATGACGTATGTGTGTATTGTTTATAGGGTGATCAATAAGAAACAATAATGCATGGGAATATACTGGAAAATATTATGTGAGATATTAAACAATACAATTCCATATGAGGACACTAGTTGTAATATTTTTCGGGATTTATGCAATGTATGTAAAAACGCTCAATTAATTTCTCTTTCATGACTTAATGCACAGGTTTACATCAAGCTGAACACATTCATAAGCTTCTATCTGACTCTATTGTTTGCATATAGTCACACATATCATATATGACGATATATAAGAAAAAAGTGTTTTTGAAAACAAAGTTTTGGACGAGATGTCTTTTTTAAAGTAAGGCAGCATGGTAAGTAGATATATATTGTGATATCCATATATTTATCTATATTTTCCTCATAATTGTCTATATACAAGTTCTCAAATGAATGTATTTTATCACATACATTGTTATAAAAAAAAAAAATATTGTATATTTTTCAATATACTGTATGAAAAACAGCAATTCCTAAAGTATTATTCAATATATTGTTATGCATTTGGCTAATCGCAGCATGCCAAAGTCATAATAAATAGCATTAATTTATTAATTTATTAAATAGCATGCAAACTACGGAAGACCCTTTCCACCACTGAACAAAAAAATATGATTCTGCTGATTTTGTGCATGGCTTTAAATTATATTATGAATGGCTACTGTACAGAAACAGTAAAGATGCAATGGAATTTTTATTTTTATTTTTTATACACGTTTTTGACTAAATGAACATCAGGTAGCATTATAATTTTCATGAATATTCTTGTATATGTCAGTGATTTTTGTCTGTTAAATGAATAAGTGCTAATGTATTAAATGTAAATATTCACCAGCAAATGGAAATATTTACTTAACTACGACATATTTCTGAATGCTTTATGAATAATGTATTTTTGAGTGACAACATTTTGAATGGATTCATACAGTTTTAATTGATTCTCATAATTTGAACTCTAACAACTCAACTGCTATTCTAATAATCACCAAGCCATGTGTGTGTGTGTGTGTGTGTGTGTCCGTGTGTGTGAACAGACAGAAATCAGATGCTTCCAATAAAGCTGCCAACTTTAATTATTTCAGTTATTTCCAGCCTGCTTATCACAAATCAGTGTCTATCAAATTCAATTGATTTATTTTGCCATCTGATATTATATATTTCACTTTCATTTTCCATAGATGTTTGCTCTATAAATACACAGACCCCCCAGAGGGAATATTGAACTAATAAGCTGATTGGCTGAAAACAGGGGGCATGGACTTGAATGTTAAAGCATGAATAATTAATGAGGGCTGATGAATAATGAAAAGAGTTTAAGAGTAATTAGTGCAATGAGAGAGAAACAAAGCTCAGCATTCCAGAATCTTAAGGAATAAAACTATGGACACCTGACAGGTCAGTGTGTGTGTGTGTGTGTGTGTGTGTGAATGTGAATGTGAGGAAGAATGAGGACAGAGAGATAGGAGCCGATGGAGAGATTGGTGATGGTGAGATAAATGTATGTTGATTATTAGACTAAATACAGTCATTTAGTTTAGCATGTAATGATGTGTAGCCTTGTAAACATTCTCTGCTTTGCTTTCAACTTAGTTTTCCGGAAAACTCACAGCTTGACTTCCTATTATTTATATGTTCTCACACACACAAATACACAAACAGGCTTTGAAATACTGAGAACTTGAAAGATTGTGAGCTACACCACAAGCAAAAGTGTGTGTGTGTGTGTGTGTGTGCATTTATTCACCATCTGTAATTCCAGCAGAACACATCATATTCCTACTAAATCACATTTAACAGAATAACAAATGTATTGCATTGCAATTTGACACCATTAAATAGATAATAATCCAGATCTCTTTAGTTTTAAGTTTACTAGTCCTCTAGTCGTCCCCGAAAACAGATTTATTGAGTAAATCCAAAACTGGAATTCAAGGAGATATATACAGTTTGCTGAATTTGTTTCATGGATGTTATATTCAACACGTTTTATTGTATTTGAGAAATCGTTTGCCTGCTTTATACTGAAATGAATGGTGTTATAGATACAAAGGTACCGGAAGTGCTCTCATTTAAGGACAATTTACCATCTTATGTAATTTTTATAGATTTAGATCCAGGTCTGTGGTAAATATTACTTATACATACTTTAAAATGTTCATTCTCTATCATAAATTCCACACAGTCATAACTCAAATATGTATTTTAAAATGAGTATTTTCTTTTTAAATGTAAGTTCTAATAAGTAAACTCATTAAATTCCTTAGGGAACCCATTCTCATCAATTGCAAATTTTCTTCCAGGTTTTAAAAACGTGGAATTTCTTGATTGTATCTGTATTATAGCTGCACTTTTGTTTTTAATAGAAGAAAGAGAGACTGAGGTATTCCCTTGTCATCTGTCCAACTCTCTCAGACATTACTATAATTGTATGTGTATGTATAACTGTAATAAAGATGGATGAAGGTGGTCTTTATGATATATCACTGATCTACATTGCTACTCTGATCTGTCCGAAACACTCACATATCCTAACATTATTTACTTCTTATAGTCACCCTCGTGTGACCTGTAACTTTAGGGGTTTTTTCTAAGTTGCGTTGTAAGCTTACAACAGCATAGTGGATCCAACCCAAACCCCGAGGATGTGTGTGTGTGTGTTTATGGGCTATTCATTCCTGATAAATGTCTCAGAGGGCTCATTCCTTTGAAAATAAAACACTGTTTCCATCTCTCCCTCCAAGATCACCTCATTCTTCCTTCCTCTTTTTCCCCCTTTCACACATTCTCTCTCTTTCGAGCTTATTCTGAAATCATTGGGACTTGATATGGTAAATGTAATGGTTTTCTTTTATTAGGGCACGGGGACCTGCAATTCTGTTCCCAGACACACACACGTAAACATATACTCACACTCACATACTCTCAACTCTTTTGTCAAACAACTAATAAAAGAGCTTTAAAAACACTTTAACGCTGACATGTAATTTATGCACCAAAATTGACTATTTCTCATTTACACTTAATCATTTAGCAGACGCTTTTATCAATTTTTATGAAAACAATAGAAGTAATCGGAGGTGACAAGTACAAATAGCAAATAATAATAAATACAAAAGAGAAAATACGAATAGAATAGAATTAATTGGACAGGTGCTGCTGAAAAAGATGTCTATTGACATCAAAACATCAAAAGACACTAGAACTTACCTATTCTATTCTATTCTATTCTTGTCATATCACACAAACTCACATCCACACCACTGAACGCTCCCCTAAAGTTAGTATTTAACTTCCCCTTTTAGTTATTTTTTGAGGAACCAAAGTATTCTTTTTAGCTTTTTTTTTTCAGACTATAAAATAACATGCTCAGAAGTTTTTCGAGACAACCTAAAAATAACTTATACAGAATGTTCCCTAATGGATATTTTTTTAGGGGAGCTTTCTGCAAAACTAGAAAAATCATTCTACTTCTGTAAAGACAACTTCCTTCCATCCATCCATCCATCATCTTCCGCTTATCCGGGGCCGGGTCGCGGGGGCAACAGTCTAAGCAGAGACGCCCAGACTTCCCTCTCCCTAGCCACTTCCTCCAGCTCTTCCGGGGGGACCCCGAGGCGTTCCCAGGCCAGCCGGGAGACATAGTCCCTCCAGCGTGTCCTAGGTCTTCCCCGGGGCCTCCTCCCGGTGAGACATGTCTGGAACACCTCCCTGGGAAGGCGTCCAGGAGGCATCTGAAATAGATGCCCGAGCCACCTCAGCTGGCTCCTCTCGATGTGGAGGAGCAACGGCTCTACTCTGAGCTCCTCCCGAGTGACCGAGCTTCTCACCCTATCTCTAAGGGAGCGCCCAGCCACCCGACGGAGAAAGCTCATTTCGGCCGCCTGTATCCGGGATCTTGTCCTTTCGGTCATGACCCACAGCTCATGACCATAGGTGAGAGTAGGAACGTAGATTGACCGGTAAATCGAGAGCTTTGCCTTACAGCTCAGCTCCTTCTTCACCACGACAGACCGGTACAGCGACCGCATTACTGCAGAAGCTGCACCGATCCGTCTGTCAATCTCACGTTCCATCCTTCCCTCACTCGTGAACAAGACTCCAAGATACCTGAACTCCTCCACTTGAGGCAGGAACTCTCCACCAACCTGAAGTGGGCAATCCACCCTTTTCCGACTGAGAACCATGGCCTCGGACTTGGAGGTGCTGATTCTCATCCCAGCCGATTCACACTCGGCTGCAAACCGTCCCAATGCACACTGAAGGTCCTGGTCTGAGGATGCCAACACGACAACATCATCCGCAAAAAGCAGCGACGAAATCGTATGGTCCCCAAACCGGACACTCTCCGGCCCTTGGCTGCGCCTAGAAATTCTGTCCATAAAAATTATGAACAGAACCGGTGACAAAGGGCAGCCCTGCCGGAGTCCAACATGCACCGGGAACAGGTCTGACTTACTGCCGGCAATGCGAACCAAGCTCTTGCTCCGGTCGTACAGGGACCGAACAGCCCTAAGTAGGGAGCCGCCGACCCCATACTCCCGGAGCACCCTCCACAGGATGTCGCGAGGAACACGGTCGAATGCCTTCTCCAAGTCCACAAAACACATGTGGACTGGTTGGGCAAACTCCCATGAACCCTCCAGCACCCTGGAAAGGGTATAGAGCTGGTCCAGTGTTCCACGACCGGGACGAAAACCACACTGTTCCTCCTGGATCCGAGGTTCCACTATCGGCCGAATTCTCCTCTCCAGTACCCTGGCATAGACTTTTCCAGGGAGGCTGAGAAGTGTGATCCCCCTATAGTTGGAACACACTCTCCGGTCCCCCTTCTTGAAAAGAGGGACCACCACCCCGGTCTGCCAGTCCAGAGGTACTGTCCCCAACCGCCATGCGATGTTGCAGAGGCGTGCCAGCCAAGACAGCCCCACAACATCCAGAGACTTGAGGTACTCGGGGCGGATCTCGTCCACCCCCGGTGCCTTGCCACCGAGGAGCTTTTTAACTACCTCGATGACTTCAGCCCGGGTGATGGACGAGTGCCCCCCCGAGTCCCCAGCCACTGCTTCCTCAACGGAACACAAGTCGGTGGGATTGAGAAGATCCTCGAAGTATTCCTTCCACCGCCCGACGATATCCCCAGTTGAGGTCAACAGGTGCCCATCTCTACTGTAAACAGTGTTCCTTTGCTGAAATTAATATTTAAAAGTATACTGTGGGAACATTCTAGAAATATCGTTTTTGGTTCCCAGTGGCACTGGCTTTGCCCCAAATGGCAGACTCACTTGTGGACTTTCAGTGGCTGTTGTTTGTGTAAATCATGGTCAACACATTTGTAGGATGACCGATTTGGCCTTTTGGGTTTTAGATGGGTGTGCTCACGAGTGCCCTTTATTTGGGTCTTATTTGGTTTTTTATAATGTTAACTTAATTTAACAATTTAAAGAGCATGTGAACATGCAAATATGCTTGCAGAGTTTGGATGGTAGTTGCATCTGAGTGAAAAAAGTCGCTAAAATGTAGCCAGTGAATGCATTGTGTGCCAAACCAATTCTAAAAGATTAGTTTAACTCATGTATACTGCTGTTGTGCTCGCTTTACGAAGAGCCATATGCATTGGCAATGCATTGAGACATGAGTCTTTGTGTTTGTATATTGTGAAGTGGATTGTGCTGCTTGTCTCTGGTTATTGATTGTGATCGTTTGTGTTTGTGTAAGACCGTGTGTCCTTGAAATCAAGATGACGACAGTGATATGAAATAGCAGGTGTGAGGAACATCTGACACACATTTTCTGGGCTGAATGAGAACATTAGACATAGACTCCTCCAGCTTTCATTCAAACAGGTCATTATGAATACAACACACTAAACCTTTTGCTTAAGCAACAACAATCGAGTACAATTTTGTCCCTAAACCTCACTTGGTGTGTGAATGGCTGACTCATTTCATCCATATCACACCCTGCGTCTGCCTGGAAAGTGTGTATGTGGCTTTGTGTGTATGAGTGTATGTGTGCGGCAGCGGGAAAGGAAGACTGGGCAACAGGAACACACAAAAAATTCTAACACTTCCTGACACACCCTTCCCAACCGGTCAGTCATCTGAAGGAATAGAAATCCTTTCAGCACATCGTAAGTTGTGTGAATGTGTCTCTGTGTGTTGTAGTTGTGTTTGGGTGTGTATGTGAGAGAAAGAGCCGTCATCAAGGATAAGAATACATGTTTTATGATAATGGAAAGGCTATTGTGTGTCTCCGTGTTCCTTGTTAGGGGAAATAGAAAACAGAATATTTTCACATCATATCATTATATCACTACTTAAACCCTCGGCTTTTGTATTTGGTGCATGAAATATATTATAAAGCAGAGAGAAAATGAGTTTCCACCATCATAATACACTTATTTCCATGTGTATAGATACTCTTGGTTATGTGTAGACATAGACAGACAGATAAACATATAGACAGACAGACAGACAGATAGATAGATAGATATATAGATAGATAGATAGACTGTTAGCAATTGATGTAATTTTTACAATAAATTTTACAACAATGCATTGTATTCATGTTTTTATTTTAAATGCAAATGCATGATGGGAAATTGATGGACAGTACTTTAATATTACTGTAAATACACAGTAGAAGCATTATTTTACAGCTACCGCATGGCATTGTGGGATATGTATTTTTTTAGATCACCGTCATGGAGATCAGTGTTTCAGTTTGGCTCTTGACCCTCACATTTTGCTGAGTTACTCCTTTTACAACAATTGCAGTTGTTTTCAGAAAAACATTTTTGTATTGATTAAAGTAGATCAATAAATAACAGGCGAATAACTGCATTAAAGTAGTTTAAATAACTTGACATATAATCACAGTAGCGCTGTTGTAAAACACAGTACTTTATTGTATTACAAAAAACTATATATTACTTGTACATTATTACATCTTTGTTGGTGTGTGTGGATTGTTTGCAATCCCAAATCAGTGTTGAAATCTCTTCCGTTCATCTCCAGTCCCTATACACGTCACACATACACATATATATGTATACATGTATACATATACTCCTACATGCATCCCATCTCTCCAGATGCCTCTCCATCTTTACCTTCCATTCAAGAAGACATTTCCTGGAAAAAATGAAATGACTCTGATGACTTCCTTGTCTCAAGCCCTCCGTCTTTTCCTCTTTTATCATGTCAGTGTGTCTGTGTGATCTATTGTGTCTTCTCCTCTCGGACCGCTTTGTGCTGTTTATTTATTGATTGTGACTGTCTCTGGATGAATTGTACGGATTGGCCGGTGCACAGGTGATTTGATTCCGGCACGTGGATTTCGGGGTAGTGCATTGGCCCTAAATTCACACACAAAGCATTACTCATTTCGACTTTTGCTTAACACTATCAACTCTTGGTTCAGATAATCACATTTAGATCTATCACTGCAGGTCTAATGGTTCTTTTAAAACTAACATTTATAGATGTTTATAAACACACAATGGAAGAATGATCCCGGGGCAGTGTATTGTTTTTCACCTCGATTTGAATATGTTATATTGCAGGTGCTAAAACCTGATCAAATGTTTTTGAGTTTTCAGCTCCTTTGAGGCTCTTTTCTTACCTGAGCTCTCATGCTTGTAAGCTGGAGGGTCACGACCTTCTAACACTTCCTGTCACAGGAGGATGTGACTGACAGCTTGTCAAAAATGCAGTCTTACGGATGTGAAGAGGTCAAGCATCTCCTTTTTGCTCCAGGTTTCTATTCATCACTCATTCAGGAACAGACTTGCTCTCCAAAATCAGAGCCCTCAAAATGTGAACAACTGCTATCAAATCAATTTAAAACAGCGATCATAACCAAAGCCCTGCCCTTCAATCCAGGCGAATATTTCTCACTACTTTCCCGATCTAAAGGTCAACATTAGCTTAAAGGATTACTGTGTGTGGCTTAAAATGTGTGTGAATACAGACACATACACACACATTTCTATTATGATGGGGACTAATGATATTTTCAATCCCTTAATGTCACCATAACACGTTATTCTCATACAAACTTTTTACATTATTTATTAAAGCGTGATTTAGTGGGTTAATTAAGCGGTTTCCCTTGAAGGCTCTGGTCTCTACAATGTAGGTGATTTCAGTTTTTACTATCTTTGTTAACATTTGGCCCACAATCTAGTCATCTTTACACAGCTTAAGGCTGTTCTGTTCCTGCACTTTATTCTGTGTGAAGATGTAATACTGAATAAAATCTGGACTGTATTGTGGCTGAATTCCAATGTGACACTTCAGTAAACATTCATCAGGTCATCAAATGTGAAATAAGATGCAAGAAGCTAAATAGCTCAATAGCTGTTTTACTATAGAAATCTTCATTCACTAATACACCGTCTAATTTTGCATTTTTAAATTGAATTTAAAGGGGGGGTGAAATGCTGGTTTTCACTCAATATCCTGTTAATCTTGAGTACCTATAGAGTAGAACTGCATCCTTCATAACTCCAAAAAGTATTTAGTTTTATTATATTCATAAGAGAAAGATAGTGTGTACCGATTTTTCCCGGAAAAACACGAGTGGCTGGAGGCGTGACGTGTGGGCGGAGCTAAAGAATCACGAGCGCGAATAGGCTTTTGTGTTGAGAGCATGTGGAAGCTGTGACACCTTGAGGACAAAACCATCCAAAACAAACCATGGCTTACAGTCAGATTCAGCGTATATTTATGATCCAGAATCAGATCCAGAGGCTGAAATTGAACAAGAGCATCATCAGCAACAACGTCTCTATGTGGTATGTACTGAAACTGTATATATTTGCTTAGCGGTTTTGGAAAATGACTAAGTTCCCCTTTTCGTCTTTTTTTTTTTTTTAAGCTGTACATGTGGAAAGTGCAGTTTGATGACAACATCGCATGTTGTTTACTTGATGTGCTTACGCGCTGATAGCTAGAGATATTTGAAGCAGTTTTACTCACCGCCTGCGGTTCCAACACACGATCGTGACCCTTTTTCGTTGGGATTGCATTATCCTTAAGAAATAAATGATGTGCAAATCCGGCATTAAACTGGGCCTTGTTTGTAAAACAAGCATCTTCGAAATGCAGGGAACAAACACAAACACTTGCACAACTTCGTTGATGTTCTGTAAAAATAAACTCCATCCACTGGTCCCTTAATGCTGTTTCTCTTTTGGTAATCTGTGCAGGGTTGTCTTGCCCTGGCAACCAAAAACACACTTCTTTTGTGACATTTGGCGACGCTCTCACTCTGATCAGTGAAGTCTGTTGTGCTCTCAGTGCTCTGCTATACGGGAGCGCGCGCTCTTCCGGCAGAAGTGCCTCAGGACCCATATAAGGAAATTCCGGAACAAAAATACTCCTTCAAACAAACAAACTTAATTTTTGAAACTTTGTCCATGTTTAGCATGGGAATCCAACTCTTTCCCAGTGTAAAAAACTCACCCCCACTTTAAGCTATAATTTACATGATTCACTTTACATTTACAGGACATTTTGAAACAGTGAAATAGTATCTTCTTGTCAAATTTAAAGCATGAGTTGTTTTATTACAATGTAAAATGTTTATTTATTTATTTCTCTATATATTTTTTAAAGTGCATGTTTCAGACAGACCGATATTCTAAATAGTTTTTTTTCAAATTTTTTTCTGAGCAACTTGCATCGTTAAGGAAGAAGGTGGCGACATATGACAATTTTTATGAGGGAGCAATTTAACCATTCATGATTATTAATTTAAGAAACAACTTTATGAGACAAAACCTCATTTAAAACACATTTTGAAAATGTTATCACATCTAACAACCACTTTAGAACCACCTTATCAGTGTAAATTTGGTATATATATTTATCATTAAACTAGTTGGGAATTTGACTTTTCAATCAAAGCCATGGTTTTCTAAGTTTGCTGGATCACTCTGATTATTTGATTCTTGCTATGTGAAGGTCTGTCCTGCCCTGATAACTTGTGTGAAAGTGTGTGGATTCAGATCAATCACTTCCTCTGCGTTTCCCACGGCCCTCGGTCCACAGGTGTTAAAGTCTTTTAGCTGCCCGAGAGTCCTTTCATTCATTGCTTTGAGAGATGGGCCAGTGCTGTTATTAAAACAATTGCTGTCATGCAGAGAGGGGAGAAAGTAATTACATATTTATTCATTAATCATACGCACATGCTCACATGCACACAACACACGCTGGGATCTCAGAAAACAACACACAGATTTGATTAAAAAAAATAGCCTTCCAAGCTAAATTGAGCAAAGAATTTCCTGATTTCTCAATCCAGATCTGTAATATGTATGTTGAGCCATTAGTGCATGTGCTGGGTTTCTATGACAGCATAATGTTGAAGGTGTGTGTGTGTGTGTCTGGCAGGTGGCCAGACACTCTCATCACCACGGCAACATCCCAGACAGCAGCCATTGCCACAGCAACAGTGCCTTTGATCTTTAGGAGCCCTGTGAACACAACCTTTAACCTAATAGCAAAAACACACACATGCACACAGTGTGATTTGTGAAGTGCATAACTGTGGCACAGTGGCGCATATAATTATAAACAGTGTTGGAGTTTATATTTCAGATCTAATAAGCATGCCGTATCAGATTTCATCCCTTGAAAACAGAGTCTCACAAATCTAATACACACAAAAATACACTAGTGAGTCATGCTGTGGTATAAGATGATTAACACGAATACTTCTCTTCTCTTCTCTTCTCTATTGTTATGTTCTGCACTGTCTCAAGTTCCAATCCTGTATTCACAGTAACGTGTTCAATTAATGAAATGTTGATAATTCAAATCCAATAAATGCAGAATTAACCCATTGATTATGGATGGAATCTACAATGATCCAGGTAATCAAAGTAATGATCAATCTACAGGTTATTTAGTGCTTTTTTTATATATATAAAATTAAATCGAGTTTAAATGTCAGGAGTTCCTGTCGGGACGAAAGTAACAGTTATTACTTTTGTCCCGCTACAGTCACACAAATTATTTATTTTGTTCCAGTCCAAGCTATATTGTGAATTTCTGTGTCTTGCATCATTTCTTACAAATGTTTATGTCATATTATACCAAAAAAAACATGTCTGAGTGAGGGTCAGAAAGACAGACAGAGGTCTGGTTTTATCCAGATGTTTTTGAGAGGGTGTTTCTGGACATAGAGGAACATCTCTCTCTGGGCAGCTGCTACGTCACATTTATATTTAGTTTTTAGCCATATCTTAGCCTTTACACCTCCACCTGTGAATTTGCAGTGTTTCCAGATGTTTTAATGCACATTTTTAATTCATGTATAAAAACATCTGGATGGAAACATAAATAGGCCTATACTGTTACATTATGTTTAGAGTTTTTTTATTATGCTAATGTGGTTAAATTTTCATATTGTGCATTCTGTAGAATTTTGTATTATTATATAAAAATACATTGAAATTTAAAATAAAAAATACAGTCAGGTTTTAAGACATCTGATGAAACTTAAACTTAAATTTAAAATGAAAATATGAAAATGTAATTTAATAATTTTTTTGAAAAGATAAAGGACAAAATATGTTTGCAGTTATTTATTAACAAGGTCACAATCAGGTATACTTAAGAAAAATAAGACTAACAGAAAAAAATCTAGCTTATATTGTTGTGTTACTTTTTTAATCCACTTGTGTGTTACTTTCGTCCCAACCGATGGGGTCGAAATAACAATGTGCAACTTATGTTCAAAGTGAAATTATACTGAAGTCTTTCTACATTTCTACAAAACACCACCTGGTATTGTTAGACCACACTTCTGAGTTACTGACCACAGCAGAAATATATCCGTATACAACATTATCTTTTAAAATGAAGTTTTTCTGATAAATTGTTCTTTCGCCCCTGCTCTCCCCTATACTATAGTATAGATTCATCCATTTATTCATCACATGCTCATTCATTCACTCTAATGTGTTGAACATTGCACTGACGTTATGTTGTTAGAACAGGTTGGGGAGCTATTTTATCCTGGCTAAGGTTCCCTCTATTTCTCTCCTTTGTCCCGAAGCCAGTTCCTCTCCAACAATAATAAGAGCGAAGGTTAAGACACTTTGAAGCGACTCAGATTTCTCCTTCACCAGAAGAACTCACCACATGGATCCAGGGGGTAATGACTTTTTCCAGTGGTGGAGTGATTAATGAAAGCAGAAGGAGAAATACTTGATTAGTTGTAGGGCTTGTTTGTCTCTCCTGTGTTTTTTTCTTTTTTAATTCAAAGAAGGCTTGCTCACAGGTATCATACTGCTGAATACAAAGAGCAGCACACATTTACACAGACACATGGAAGGAAAAAGACAAATCCTTCTTGTTTTATTACAGTCAAACTCTTCCACAGGTCCATGTGGAAAATCTTTTGTAATGTGTTTCCCTAGAGAAACATGATCATTTCTGTGGGGGGAAACAAAGCTGTGAACTCCAAGGATGGACTGTGAATCTCATCTCATTGTTCGGCAGATATCCTCTATGGGTACCATCACACTGGAAATGTGAAATAATGCATGATTTTTCAAAAGATTTGAAGTGTGGTGTACCTCGTGTTCACTACAGATGAACGGAATAAGATGATAATTTAGCCATCAGATGAAGTTAAGAGCAGACAAATGCTATCTTACACACACTGTAGGTTTGAAAATGTCAAAATAACTCACACCTGAAATGTAGCCAGGATCACAACCTCTTCAATCTTCTCAATCAGATGCTATTCTCTCAATCAAGGGCTGTTTGTCATCATCTGAGACATCAGACAGGGACACTCTGCGGACAATCTTGAGACAATAAAAGCGGTGAGGCAGGTTTAACGTGTCAGCTTTTAAACATGACGGATGGTGTGCTCATGCATACTGAGTTTTTTATTCATCTAGACTGCGCCATCTACTCAGTCCTGCTAAGATTTTCACGTAGCATTTTACAACTAATTGACTGGTGACGCAGCAGCCACACGGGGATTTTACAAGTAAATTAAAACTCTGTGTTCTTTAACAGAGACTCAGCGTTGAAGGTCGCAAGACTATAAAGTTTGAGCGTGTATTGATGTGTCAGCTCAGCGGCCAAAATGAATAAATAAAGGTTGATCCTCTTAGCTGACAAGTAGCAGAAGAGCTGGTGTTGTCAGAATATATTACGGAGTAGCTTCATCTGCGTTTAGCATTAATGTGATGCCACAAGAGACTCCGCTGACTCAGTTTGGTACAGTTGGAAGGGTGGAAAATGTAAAGCAGGCTCGTATTCAAACAGGTTCTGCAGTGGAAGCAAAGCAGGAACATTAATAGTTTGGTTATAGTGTGCACTGCTAAATTTCTGTAATGAGATCATTGCCCATAATGACAGCTTGAATTAGCAGAGCTGTCTGTGAATAAGCTACGCACACCCCTGTCTTTTCCCTCCCGATGTGTGAAATGTTGACTCAGTTACTGAAGGCTCCAGATATCAGCTGTAGTGTGTGTGTGTGTGTGTGTGTGTGTGTGTGTGTGTGCTCATGTTTTTGTGTCATATCAGGACACAACTCTGTATAATGACATGGGTATGACACAGGTATTACAAGGAGAGGGTGACTTATGAGGACATAACCCATGTCTCCATTTTTCAAAACACTTATAAATCATACAGAATGAGTTTTTTTGAGAAAGTAAAAATGCACAAAGTTTCCTGTGAGGGTTAGGGTTAGGTGTAGGGTTGGTGTAGGGCCATAGAATATACAGTTTGTACATTATAAAAACCATTACACCTATGGGATGAACACACTTTTTGTGTGTGTGTGTGTGTGTGAGAGAGTTCATTGTAGCAGTAGATCTCTGGAGGTGTCAGCTATGTGCACGTAGGACACAATGAACACAATATTTGCTGCTAATAACAGCCCAGAATTCATATATAACTGGAAGAAGAAGTTAATTTATTTAAACCTTGTGTTAAATAATTTTACATTTTAATACAATGATCAGAAACCTCATCCTTACAGTCACAGTCATTAAACATATAAACAGCTGATTCTGCATGCACAGATACGTTTTTAAAATATTTATGCACATCAGAACCTGCAAAGATTTAGTAAAAAGATTGTGCATATATATATATATATATATATATATATATATATATATATATATATATATATATATATATACTAACAACTGAGGAAAGCACCAAGTGATTCATCATAAATAAGCAAATAAACACAGTATGTGCTCGTAATACAACGTTCAAACATTTTTCAGATTAGTACAAGATAGAACAGGGAGACATTAGGGAAAAGTAAGAGTTTGTTTGCTTGTTTGTTTTTAAAGGAGGATGCACTGCAGTCAAACACTGGTGGAAGAGATGTGTTTCAAAAACATATTAAAAAAACATAAATAAATAAATACTTTTTGTACATAAAAAGTCCATAAAACAATCTTGAGTACCATATATAATATTAGATAAATATTTAGCAATGAAGTATTTGAATTTGATTTCATTTTATTTATTTATTTTTTAAATGCATGCTTCAAAAATAACAATTTTGTGGCATTTTTAGATTATTTGAGCTAAACTGGAAGTCGTTTTGCACATTCCATGCCTCTTTTGTATGTGCGTGTTTTCTGTATCCAATATATTTGTGATTCAAAAGCCTCAGGTCGACATGTCTTTGGAAAACTCACTCTTAGAGGCAACATTATTGTTTTTGACTTGTCTTTTACTGAAGGTGAGCCTGTTTGTGTAACTCTAGCACATCTGTCATATACCATCATTGTATTGCTCTGGGCTTTGCTTAAGAACTTGTCATTTTATTGGAAGCACAGTGTCCTTGATCAAACAGTTAGGGCAAAAATAAAGTCTTAATTAGAAGCATATTTCCAGATATAGTCCAAAGAAGCAATGCATTTCAATTGGCTGTCTGGCATTAATTTAGCTCATAATGTTACATGCCATTTGTACAAAAAAATAATATGATTACAGTTAAAAGCAAATAGAAATCGGTTTCCTTTTTCACAGTCAGTGGATGGCTCAAAATGCAAACTACACATTTCAAAGAGCTCAGATTTCTTCTGCCTGCATTTACAGTGTCTTTCCCCAACAGCATTGATAAGTGATAAATGAGATGGCTTTGGTGCCCTCACTAAATACAAATAATTTGATAAACAAATCAAAAATCTTGCTTGATGCTAGACCAGGGCTGTTCCCAGATTAAACTTTAATCATGTGGAAAAAGAGGCCTAACAAAACCCAGTGATAAAATAATTGTAAAACACTTCACTCAACATGCTGTTTAATTTAAGAGTTGGTTCAAGTGGTAAAATGCACTGACTCTCTCTGTCTTTCTCTCACTGGATTGCTAACGTTGTGGTCTGCCACAGTGTCTGGAGTCATTTGTGTTTGAGGTTTCGAAGCTGTGATGTGGTGTGTGTGACTGCATGTGTGTGTGATGTGATTATAGAACATACTCTTTAAAGCAAACTGCATCAAAACCAATGATAAACAGAATCCGTGTCGCCTTTTATGCATTATATCACTTCGGGATGCCAAAACCAGCACGTTTTTGTTAGCGTACATGTCTGTGTGTGTGTCTCGGTCTGTCTGTGAGTATTTTTCTAGTTGAAAGCACTTAAGAACACTTCACTGCTGGCTCTTCAAAGATGGAATACTAAATATGATGTGTGTGTGTGTGTGTGTGTGTGTGTGTGTGTGTGTGTGAGTGTGTTATGTGTGTTCCCTGACAGAATGTGTGCTCACATGTGCAGATTTACTAAGTGCTTTTGATGACTAAGGGAGTTTTGCTGTGTGTGTGTGTGTGTGTGTGTGTGTGTGTGTGTGTGTGTGTGTGTGTGTGTGTGTGTATAAGAAAGAAAGATGAAAACAAAAGGCGAACGACATTATCGGATTTCAGGAAAAAGCACCTGATTCCTATTCTCCACACATTCCTGCCAGAGTCTTTGGCAAATCCCTCTCTTCTCCTCCTTTGCTACCTCTCTCTCTCTCTCTCTCTCTCTCTCACTTTCTGGAGTGGCAGTAATTGATTCAGCTTTGTGATGAAGGGTTGAAAGACAAAGAGAGAGAGCCGCTCTACTTCTCCTTTGATTTTTAATTCCCCTTTTCTCTTTTCTCTTTGATTATCGTTTTTATTCTTTGCCCGTTGCTCTCTGAATTGATATTCAAAGCAGCTAAAAGGTTTCTTTGCACATGTGTCTGCATATGTTTCTATGTTTGGTTTACATGAGAGAATGTATGCATGGATTACATGTTATAAACTTTTAATATACAGTACTTAAATTTCAAACAATGATAAAAACCTAAATAACAGGACACAGAAACACAAAGGAGATGGTAAACAACAGCAAATAATGTGTAGTTGATCAAGACAAATGTATTTGCACTAGTATATAAACAAGTCCAGAATTGATACATAGTAAAAAGATGATGCTTTCACGCAGCAGTCAACTACTCTTGGGCTTCAGGCGCATTCAAGTCACTTTGGTTGGAGAAATTACCAAAGTACATTTTTTACCGAAAATGTTTTATTCAAGTGATGAATAAATAAATTAAAAATGCAAATCGAGTTTATGCAGTTGCTGTGAATTGATTGAATAGTCAGAATTTGTACATGCAACAACTAGTTTTTTTATTGTGAATAATTTTTTTTTTTTACTGTGCATACAACATTAATTGCATATCCAATGTTTTTTTAACTGACATGCTGACCCCAATTCTAAAAACTCTGAGTTTTAGGATAGTTCAACCAAAAATGACAACTTGATGTTAATAATGATCAGTTTCTTGCACAGACTGATTGTTTCGCTTCATAAGACCTCAGTATATTGTCAGGAGTCACGGCTCTTAATTTTGTGTTCCTTCATATGCTTTTTTTATTCTTACATTTACATTTATCCATTTAGCAGATGCTTTTATCCAAAGCTACTTTAAGTGAATCCAGGCTATGCATTTTTTTTTTACCATGCAGTTCTTAAAAACTAGTAGCCGCTGACTTGCATTTTATGAATCACCTACAGCCACGGTTTCAGCTAGAAATCTACTTTTCTGTTTTAAAGAAGATAAAAAAAAATTCATTGTCAGATCAACATCTAATGTAAGTGTTTATTTGATTAAATTAACCAAATCCAATGTTATCCCAATGTTAAAACAACATCAAATTGACTTTCATTGTTATTCTCAACGTCAAACTGGCTTTATATTGACATCCGCCTGCTGGGTCCCTTTAAAGAAAGTTGTGAGTTTCCCCACTTGTAATTATGATTCTGTGGTGGCTTTCATGTTTATGAAACTCATAAATATGATCTTGAATTCTCTAAAGCCCCATTATATCCCACCTCTGTTTCTGTCAATATATGCAGTGGATATATTAAGAATATTATTGTGATTGTCTGACATCTGTGAAATGCAATAATTGTTTGTTTTCTGATGCAGTCTTTACAGACTCTGTTGATATTTCCAGTCTCTCTCTCTCTCTCTCTCTGTGTGTGTGTGTGTGTGTATTGAAGACACTGATGGTTTGTGATATTTCTGTAGGGCAGATTCACCATGCCACACGTCTGTCTGGTAATGCGTGAAAACCAGTGAGATGTTCACATTTACAAACCAAAAGCAAACACACTTAATGAGTGCTGATTTTAGCTGTCATTAACAGCTGCTTGGAATCCTTACACTCAAAACAAACAGCCTAGGGGTGATTTTTTTTCTTTCCAGTTTAAGTAATTACCGGTCACAAGAAAATACAGATTTGAATTGACAGAGGAGGTTTGAGGAGGTTTGCATGTGTAGTGTGATGCACTCAGACGTGACGTGTCTTGAGGTGAACCGAAATGTCATTTATATCAAAGGGCGGTGTGACCAGCAGGAGACACGGATGAAGAACTGGAGCTGTGTGTCAGGATGTGTTGAGGTTTATGTCTGTGTTTGTATGGTACATAAGTCGAGTTTCGTTGTCACTATTTTCATCACAGACTAAGTGTACAAAAAACTGAACCAGATTGAAACCAGAGCAAGACTGTGATGTTTTTAGGCACATATATAATATTTATTTTGTAGATTCTGAAATGCATATTATTGATGTGTTGAAATCTGAAAAGTACATTTGTTTGCATATTAACAAATTTGCAGACTAACAATTGTTTAAGAAATACTTTGACATCCATAGAGTTTTCAAGGTTCACTTTGAGGACCGTTGGAATTTCATGAAATTGATGTGTTGGTTTTATTGTAATCCTTTTGTAAGTAATATTTTCAAAATATAATGAAATAAAAAATGTATTCAGTGTAATATATTTAAAATAATCACAGTAACAAATGTTTCATAGAATTTCCTGACATTTATATGACTTTAAATATAATTGTTTTGTAAGTTACATTTTCGAAAAAATGTTTAATAAATATTTAAACGTAAGACCATCTCAGTTAACAAATGTTTAATATAAAATATTAACATATTTACCTGATTTGATGATATTAAGTTTTTGCACACATATCAGTAAATCTTTAAAACACACATTGCTGTTTAAAAATAAATAAATAAATAAATAAATCCAATGTGTTTTAACTATTTATTTCTTAATTCTTATACTTTTCATACTTCGGTTTGATGATAGTTGTTCATATATAGTTTTAAATTTTATAAGCTTTCGATTCAATTATATTTTTTATAAATCCTACATACACATTTTATTATTTTTTTGCGAATTTGCAAAAGAAGGAATTTATGTTCTGGATTAAACAATGAAATGGAATTGATTGACCAATAAACTGCCAGTAATTGTTTTTGTTTAATTAGTTTTTACAATTAAAATTGCACGGATGCCATTCAAGGTTGTTCGTGTCCAATTTAACATCTAGAAGCAAAGAGTAATAAAATGCAGACTCCTTGGTGCAGAAACAGTATAAAAAATGAGAGAACGAGATGATAGATAGATAAGTTCTGAGTGGAGCCAGAGAATAACTTACAGGGTTATTTGTTAGCTTGACATAAACTGTCATAAAACTCAACACTGTGATTTCCAATGAAAGCTGACATCATCCATTACGTCAACTGTGTGAACAGTTTCTCTGATCTAGTGCTACAGATCTCACCAGGTCTTAGAGTGCTTAGATTATAAAATATGGAATGAATCAGGGCGTAAATAATGTATGCTAAGATCCTATAGTGAGCATGAACCTGTGGTAGTGCAACTTAGATTTATGGCCTGACTGTGTCTGATTGGATTACAGGTGAAGGCAAAAGATCATCATCTGGTGCATGTTACACCGCATCGAGGTGAGAACCGCATCTTTTCATGTCAAACTAATAATCTTGTCATTTGTCAGACACCTTTTTTTCTTCTTATGAAACGCTGCAATGCATCTTCATTGCAGATATATCGCTGTGTTTATTTCTCAGATGCTCTCAGACAGAGAAAAATGCTCACACATCTGTTCCAAAGGAAAGCAGCCAGGGTGCATGTGTGTGCATGTTTGACATTGGTTACTCTTCCATCGGCACTGTTTTGTCTTAACTTTGCTTGTCTTTCTCTCTGTTTTCACAGTGCTTTCTCTGGGTGTCACCTTGCTCCAGGGCTGTAGGGGGTAGCGATGGAGTGCTACCCCCAGATCAAAGGCTCCTGGCTGGGTCAGTGCTCTGGCTGTCCCCTCTCTAAACTCTGGAGGTGCTGGGACTCACAGCTGGTGCTGACTTCAGGCTACTGATGATGTCTGCCACAATCGGCACTGTCAACTACAATCAGGGACAGAGCCGTAAACACAGACATGCACAGACTTTTTATATTACCTCTTATAGACATCATGGTCTGATTTTTACCATGCCCTACCTCTAAACCTAACTCTCAAAGAAAGCTGTGGAAATGATTAGATTTGACATGATTTGCCAGATGTATGAGCCTTGCAATTGTGAGGTCGATTTCAGAAGTATTTGCTTTATTTGTGGGGACGTTTTGGCATTTTTGTCAGTGAATAGAAAACAAGATGTAAATGTGTGGGAGGGATGATTTGGGAAGAGATCCTGTCAGAACGAATCTCCTGCACGGATCAAGTTTAGATAAAATGGTTAACTTGGTAAAACATGAATTAGCATATTTTCTGCAGGTCTCATAAAATGTCGCTACCTGGTATAAGACCAAGTTGGATGGATTATATGTTGTACTCATGGCATGGTAAATATTTTAGACAAATTCTGGACAGATGAGACCGCAAGCAACTTGCAGGCTACATTTGTCACATTTCAGTCTAAATTGTTTAAATCCAGCAGGCGCTTTTAATATTAACAGTTATCATGTGATAAATGCATCTGCTGGAATTCATGCAGGTGGATAGATGAAAAATGCAAACTAATATGAAGTGACACTATGCATATAAGCAAGATGTTTACATGTAATTTACTGCAACCGGGTGTCTTTTTAACATGCATTGCAGTAAATTGCATGGAAACATCTTGAATGTGTCCATGCAAAAAATTACAAAAGCTAAAAGTAAATGCTGAAAAGGCTGAGTTTTGTGTGTGGATGAAATTTGCCACCACAGGTTTTGCATCGGGTTTAAGATGGTCAAGCAAAATCAGTGAATGTATGATTTTAAAGTGAATTCTGTGTGAGCTGTGCTTCATACACTATATTGATGATGCATAATGAACCTTTTTTTTTTTTTACTTATGTGACCGGATCTAAAGACAGATAACATGTTATAAAATGGGATATTCATGAAAACAGTCTTTGGTGGACCTAAAAGCAGCAGGATTTTAAACTACAGTACAAGTCTTATCAAAAGTTAAACCCACTATAAAAGGCAATGGTTATCCAAGGTGGAACTAACAGCTTTAAGCACTGAGAACACAGGGATTTTCTTTCCAAGCACAGAAAGCCTCAGTTGCCTGCCAGCATGGAACTTCTGGCTGAAAATGTTTCAGCAAACACGGAAATGAAGTCACAACAACAGCATGTCCTAAAAGAGATCTGGAGTGGATAATTGACTAATCTACAAGTATTGGGTCGTGACACTACGACTACACCTGAAAAAAAAAAAAACAGGCCTTGTTTGAAGACAGGAAACTGTTAAGATGGTGCGCTGGAACTGATTTTCCTGAATGTTTTGAAAAAAGCCCAAACTTGTGAGTCACACACCAAAAAATGAGTCACAGGTTTGTTCTTATAAGATCAGAGACAGCAAGGGGAAAAAAAGGTAAATGCATTAAAAGTATAACTAACCTAAGATATTTTGCATTTTAAAGGATTCCAAAATACATTTTTTTAATGCATAAGAATATTCCTTCTCATACCTTTTATTTTTGATGAAAAAAAACAAGTTTGCAATCAAAGACACTATTTTGTTACAGTTTTATGTGTCATTTTTTGGATAAGCTAGCCAAACTAGGTCTAAGAAACTAAGAAACTACAAAAAATGTTGTCATAAAACGAGTTGAGAATTGTCATTTTAGACATATGACAATAATACAATATGCATTCGTAAAGCACATTTAAAAACAACCAAGGCCGTCCAAAGTGCTGTACAGAAAAGAAAATAAAGAAAAATAAATTATATGAAATAATATGACCTTCAGCAGAATACAAACAAATCTCAAAACCAGGATTTCATCAGTGCATTTTCATTTTACTTAAATAAAAACAACATTATCGACAGTAAAACCTTTTAATGACCTCGCAATAACAATCATTTACATTTCCCATAAGTTAAAGAGGACTTATCCAGACCAATCCGTAATTTGCATGTCTGTACATATGAATTTCAAATCACTATTATACTGTTTCAAATATTACTTTATAACTTATATCATTACTATGGAGTAAGGTTTAGCTAGTTTTGAAGAGGTTTAGTTTTTTGTGCATGATCCCACTCACAGCTACTTGGCAAATAAATGCATGCTTAAAAAATAACACACACTATTGCTTTCAGTAGAAAAGAAGAGTGATAAGAGAGAACTTTAAATATAGAACAGATATGGAAAATTATTGCATGGGACAGCGGCCAATTATACATATTTTAAGGGTCATTATACACAAACATTTGACCGCAGAATGCTGTAAATGATCAAGAAGAGTCATGCATTCAGTACTTTTGAAACTACTCCTGAATGTAGGCTGAAGCTGTTTGTGAATGTCTGGGTGACAGATGCTTGTTTTATTGAATTCTTTCATGCTTGTTTATGGGAGTGGTGCATTCGTGTCAGTGCTCTTTTGCAAGTGAAAACTGGATGAGTCTCCATCCCACTCCCTCCTGTCAGATTAAACGCAGATGAGAGTGTGACGGTGTAAAATGTTGGAAGAAATCAAGCTGATCAGACTATTAGACCTTCTCAGTTGCTGTAGACTTCCAACAAAGTCTAACAGCGAGGGTTGCACAGTTTGCAATACCAAAAAGTAACTTTCAGGGAAATTGATTTATTTTGTTTCCTCTCTCTTTCTCTCTCTCTGTCTGTATCTCTCTCCATCTTTCTATTTCTAGGCCTTATTTCCACTTGGAATGAGGTATGACTTCATGATTCCACTGACATAACTTGGGCGATATGAGGACTAAATAATTTCCACATTTCTTAGAAATGGCATTATAGAGGTAATACACTCCATCAATCCATCTCCCACAAGCATGTGTGTGAGAGAGAGAAAGACAAATAGTGGGAATATAGGGAGAGTGTGTGTCATATTTAAGTATACAGTTACTAAAATAGAATAATATAATCCCTTCTTTTAATCAAATATATATACTAATTTGATTCCAAGAGCACACATACAAACACACTTCAGAGCGGGTTCATCTTAGAAAGAGCATAATGCTGCACAATGTAGTCTATATAAGTTTCAAGCATTTTTAAAAGCACACACACACACACACACACAGTGAGTTTTGGCACATTATTTGGGATCAGGGTGGCCTGTGTGTGTATTTGGGAGCTCTGAGTTCGAGACGCCACTAAACTCAAACCACATGTTTGTGAGAGTGTGTGTGAGAGTGTGTGTGAGAGTGTGTGCGTGAGTGTGTGTGAGAAGCAGACAGAGGGAGGAAAAAACACCTTACGTGGCTGCTGGTGTTGCCAAATCGAATGCTCTCTCTGTTCGATCTCCTGCACTTTTGAAGCTGTCCACAGCTCATAATGTAAGAAAAACTGCAATTCCCACAAGGCTCAGCGACAGCCAGGGCAAGATCTACAGGAGGCATATATCAACCTGAGCATCAAAAATACATATCCACACAACTACTGAGCTCATATTATTATTAATATGAGTTAATGACAAGTAAATAACAGCTGTGCTGAATAAGAAGAGGTTTACAAAAAAATATATGTAATAAAAATTACAATCTATTATCATTTTGAAATTGCATACCAAATTCTGGCCATCACTGATGTTATATGTGTGTTTATATATATATATATATATATATATATATTGTATTAAAATGCTTTGAAATCATTCCAGTTAAGACTCCTCCTATTAGAGATGGAAGTGAAAAAGGAAGATGATTATATTTTAAATCATATATGACAACAAACCTAGAAAGAGATGTGAGGATTTGGGAAGAAAAATTTGAGATTCTTACTGCATTATTGTAAATTAAATCGGGAGAGCGGACCACAAATGTGTAGTCATTTTTCATGTTGTTCAAGCAGAATAAAAAAAAAAAAAAAAAAAGAGTGAGAAGAGATTTGCTTTGGATTTTGTTCCATGCCACAAGTATATATGAATACTAGTTTCTGGAACCAAGGATCACAGTTTCAGCTAAAGATCATCTTTACAGTTCTCCTGAAGAAAAATCACCTACATGGATGCCCTGAGGTTGAATCAGTAAAAACACATTTTCATTTAATGGTGAACTGTCCCTTTAAGATTACTGTTGCTTCAAACAAAAACATTAGACAGGAGGCACAATGTGGAATAAGGGCTGTCCTGAAAACACGCCAATGTGGAATTTTCCCCCAAAAACAAGACCTAAAAGAATTCACATTTACAGTATATAATGTAAGACGCACACCTAGTGCGGAGCGGGTCGCATTGGTCTGGGAATACTGATGTCATTAGATGACATCACAGGTGTGGTTAGGATTTTAAGTTCGTTTTGGTTTTCTACTGAATTACAACCAATTACATATTTCCTTTTTCTTCAACAAACATTCACAGAGTGCAAGAAGTGTTAAATAAACACACACACACACACACACATTTGACAGTCCTAATGCATGTATAGATGGAGACGAAATCTCCTCAATAAGACACTTGTAAATATTTGAGAAAAAGAGTAATGATGGAGGCCATTGTGTTTTAAGCAGCCAGTAAACTATATGAGTCTCATTGAAGGGCCCTGATGCTCTCTCACACACATTCACGGTGAGTGTGTGTGTGTGTGTGTGTGTGTGTGTGTAAGAGAGCAAAAGAGTGTGCAAGACATCATGAGACTAACCATCATCACAAATGACAAAGAATAACAAACTTCTAGCCTTCAGCACTTCAACACAAGCTCTTCTGATTTATGCTGCAGGAAGGTATTTTTAATGAACTGCTGAAAACTAGTTTCAAGTCAGTGTTGTTTTGAATTGCTATTATTGATGTAAATACTCATTTAAAATAACAAGATGAGGAAATACCGTGCCAGGAAAAGGCCTACGTATTTACTCAAGATTACGTGAATGAATCAATTAAAAAAATTCACATGCATACACAGACACACACATCCAGCTCTCCAGTTGAGGTCACTGAGTGACGGTGAGGCTGTGCATGTCTGTGTATTTGTGTATCTGTCTAAGCTGTCTGCTTGGAATAAACTGCCGGTCATAAGTATACACACTCTCTCTCACCACCAAAATATTAGGAAGAGCTCATGCCGCCTCCAAAGCTGTTTTTGTAACTTCAGAATGCTAATAATGTGGTTGCTAATGATTAAACAGGGCCACTCTTGGGAGCAGTTTGTGCAATGTGAGTCTGAGAGATGTTTGTGCCTGTCAGCAGTGGCCATAAGTGATTAGGCATAACCTAAACACCATCTGAATTAAGCACCAATCAAATCTGTCCATAGCGTGTAATCATCAGAGCTATTACTGCACTCCAGAGAGCTCAAATCAACACAACAAATATATTCATTTACTAAAAGAGTCACATAGAAACTCAATGCAAGGCTGAAGAGGTGGGAAATGCAAGGTCACAGAGAGCATGTGAGGGCTAACATTTGCATTCCTTAAATGAAAAGTTCACACAAAAATACAAAATTTCGCCTTCATGTCATGCAACATCAGTATGGACTTACAAAAGATCTTAGTTTATAGTGACCAGAGGCTGTCAAATTCCAAAACTGACAAGAAAACACCAACAAAAGCTGTCCATATGAGTTGTGCGCTATATTTCTACCAAGTCTAATAAGTCAAAATTAAAACTATACCGCAGCAATATTAAATGTGTTAGACTGAAATATAAAAAGGCAGCTTGTTGTTCCAGAACTACAACTGGATTCATTTATCACCTGAGAACATGACACCGTCAACAGCATTAAGATTTCAATTAATTTAATAACTTTAGCATTTTTATTTTTAGCTTTAAAATACATTTCAGTGCATCTTTGGAACAGACCAAATTTGTGTAATTGATTTAGCGTCCTCTGAAGCTAGTTTGTAACCAGAGCTTGGAGTCTAGACACAATCTTTGGCCAAGAGAAGATTATAAATGAATTATGGCTGAAATATTTATCTGTTCGACATGAAGAATCCTTGTTTGGATTCAGAAGACTAGACTTGGAATGTAAAGTTTTATGGATGGTTATAAATATTTGTTTTCTTTTTTTAATAAATGAATAATTTTTTCCAGCAAAAATGCTGCTCTTTTCGACTTTCTATTCATCAAAGAATTAAAAAAATTGCAAGAATCACTTCAAAGATCCTGAAGTTCCTGAACATGAAATAACGACAGAATTTTTATTTTGGAGTGAATTATTATATTATTAAACCTGTCTAAGTTGCATTAGGATACACACATATACGACTGTCATGAAAGTGAGAGACAGAGCTGGAGAAGAGAATGGAAGTCAAGTCGCCTTTATTTATATAATGTTTTGCACATCATTGAGGCATAACTCACTATACACATATCAAGCAAAACAGTTCTACATCATCTGTGGCCTACAGAGACAGAGAAAGAAAGAGTAAAAACAGAGCCATAGCGTTTGAACTTTAGGGGGGTGGATAGTTAAAATGTTTCAAAATCAAACATCTCTGAAACAAAAGCCACACAACAACAATCATTTCCAGACCTTCTTCTGATCAAATGCACGAACCCAAAGTACATGTGGGAGAGCCTCTAATTGACTCTTATGGCAAAGTCAATCTTGAACCACGCCATGCTGATGTCATGCTGGGGTTTTCGGAAAAGAACAATACAAAAGCCATCCAAAAGCCTCAGAGCGAAACCCTTGTACCGAAACTCAAAACTCCTGACACGTTTCAAAGCTTGAGGGTGTTTTACGAATGCACAAGTGTTAGAGGAGAGACTCACTGCATGCAACAAATCAACAGAGCAGTCCAACGGATTCAAACCAAACAGACCATGAGTTTTACAGTAGACGGAAAAGATTAAAACATCGTTTCAACATTTAAAACATTAGGCTGAATTTGCCGTTTCTCAATATTTAAGTGATTTTTATATCCTTGTGTTCTTGTACTACGTCCTCATCAACCATCAAAGTTCAATTCCAAAACTCAAGAGCAAGTGCAGAGGACGCAAGATGTGTTCTTGATACCGAGGATGCATCCAATGCAGACTTGACAGAATTTAACTGTTAGAAACGGGGGACGTGCTCTGAGTCCTCACATCCTTTCAAGTTAATTAAATATAAAACATTAACTGGCAAAACCGGTCTCCAAGAGAAAGCAAGTTGCATTCGTAGAATTAAGAAAATGCCTTCGATGAGTTGCTTCATTGCCATTTAGAATGCACTGGAGTTTTGCTGGAATAGTAGGTATTCTGATACTTTTAGACTTTTTTTTTTTTAATACTGCAAAATTTTAACACTATGTTTGCCTTCTATACAATATTCGGATGAAGCATATTTCAATGCAGAAGTACGCTATTTCCAGTGAAGGTGCAAGTCTTGCAGTAAACAATAAAAGTATTTGCACTACAAACTAATATGTGTATAATTGCATCAATAATGAATAAAAGGTAATAAGTGCAACCTTTTATCTCACAATTCTGACTTTTTTCTGACACAATTACGAGTTTTGTAAAGTCCAATTCTGAGCTGGGGGAAAAAAGACTATTTGTTTTTAGTAAGCTACTGCTAAAATATTTGACAGGTGCTGAAAATTAGCACATGTGCTATAACACTTTACACAATGCATCTGGTTTGTCCAATGTTATTGCTATGTCCATATTAAATAATTAAATAAATTACAATAAAATACTCTGGAAGCCTTGCACATTCATGTGCATTAGCAGTGCACACTTTTGGGATGTATTTCCGAAAGCAGGGTTTATGTACAATGACATTAACCTTAAACCCAGAGTTGATTTAACAAAATATTACTTATGCTGGTTTATTGTTTCCAGAAAATTTGTCATGAACAGTTTGGGCACTTAAATGGTGACTGAGAAATACATTCCCAACAAAGCACCAATTTCAGGAGTCACCAGTGAAACAGATGGAAATAAAAAATGCACTATACTACATCTTATTACTTTGATTAAATGGCATTATGGCAATTTACTTGACTGATGCAAATTGACACCAACTGTGCTTTTATCTTTCCCCATCTAAGAATGTAATGCTTTAATGTCTGTCAGGTTTAGCTATTTTGCACACATGAGATGCATTGTTTTTTATTGTAGAAAAAAAAAATCACATTGTTGAACCTGGGTACAGAATATAGAAAACAATAAAGCAATATGGCAAGCTTAAATGAAAATCCGCATGTATTCCCCTGCAGGATAATTATGTATTGTAGCCTGAATCCTTAGGCAACTCTTTGTTCAAGGTAAAAGTCACCATCGACTACATGATATTTCAATACATCACAAAAATTAAAATGATGATTGTAATATTTCCACACGGAATAGAGACGGGAAACCTCTCAGATGTGCTTCTCTTGACAGATGTTTTAATGGTTTATTGGCTGACATTTGAGAGCGTTGATGTTGTTGTGATCTGCAGTTTATAACTGCAGGGGAAGATAAATTAAAAACTCAATTGGAGACTGACTCATCGTGCCAAAGCTTGATTGGAGTGACATTTCAAACGCATTTCGAGTCACAACCTGTCGAAGGAGGTTAGGAGAGAGGAGGAACTACACAGAGGAAATGAGAGAGTTAGATAACAACTAACCATTTTCAAGCCCCCAACGAATGTTTATCTATTGTCATTTTTAAACACAGTTGCAGGATGAATGATTAGATTCCTACAATGTGAGAAAATACTTAAAACTAATTTAGTGGCACTAATCGTAAAGTAACAAAACATAAAAACGTACCCCTGATCATACTACCTTTATTATTATTATAATAATATAATTTTAGGATAAAAACTGTAACATGCCTTTACAACCAAGGTACTGATTCGTGATAAACAAGGAATATTACAGCTAATTTAAATTGTTAAGTTAAATTGTCAGTAATGGACAGCATTTGTTGCATAATTGATTACCGCAAGGAAAATAAAGACATCATCTTTTTTCTTTTCTAAAAAAACGCCATTGATTTTTGAAAACACCAAAACAAACTGGCCCCTACCCAAAAGGATCACACCCCTTTCTTGATAGCCCCACCCCAAAGTCATGAATATGCAATGCAACAGCCACCTCCCCCATTACTAGTGGACACGCCCCCTTCCTTGTAATTGGCTATAAGTGTGTATTGGTGCTTAAAATCACTTACTGCACCTTTAAATCATTTATAAACTTGTTTTAGTGTTTTAAATTTACGTTGTCAGCGCAAAAGTATTAAAATCATTCAGCATGCCAGAGTGGACAAGAAAGAGGAATGGAAACAAGAAGAGCAAGAATGGATGAAGGGATGAATGAAAATAAGGACAGACATATCGATTGGTTACACATGTAACCTGCATTGGAACTGATAAGAACTAGAAACTATAATATGTAGCACATGTAACTGTTATGCGGCTCAGGTCAGTGTGAATCATAAGTCATGGTCTGCTACAGGAGTATTTATTACTCTTATGTGCTAATGATTGTAACTGTGAACAGTTTAACAGCAGAAGGCTACATTAAGCTCCGACTTACATTCTATGGTGTGTGTGTGTGTGTGTGTGCGCGTGTACATAGATATAGCAGGGCAGCTGGATTTAGTTTCTGAGTTTTAATGAGCTCACAGTGTGAAACTAGACTGCAAGCTTTATTAAGTATTTCTAATGAGGTCCACGCACTCCACAAACCCACATTTGCAAAAAAAATAAATCTTTACAGAAACAGCAACACTAAAGCAAAAACCAGTGAATTTGATTAGGAAAACTCATACAATGTTTCTCATGACAAAAGGTGTAATTTATTGCTTAAATGGCATTAAAGTAATGTATCTTTGAATGTTTAAAGTCCTTTTTATGTTTTATTTTAGTATTAGCAAACAATATGCCCAGAAATATGTGTGTGTGTATGTGTGTGTGTGTGATCTTTGCTGTTTTTGTTATAATGTAGCCTACATCAGGATGTATTTACACGTTTTTGTTCATATTAGATAACTGTATTATTTTAGTGTTGTGTGTTGACTTGAAGCTGACTGTTACAATGTGAGTTACAGTTTTTATTAAAAAGCAGAAATGTGCAAAATACTAAGAGCTGATTTGGTAATAAAGTATAATGACATTTATTTAGTAGTAAAAATGCAAAAGAAAAATGTGCAAAATTGCAAGAATACACATCTAGCATCTATACATTGAGCCTCATTTCAATGTGAATTATAACTTTTTCCGAGGCATTGTAAGTGAAATGGAAAGAAGCACTTGCTGACATTGTTGTTATACGAGGACAATACTCTGAAATGGCATAGAAACACAAAGAATAAGAAAACTATAAACTGTTGCACAGGTTAATTTTGCTCTTCTGTGATTCAAGTTACTGTGTGGACTTTTGATTCAGCATGTGAGACTGGAATGATACTGGTATGTAATTTTTTGACTGTACTAAAATAACTTAATATGTTTGCAGATATTTAGAAAACATGCTACGTTCACATACTTTTTTATCTTGTAATGTGTAATGTGTCAGAATGTCTGGTTTTGTTTTGGTCGGTGTGACTCCGCCTACTATAATTTTACCCAATAGTATGTCCACGTCCCGGGTTGCCAGTTTGTGGAAAACACAGCGTATTGCAGCCATGGAAGCCAGCAAATGAACTAACAAAGTAAATGTGTCTTTGTTCAGTAATGCACACCTTGAAAACCACATCACTGAGTAATCTACCTCAGTTTGTTGAGTTTTTGAAACCCTACAAAAGTCAAAACACTGTAACATACTCCAATGGAGAAGAAAAAAGACTTGGAGGTATTTTGACGTTAAACAAGAGGTATTTTTGTACAGTCACACACTCACTCAAGGTACTTGTAGCTCCTGGCAAATGAGACTGAAGCATCAAAGCAGTGTTTGCATCTTTCGCAGAGAGAAAAAGAGAAAGGAAGTCTGCGTGTTTTCATTTGAATGTGCTGTCCATCAGATATTTGAGGCTAAAACCTCCGGAATCTTTGTTTGCCATTTTCTCTTCCCACAGGAATGTTAAATAGATACACAGCTCACCGTCTGACCTCTCCAAAAGGACAAACACTGTTATCAGAGTGTGAGTGGTGAAGAAACAGGGGGTGACATTAAAAGATCTGAACACAAACGATGTGATCGCAAATACACATCAGCTGCAAATCAACAAAGAAGAAGAGAGAGCAAATAATAGAGCTAGAAAATGACAATATATGAGTGTATAAACAGGTACTGTATGACACAAATCCTCATTTAGTTTTAGTCATAGTCTTTTGATTTAAATGCCATTTATACGCCAGTCATATTTTAGTCATCTGAATTGCTCTAGTTTAACGGCTGTGACACATGACATGTCTTAATTAATAATTAATACTTATTTAAACTACTAAAGTTATTCAGCCAAGTGATTTTCTCTCTTTATTTGGTTGTTTGATTAGCATTAATCACAAATACAGCAGCAACTAAATTGGGTCACTGTCCCTTTAAGACCGAATGCACAGCTCTAATATACTGTGAAAACTCACCAAAATTGACATTTTTGGAATCCATCACCACTCATTTATTTCTGATGTCGTATTTTGGAAGGTTGCACCAAGAATAGCAGTGATGCATGTAACTTTGGGATTATCTGGCTGGCAGTATTTTTTCATTTTAATAGTTGAAGAGAATTACAGTGCTTAGTTTTATTATTGTAATGGTTGTACCATAACTTTTTTAATATTGTCATATATTAACCTCATCAGGATTCTTATTATTGGACCGGCCTTAACACTTTCCCTCTATTTCCTCAGTTTCCTGTATTTTAATGTACCATCTGCAATGATATATTGCAATACTTATCAGGGAATGTGAATACCATGCATTTATCCTGTCTGAACTGGATGCAAAGGAAAATTCATTGGATTGAATACCAATGTCTCAGTAAATTACATACATTAATTTGAGACGTAGACGTAGTTTTTTTTTAAAGAGAGCATATAAAACATATAAGTTTCAGTCCAACCATGACAAGCCCTACTGTTGCCAGACTGCAGTTCTTATAAGGGTATTTTGTTGGACTCTTTGTGGTGTGTGTGTGTGTGTGTGTGTGAGACACCAAAAATGTTTGGTATATAAACCAGAGGTTTGACATAGAGGTTGATTTGATGTTGTCTGTGTGTGTGTGCATGTTGATCAATATTCTGATTTGATTTGAAAGTAAAAGGCTTATGTTTAACTTCTCTTCAACATACAAAGTGATTGTGTAGCTACCAGTCGAGTCACATAGATTAATTTCAGATTATATTTTCATATATTCCTCTTGGAGTTTGTACATTTTTGACCTCACTGACTTTGATAATGTGAACAAAACAATAAAATAATTCTTTAAAATATCTTATTTTGTGTCCAACAGAGTTAAGAAAGCCAAAAGAGTTCAGGGTGATTGGGAGTGGATGAACAAAGTGTGAATAGAGCGAGTTGTAACAATACGGTGCAGTTTAAAGGTTGGAAAATAACTTTTAATATCTGAACAGATTGTGCATCCTTGCTGTCTTTGTAAATGGTTATGGGGGAAAAAATGGGCATCATACTCTACTAAATGGACTAAGGTTGCACAATACTAGACTTTCATGTCCTTCATTTCTAGAAGAAAACAATGTGTTTTCTCCATGCAATGAGGGCTAGATGGAATCATAGTGTATGTGGCCATGGTTCACTATACATTTTGTTTTTTAGAAATCTGTCAACTCTGATATCCCAACATCTGGAGATTGGTTATGACTTTCTAGCGACAGCTAGTATTGACTCTTCCAGATTGCAAACTGTGGAAAAATCTGGGCAAAAGTTAGGTAGTGTGCAGAAAAAACCTGTCTATGGAATTGTTAATTCACCCTTCATTGGCAGGTGTGACAAAAAGTTACTTATAGTTACTGCAAATATACTGAACACACATCATTTTAGCACTATTTTGACCACAGTGCTGAGAGGTTTCCTAAGAGCTGTTCAAAGTTTGTTTTAAAAGAGAGCTCCCTGAGTCGTCGATATTTGGTTGATATAATGGCTTTGAATGAGTTTATTTAATGGTTTTTATATAGTTTGGCTGCTCATTTGTGGTTGCTCTTTGGTTTGTGAATGGTTAGTGTTTGGTTGTGTAATGGTTTGAGCGTTTCCAGATCAGTTATCTCCCGCGAGAGGCTCATTCAGTGAAACCATCTGTTGCCTGACAACCCACTGTTGCCAGCAGTCACTGTGTGTGTGTGTGTGTGTGTGTGTGTGTGTGGAGAGTGGTTCAGTGGGCCAGCACAGTTTGAGTCTGGCATTAGGCCTCAGTGAGAGTGTGTGGAAGTGATAGAGAAATGCCACACTGGCAGATAACGCTCTCATATTAATCTCTCTCTCTCTCTCTCTCTCTCTCTCTACAGGTTGACTGTGTGTGTGTTTACATGTGTATTAATAGTTGGTGAACTGTGTGTTTATGTTTTGCTTAGTTGAATCACATGGTTTGAGTTCACACTAATATTTTATAGCATCTTCCTGCTGTTTCGCCCACAGACTTTATAATAGGGAGGAGAGGGACCACTCTGAGGAAAACTAATGGGAGAAACAGAGGAAGTTTAACCCCACTTTTCAGTTCAAACAGCTTATTGTCTGTAACCGATGCTCATCTACATATGATTTTAGTTATTTGATGCATGATTCTTAAAAATATATATTATTTTTGTCAGATTTTTTTTTGCTTGTATTGTTACTGAGATAACTGTTGAGTGACCTGACTTGCCTTAAATCTAGTAATAATAAACATTGTCATAATTTATTCAAGCTTGTGTCATTCCACAACCTGTACAACCTATGTGGACTATAAAAAAATATATTTTGAAGAATGTTTTCACTGTTTTTGTCCATGCAAAAAAAAAGAAAGAAAAAAAAGTGGTGGAATCCATTGATCTAGATAAAAAAGAAAGGAAAAAAGAGCTGTTTTAAAAGAAGGATCACTCCGGAGCATTTGTCTTAGGATTACAGGTAATAATGTAGTAAATAATGATCAGTTTCTTGCACAGACTGATTGTTTTGTTTCATATAACCACAAAATATCGTCAGGAGTTATGGCTATAAAAACTTTTTTATTTCCAAATATGGGCAGCCGCTGACATGCATTTTTTGGGTGAACTATCCCTTTAAGATGAGTTTCGCTCATTCTGACTAAAATACATTCTAATATTTCAGAGGGGTCACTGCCATTATCGTAACTGTTATGGCTATGAATTGTAAGTCAGTTCACAATACCATTGCCGCTCTCTCCCTTTCCCTCCTTCTGCCTTCCGCATAGGAAATGAATCTTTTGGCTACACAGCAGTCTTATTTTCAGAGCAAACACCAGGAGAAAATCAGCAGTGTGTGTGTGCTTGTGTGGTAAAAGTCAGCTTTGAAGTGTCTACTTCCTCCTGCTGAAAAACGTCAGGTTTAATCAATATTTACGCGCACACACACACACACACACACACACACAAACACACATACAAACACACACACACACACAATGCAGTCTGTAGCCTTGTTAAATCGCTCTCAGGGACCAAAACTTATGTTTTATGACAGATCAAAAAAATCATTTTCTCAACCATTGAGACGTCTGTTTTAGACATTTTAACATTTAATGCTCTGGAAAAATGGAAAAGGTATAACAACTGTAACAATCATGTTCAACTTGTTAAACATATCTCATTTTAATGGTTGCATATTGCGACATTTATACTATATGTCCTGTTATGAATATGGACATGTGGTATTATTATTATTGAGTGAATAAACTCTCATGACACAATGAATCTCTGTGTACTGTATATCTATAGCATGAAGATGTCTGGAAAACGTGTGTATGTGAATGAAAGGAAGGAGAGAGTGTCTGAGCTGGTTAATGAAGATGAATTTTGTCATTCACTGAATCGCTGGTCTCATTAACTCTGTCTGCTACCTTCTACAGAGAAGACAAGTGCTCTCCAACACACACACACACAGTTTTATGGGCTATGCCTGGCATGCTAATCAATTTGAACCTAATCGATTGGCATGCCATCTAGATTACATATTAAATGATGTGCAGCCAAATCTGGATTGTTTAGACAATTGGATTGCGAATCGGAAATAATGTGTTAGTTATATCAGACGTCATAATGCTGAGTCTACTTAAAGTTCACGACTCTTCCTCTACAATGTATTTCTGTTTTAATGATGCTGCGGGAAGTTTGTAAGTAGATTATGCTGCAGTGTTTACACATTTCGTTCTGTGCACTAAACCAGAGATCTTAAATTCAAATTACACGAGGCCAGGTGGTGTTCTCCGTCAGGGGCAGTTGGGCATTTACAAGCAACACAAGGGGATTTATAACCATGAATTTGAACTATATGCGCTTATGTGGCACAGCTGTACAGTTACTGATGCATGGATTACACCTAGCATACTAATACAGGCTAATTATGCCTCAAATTTTATTATTACAATGCAATATTTTACTTGCAGATCAGCAGGAAGATTCATAAAGAGACCAGAAACATAACAAGCTTTGATGTAACGAAATTCCTTGAAATATAAAAGGAACAACAATGTAACGATACAATGATACATTCAAATGTTCACAGTTCTTTGATGTGGGTTAATAGTCTCATGACCATTTAAATAAACAAACAAACTATCTCTAACAAACTATAAGTGTTTTACTTTGTGTGTTTTTATATATATTTGTTTGTTTATTTGTGTGTTTGCTTAATTGGCAGACCAAGTGAGATAATTATTTTTATATTTGTGAATTTCAATTACGATTGTGATTTGAACTGCGACATTTCATTTCATATGAAATGACATTGCTGCGTCCGGGCACAAAGAACAAAGACTTATTATATAACTTATTATATGGATATACTTACTTTTAAGGGTGTTCACACTTAGGTTCACTCTTTATAAGAAGCAACTAACCCAGGTTACAAGCTACGAACATTTACAAATACAAACATTTATATCTTCGCTTTCAAAAACTTCAAAGCTCGCTGAAAAGCTTCTGTCCACAAAATAATTGAAAGTGGTTGAATGGAACTAAAGTGATCCTAGGACACATTGCTTTGCCTAGGATAAACAATTCATGTTTAAATATTTGATTTAAAAATTGTGATTTGATAAGATACATTGTTATTTCAGTTTTATTTTGATTAATTATCCAGCACCATTTGTTTAATTATTAGCTTTTCATAAATCCCCCTTAACAATTCCTTCATGATCCATCATTTGGGAAACCCTTTACATGATAATTATAAATAACTGAAACATTAGCTTAATAAAATGAGGTAACTTGTTGTTATTACACTAAAGGGAAAGTTCTTTCAAAAATAAAAATTCTGTCATCATTTACTCATCCTCAAGTTTTTTCCAAACCTGTATGAGTTTCTTTCTTCTGTGTGACACAAAAGATGATATTTGAGCAATGTTTATAGCTACAGTTTTGGTTACCATTGACTTCCATTGTATGGAAGTAAAAGAAAACACACACACACTCACACACTGAGATATTTTTCAACATACCTTTCTTTATTTCAACACCCAAAGGATAGTAATTTATTGACACTTGAGGGGCTGAATCTCAAGGGTCAAATATGAGATCTTTGCTTTAAATATTAGCTGTTGTTGTCACAGAACCTGCCAAATATGCAACTTTAGTGACTAATAACCATAGGCAATCTAGTAAAGTTCAGATATGTGTGTTCATGCATTTGCACAATACTTTAAGTATTCAAACATTAAGCATGCACTGAAGCAGGTGTGTCTTTCATTAGAGTCATACAGTATTGTGTACGGTCTTCAAAATTCACTGGACACTCTCCAGCTAGCTGTTGAGAAGATCAAGTGCAACACACATACCACAACTAAACACACTCACATTCATGCCCCCATCTACATAGACAAGCTTCATGCAGTCTTGTACAAGCATGCACACACACACGCACACACACACACACACACACACGTTTGTTTTTGTGTAAAGTGTGTTCATCCCATAGGTGTAATGGTTTTTATTCTGTAGAAACTGTATATTCTATGGCCCTACACCAACCCTACACCTAACCCTAACCCTCACAGGAAACTCATTCTGTATGATTTATAAGTGTTTTGAAAAATGGGGACATGGGTTATGTCCTCATAAGTCACCCTCTCCTTGTAATTCCTGTGTCATACCCATGTCATTATACAGAGTTGTGTCCTGATATGACACAAAAACAAGAGTGCACACACACACACACACACATGCATTCCGCTTGTCTCAGTTTCAAGTGCTTTTCTTCCTCCCCTTTCTTCTTCTCTCGATGTTATTCTGTTGTTTCTTTTATGTACAGTAAAGGCGTGTGAATGGGGAGGGCGGAGGAGGCAGAGAAATTCCAGGGAGGGAAAAAACTGTCCGTTCAAATGCAGGATTATTATTGGCTATTGCTCCGGGCCTCCCTGAACAATCAGCAAACTCATTCATTCTCATCGCTCAGAGACAGATCCACACGTATATGCACACACACACACCCATAATTCCTCATTCTCACACTCATAAACACATGCATGCAAAGACAAGTGGCTTTTACTTAAAACTCTACCTTTTATCCGCTCTATTACAATCTTTATTTTGTTTCCTTTTTCGGTCTTTCACTGTGATCCTGCTTTTGGTTGTGAAATACTCTAGGCAGCTACTTCACTTCTGCACTTTGTGTGTGTGTGTGTGTGTGTGTGTGTCTGTGACAGTCTGTGTGTGTGTGTGTGTGTGTGTGTGGATGTGCTCTGATAGTAGAGAGAGAGAGAGAGAGAGAGAGAGAGAATTTAAGACACAGAGGGGTGGTTGATTGTTTCTTTTACAGACGGATTTGGAGTGGGAGTCTTATTGATTTTTCCCACACTCTTCTCTGTCTGTCTTTCCTCTTTTTTTCCTCACTCATTTTCAAACTTCTCCTCTTCTTCTTCTCCTTTCTTTCTTTTACCTCAGTTAGTGAGAGCACCTGACAGTCTGCCATTATGCTAATAAAACATTGTAAGAAGTTATAAGACCTCACGTTGTCTGTCTGCCACAGGTTTGGTTTCGTTTCATTAAGTTTGTCAGGATCGGAAATCAACCTCTCACTTTAAGATCCTCATGTTGTCTCTGAAACTCTGAATGCAGTTGCTTTTAAGGCAAGTGGGAGGTAGAACGGTTCCAAAAGTAGGATTTAGTTTCATTTCACATTGTTTAAGGAATATTCCAGGTTTAATACAAAAGTTCAGTCGACAGCATTTGTAGCATAATGTTGATTACCATTAAAATAAAAATATGGAGGATTTAAATGCTAAAGCTTCAAAGTGTATTAAAACACAAATTCCTCAGTTAAAATATATGTATTATATATCTATTTTTATTATTTATCTGTAAAGCTGTTAACCATAGGGGTTATGATGTTGCTATTTTTAACTATTTTTCACAATACAATCATATTAAGAAATATTGTTTATGTCATGTGGACATATTTTTGAAAGTATTTTTGTTTAAAAATTTGTCAATCAACTCCCATTATAAATGTCTCACAGTAACCCAAAAAAAAATATGTATTTAAAAATAAATAAATAAATAAATAAAAAAAAATATATAAATATATATATATATATATATATATATATATATATATATATATATATATATATATATATATATATATATATATATTTTTTCATATATATATATATATATATATATATATATATATATATTTATTATATTTATATATATATTTTTTTTGGGGGGGGGGGGGGGTTAATGTGAGACATTTATAATGGGAGTTGATTGACAATTTTTCCTGTGTATTAATTTTCCATTATTTTCCGTAGTATTAATGTGAAGCTAATTTTTGTATCGTATAAAGCGTCATACAAAGAAATGTGATTTGACTTGAACCTGTTTAGTGTTCACGCTGATAAATATCTAAAGGCAGTAAGACATTATACTATCATAGTATCAGCAAATAATTTCAGAAATGTTGTTACTGAAGCAAGGAATGAGATAATTACGTAAAAAATTCAAGAGATGAGAGACTACATTAATAGTTAAGCTGCTCTGTGAGAGTGTGCTGAATAGGCAATGTGAGTTTAGACAAATAATTGCATTTTGTTTACAAAACAGTTCATGATATCATTATAACACTGCCATGCTGTTGAAATCGGTCGCTTTCTGATTGATTAAAGATATGTGCATTCCCTTCTCTCTCTCTTTATCTCTTCATCTCTGCCTTCAGTCTGCAAGACCCCCGTCTCCAACCGTCCTTGGACAAAACTTCAGAAAAACTAGTCAATAAGCGGCATTAGTTATTGAAGCGCATGTTGCTCATTTGTTTTGGCCACTTCTAAGATCAGGTGGAAGTTACTGCTGTTATTTTAGAGAAATAGAGACTGTGTCAACACGCTTGCATCGCCTGAAATAGTTGAGATGTTTAACTGTTTAGTTGTAGTCTTTAGCAGTGCCTGAACAAATGCACAAACCTGACAGCTTTTGTCTGAGAAGAGACTGAAGTCTAATTCTTGTATTGTGGTTCACAGTTTGGAGGAAATGAAGTGTTTTGTTTAGGTGGAAAACATCGACATGCCTTTCAAACAAACATCATGACCACTGAGCCAACATGCCTTCTCCACTGCACAATACCTGACAAAACAATTAACAGGAAGACACCTGAATTTGGAATGTGGAATACTTTGTTCTGTCCTTTATTTACCTTTATTTACTTTGCTGTCTGACATCATTCGCAGACAACTGCTAATAGAGATTGAAACATCAGACATTCAGTGGGATGGGCTTCTAGTATGTCATGGGTTTTATTTGTATTCATTTGTGATGCATTTTTGACTGTCTGTCAATTAAAAGTGTGTGTGTGTGTTTGGTATTAAACCAGATGTTACTATAATTGGGGACTTGGATATTTTAAAAACCCTGTCTTGAATGAAACTGTCACTGTTTTGATTCACAATCTCTGTGATAACATTTTTAATTGCATTTTCGTTTTCAACCTTTTGCGGGAACGAGCCTTACCCAGAATTTTAATGTATTTAATTTAACCTTTATTTAATCCGGAAAGAGCCTCACTTATACAGGAGTGTCCTATCTTGTCGATATACCTTTCACACACATAACCTACACAAATTAAGACAAACGCAACAATAAATAAACAAATAAACACACATTTACAAATCATTGACTGTGACTTTCAAATATAAAGTGATAAATGCCGCTACATTTTACACAAAGTCTATACTTTCTCTGAAAACCCCAGATCTAATAAATTGTTAAAGGGTCAATGACTTAATGCAACTAAACAAGTAAAACAGGAAAAACAGTAAATTATATCATAGAGAAACCCCTGAAAGCCATCATGACTTACTGTCAAGGTCAGTATAAATAAGTCTTATAAAGTTCGGTCTCAGCTTTAATTATTTAAGAGTGCTGCAGAGGTTTCTTAACTTTTTAAGAGGTTTCTTAACTATTACATTTCTAAGAATGTGGCATGCATTTTAAACTACATTCTGACAGATCTTTCCTTTTCTTTACTTTGTCTTACTGTTGTTTTATTTGTCATTGAACACAATTCTGACGCTGTTATAACACGTTAGGAACAGTTTTAAAAGGATTTGCTTCAGTTATCATCTGAATTCCTTTTACGGATGTTTTCATGCTTTCTAATTATTAACAGATGTTCTGTAGTAGGACAGATGAAGTTATATTAATCATCCTAAAATCATGACAAGTGCCATTTATGAGCAAATTAATTTTAGCTTCTGCTAAGACTTGAGGTACTGGCAGATGTGTGTAAGGAACGTTTAGTTACTTTACCATGAGGTCTGGTTTATAGACTCACACACACACACACACACACACACTCTCTCTCACACACACACTTACAGAGAAGGACAGTGTGCAGACTAACATCCATCTGGAAATGTGTTTACTGCAGTCTAAACAACTGTAAATTACAACAAACACAGGTTGTTAACTCACTCTCAGTTTCTTAGTCGCTCACACTTTCTTTTTCATCTGTCTAACACACACAGAAACACTCACTACCACATTTCTAGTGTTCAGTGATTAGAACAGATCAGTTCTGAGCTTTCAGTTGTCCCCTGTCATTTTATTTAACAGAGCTAAAATATCACAGTGCCTCCTTTTACTAAACATACTTTTGTAAGCGTACTCCACCAATCAGTTGACTTCATTACCCTACATTACTAAATATCCCTCGCACTGCTTTGTAATACTTCATCTGACCTACAGAATATAGCACATATATGTCATGTTTAGAATGTTTCAATTGTAGTTCTAGAGTCATACATGTATAAAGTGTGTTCATCCCATAGGTGTAATGGTTTTTATACTGTACAAACTGTATATTCTATGGCCCTTCACCAACCCTACACCTAACCCTAACCCTCACAGGAAACTTTGTGCATTTTTACTTTCTCAAAAAAAACTCATTCTGTATGATTTATAAGTGTTTTGAAAAACGGGGACATGGGTTATGTCCTCATAAGTCACCCTCTCCTTGTAATACCTGTGTCATACCCATGTCATTATACAGAGTTGTGTCCTGATATGACACAAAAACAAGAGCACACACACACACACAAAGGAAATTATTAATAATTAAACAAATGAGTAGTCAAAAGCATAATTTTTTGATTAGTGTGGGTGTGTATACAATTGTGAGTTTCAGCTTCACAGGAGCTGCAGTTGACCCTTGACCTCTCCCTACCCCACAGGTGCATACTGAGCAGGTTACCGAGGTCATTCCCGCTGCTTTCTTTTGCTTCTGTCTTCCAGGCAAAACTCCCCTCCTCTCTCTGGCTTTGTGGTTTAAATGGAATCTGGGTTCGGATCTGTAGATACTCATCTATGATCACAGTAAACAGCTTAGATTGCTTTTGAACAGTTTCAAAACTTTCCCTGCAATCACTAAACAGTACCATCAATCTCCCTCGTCCAGAAGCAAAACAGAGAGCGTGCGAGAGAGAAACAGACGCTGCTTCACTTGTTGGCTCTCCGTGCGTCACGCGCGCATCGGCTCCCGTCTTTAGAGCGCTCGTGATCGCCGTTCGTGTCCCTAAAGCGGGAGAGACTGCACGGGCTCCAGCGGGGCGGGGCGAGGGGTGGAGCCGCTTCCGGTGAGAGAGAGAGAGAGAGAGAGCCGCACTTCACCTAAAACAACTTTAATCCGAGCGTGAGAACGGAGAGAATCACAGCACAGGAGTTCATTCACTGCACTGGTGCATGCACGGGAATTATCTGATTCACTCACTCCAGGAAAAGCCCATTTAGTCTGCAACTTCATGATTTCAAAGACGGGAGTCTTTTCAAAAACGCTATATTCCTGCCTGTTAGATAATATATTTTAAATGATTCTTTGAAGTGCAGTGAGTTTGAACGACTGGTCTCGGTGTCTCCTGGACTGACTCCGTTACCGAGTAGCTATTATCGGTGTGCGCGGCTTATTTCCACACTAGAGGCACCGCCTTTGCTCTGAACACACACTCATACACACAGGTGCCAGAGACACACACACACACACACGCTTCTGATTGAGTTTTCGAGTAAAACAGCTCAGCAAAGATCACCCAGGACTTTCCGCGGGACCGAGTTGGATTTACAAAGCAGATTTGTCCCTGTGTGACAACATGATGGATGCATGAGGGCGCGCGAGATCAATACACCTAATTAATCAATAGCCTCTAAGCGCACGTGAAGATTGGCTCAGCTGGATATGTGTGACTGCATCTCTATCACCAGGTGGCTTTTCAAGTGCGCGTTTCTCCTGTCGGTGTGAGTGTGCGCGTGAGGTCAGGAGCCACTAAGCGAAATGCGCGTGCGGGATTAGTTTAAACTTTGGTTTGCGGCTGAATCGTCTGGATCTGGACTCTAAACTCGCGTGCCCTGTACAGAAGAGACTACGACCCCAGATGGGAGCTTATCTGGATTGAATTGTTTTCCTTTGTAAAGAAGAAGGGGGAAACGTTCCAGCCGGAGGAGATTACAAGTGCTTTCTTGTTAAAAGATAATTTGTTGCGACTCCTCTCGTTTTTGGATTTAAAACTGCTGCGCGTGATTTGGTGCAACTGTTTCGCACCAGGATTTTCGTGCGTTTTGTTAGAACTCGGAGGAAACGGCAGTGATGTTTGTGTTGGAAGCAGTGGTTCTCTGTGCATTGCTCAGCGGGGCTGGGGCTCAGTCGTGCCCGTCTCAGTGCTCCTGCAGCGGGACAGCGGTGGACTGCCACGGGCACAATCTGCGGAGCGTGCCCCGGAACATTCCCCGCAACGCCGAGCGACTGTGAGTGCGCAGAGACACGCACCACGAACACGATTACTCTGGCAAACACTTTACTTTACAGTGTGCATTTGAGCCAAAAAAAATGCGCACATGCGGACCACATATTCTTGATAATATGCTATGTAGTTTGACTGCTATTATTTTGTATAACGGTGTGCATTTAGTATAATAAGCCACATTAATTATTTATTTATATGATTCTGTTACATGCTTCTCGAAGTGCTGTCATCAGAAAAATACCAGTGTCCTTTTCTATGCCACTCACGCATCTCTAACATTGACTGTCTTTCTGAAGTGGGATTCATTAATTAAACTGGCATGAAGTTTTAAATACAACCAAAGCCAGATGAGCTGTAAAACCACCAGACGCAGCTCAAATCCTGCTTTTTACTTAACTATTAGAATTTAAATCACTCCTGGCCTATGCTGTTCTTTTTTGTTTTTTTTAAATACTATGATATGCATGTTTGTCTGGATAGCTGTAAGTAGCTGTCATTTAGAAACGTAGGTTTCAAAGGCTACATGACACGAACTCATCCACAGTCTAGCACACACTTCACCAGTGATAAAACACACTCAGGGATGATGCATGAGGATGCAGACAATTTAAGCAATCTAGCATGCTGTGGAACATGTGAAATCCATTGTAGTGAAGGCCAGAAAAAAGCATCATTTACCACTTAATGGCCTAATTTAGACTTCTTAATTATGGCTAAATACCCAAGCCATTATTCACCATTTTACCCTCCTCTTTTCTTTCCACAGTGACCTGAATGCAAACAATCTGACTAAAATCACTAAGGCAGACTTTGCGGGACTACGACACCTAAGAATTTTGTAAGTACTGAACTAATTTTTAATGCGTTTTATTAGATTAAGAGTGCATCTTGCATGCAAAATGCATAATGTAGCCTAGACCTTATTACAGAAAAAGAAAAAACATCTAGAAAAGAAAGTTAATGTAAAATAGAAAATATATATTTCACAGATTATTTGCACGTTACTGTGCAAATACCCATTCTTCCCAATCTTCCCATTATTAGATCAATGCCAGTGAAAGCATCATTATTCCTAATGGCATGACTTGTCACAAAATACATTGTTCTGGGTTTTAAACACTTGTAGTATATGCACACTTAGAGCAAACAAGTTTGAACGATGAAGCGTAACGAGGCAGTGAGCCATGATTGTCAGAGTCAAACAAAGACAGCATTTATTCAGAGAAATGATTGCGTTATTGGAATGTGACGTGCTTGTCTATATCTTTCTATCTTCGTCTCTGGCTCTGTGAGAGGTTGTGACAGAGCGGGAGATTTTGTGAATGTAAATGTGTGTGAGATGGAATGTGTGGGTGTGACTGTAAGTGTTAGAGAGAGACGTAAAGAGAGCTCATGTAAGAACAGGTTTGCCCTCCCACTTGGAGAGTAGTATTTCAGCCTGAGACTTTCTCCCTGTCTGTCTGCCCTTTCCCTCATAGATGCATACTTTTCTCTTCCTCTCACTCTTACTTTTTCTTGACTCTAACCTAGTGTATTATTCTTCTGGTGGTTGCTGGGATTTTAAGAGTGTACCAATTTTAATATGAGATCAACAAACAGTTCATAACATCCTTCACAGACGTCTCTCGGTCAAACAAAACATTGTGACTCGTCAGCTGTGATTTCTCATGTAAGGGGTATTTCCAGGTACGGAAGGGTTAAATAATGCATCAGTAAACCTTTGAATGATGTTATAAATATATTATTCTCATTCCTGCAGGGGTATACATGTGAAAGTTCGCGTGGGTATCTGTGTTGTTGTAATGTACTGTTATAAAAAGGTAAAGCGTAGTAATTGCGCTAAAGCTGAAACAAAGAAATTGCAATGTCTGATTTAGTGATTTGACATGAATCGTCACACTCTTTTTACTCTTAAAGTGGAGACAAACCTGCGTGTCACAGGTTAAATCACAGTATAAGAGTAATTTTAACAGGGGTTTTTGCTCTTGAATGCCAGTGTAGCTGAAGGAAAATAGTGCAATTATGTTGTTCTTTTAAATCATAGTCTAAGTATAGATGTTGTATTTAGACTGGAGTTGAAAGCTCTTATTTACGGTGGTTTTATAATGAGAGGAGGGTCTCCGATCGTGAGATATCCTGTGAAATGGTGTTTGTGAAACCTAAATGCGGACAGTGAAATGTAAAGTGCTTTCTACGAAAGTGCCAAGCATGCACAGACAAATTAACTACTGTAGTTTAATCTCTGAAATTAATGCAATGAGTGACTTATCTTTATTTTTATTTCCTTTCTTAGGCAGCTAATGGAGAACAAGATCAGTTCTATTGAGAGAGGGGCATTTCAGGACCTGAAAGAGCTGGAAAGACTGTGAGTGACTAACGCACACAAACACACACACACACACACAGATATGCTGCACTAGCTAAAAGTCAGCAGTGTATTTGTGAGTTACCATTAACTGTGTGACCTGCCGAGTACAATTAATTGTAAAATGGCATTGCACAATCAAGTGTGTGTTTTCATACTTCAATGATGGACACTGTATGTTGTGGGGATGTGTGTATGTGCGCATTGTGGTCAGGATTTCATGGAGCAACATTTTGGTCTGACAGCTATCCCAGCCTCAGGGGAACACACACATGCACAACTAACTCTGGCACACACAGGCCTTTAAGAGAATGACACTGGAAGCTGGAATGGAAATGGGAATTATGCTTTTAAGGAACACACACATTTTCTTTCCAGCTCTTTCCCCCCAGCTATTCTCCATTTTCAGACCATATTCATTCTGATGGCCTTTATCTCTTTGTGACTCAGACAAACGTTTCGGTTTCGTCAGATTCCTAAAGTGCTGCACTTGGTGTACTGCAGATCTCGATATTAACCAGTATGACAAATTAATATAGAGCAAACACAAAATTGAATTAGCATTTTTGAGCCATGAGCTCATCTGAGGAATATCTAACAGGGTTTTTAGACTATTTATGAGTACAGTGTGGTCTGTGGTTAACAAGCTGCTACGGTTGCCTGATTTGTTCAGCATTTAAACTCAAATCCTTGAAGTCAAAGTCCTTATGTACATTGTAGAAAGTGAGGAACTGCAAGGAGCCTTTTCTACCCATTGCATTTTATTAATGCATTTAAGTTGCTTCTATGACATTAAAGTATTACATTTTTGCATTTAAATTATTAAATTTGTTACAACATGGAGCACGTTTTTTGGGGTTAACATTTTTTTTTTCAATGTAGTAACTCATTAGCAAATCCGTTTCAAGTCAATAATGCTTTCAATACAGTGTCTTGTATTGCAGAATTATCTGACTATTATCTGACTTTATCTACTAAGTGTCTTTAGCTACTATGCACTAACATTTAAATTAATCATTTGATACAGTGAACATGTTTTTACAACACAAACACAATAAGTACTGTGCATTGAACCTAACAATTCTTAAACACACACACACAGAATCTTTCTTAATCATAAATTGTGTTTTCTTTTACTCAAAAAACCCATTTGACATTCTCAAAGGAACCTAGGGCGAATTAGCAATTAATAATGGATTACAATTAATAAAGCTTATTGTGCAGTACTGTAATGTATTATATAATGAATGAAGGCCACGCTGATTTTTAATTCCGCACAAAGCCTTATTTCTCTCCTGAGGAGATATTAAACTCTATATTAGGCTATTGCATAATCATGATTGCTGTCTAGATTCAAACAATATTTTTTAAGATGATTGACTGTCAATTCCCACTTAATGGTGACTGGCAGATGTTCAATTTTCACGGATGGTCACATTAAATCCGCGTGAAACTCAGTCAGTCACCTGCTCAATGCACTCCTGTTTTTTTCTGCTAGTCATTACCTTTTAATTTGTTGAGGAAATGTTTAATGACTGCGATCAGCCCAGCTGAACCACAAAAGCCTTTTGCCAACTCGGCTCTGTGAGAAACATAAAATTCACTCACGAATTTGATAACTTTAGATTAATAAAGGATTTGTGTTTGCTGCGTGTGAATGCTAACTAGTGAAAGGGTCAGTGGCATTAACCGTGACTGTGGCTTTGTGCAGTAACATACAGCTCATAAAACAGAGTACAGCTAACTGGTGATAGCAAGTAGTAACAGCAAACTTGCTTTTGGCGTGAATTGTGCAGTGTTGGCATAACTGAAGGGTTATAGTGATAAGTGTAGGGATAGAGGAACTAGCGATAGCGCTGAATAGCACAGCTAAAGTCAGTGTGTAAGATCAGTCCCACTGTGCCGGTACAAAAGCAGGAGTCAATGCTGGAGGGTGACTGCATAGCTGAGAGGATTAGAACTCATAGACATTATAATGCCTTTACCAAAGGCCCTGCATAGATGTGTGTGTGTGTGTGTGTGTGTATTGGAGATGCATTTAGGTATTGGATGTGATCAGGGCTGGACTGGGACAAAAAATCAGCCCTGGACTTCATCCAGACCGGCCCACCATGCATGTAAACATGCGCGCGCGCACACACACACACGCACACGCACACGCACACTACATGTCTATACATACATTAATCTGGATGTAAAATTACTGATTAGAATGTATTACTATCAAAACCAAGAAAAACTATTAAAATAATAAACAAAGAAAATGTCAATTATTTTATCAGGCTTTATTTTAAATATCTAAAGGTCTTATTTTATGTGCCTCTTATTATTCTAATAGAAATATTAATGCTTAGGGTACACATTTTCTGCTGTAACTATATTTCATGTGCTGCAACATAACACTTTTTTTTATATTAATTCACACAAATTACCTCTGACCTGTTGGCTGCTTATAGTAGGCTAGTATTAAGACCACTGAACTATAGTAAGCATTATTTATAAAGACCACTGATCTACAATAAAATAAAAGAGTAATTAAGACAAAGAACGTTGTGTAGTGATTTATTTTACATTTTTCATAACATAATCAAAGGCCTTTAAGAGGCCGCAGCATAAATGGCTGCCCACTTCTCTGGGTGTGTGTTCACAGTGTGTGTGTGTGCACTTTGGATGGGTTAAATGCAGAGCACGAATTCTGAGTGTGTGGGTCACCATACTTGGCTGAATGTCAAGTCACTTTATTCAAATGCAGAGCTCAATGCTAGGGTTCAGAACTTTTCTTGCCCTGCCAAAAAATAAATAGGCTACATAAACAAAGATAAAAATAAAATTGCTATTGTTTTCTTTGTAAATAAGCTGCAATCTCATTTCACAATTGTAATTTCAATACCACAATAAACACTAACTATTAAGTTCAAACATTAATGAAGACAAGTGAACAGTCAGTAATAAAAATGTAAAAAAAAATTATCATAAATAGCACCTTCAGGTACAGATATTGCATAATCAAATGTAAAATACTTTAGGTGAAAATATAATAAATATGTACTGTAGTGCACATATTTAGCAAAATACTCCTTTCTTATGGCTATTTTTCAATCTCAACTAACCTGCTATGGTCTTTAAAGGGCTTTCTTGAGGTAAATGTAACATTCTGTGAAATAATTGTTCTCCTGCTGTTTTGACTGATAATTGATCGATATTATTTCTGAGGCATATATACATTTCTGTAAGTTGTACTGTATCTTTAAACAGAAAGTAACAGATGATCGGTTTACTTGAACTGAGGCACTAAAGCGATCTGTCACAACACATTCTCTGACGCCAAAACGGTATTGTCTGAATTTTGTAATAAAATAGACAGAACTTGAGAGCTGAGAATTTTAAATGCAATTTATATAGATCAGTGAGTGGTGGCATATTACAGCTGGAATATCCTAACTTTTTGAAACAAAACAATGCAGTAGCCTACGTGTATCATTACATTTCTGTCTCACCTCAGCTGTCAAGTCCCGCCCTGAGGACGTCTTCCCTCAAGTCTTTTGCCTTCCAGCAAATAATTTATCTTGACACATTTGGTGGCATCTGCCTCAAGTGCTTGTCGTTTTCTCTCTCTCAACCTTCGTCCCCTCATTTACGCTTAGATATTTTATTATTTAACATATTGAATTTCGTCACAGTTGTAATGGGCCGCTTTTCAAGGCTAGAACTTGATTCTGATTGGCCAGTGAGCAGTGAACACGTCACGTCTCGCAGCAACATCATGCGCACGGGTCGTTTTATCTGTTCTTTATACTGCTTTTTGTAATGTTTTAAATAAATTATTGTGACTAACGTAAAAAAAAAAAAAAAAACATCTTGCGGCATCATGAAAGAGACACGTAAGGCCGGAATTGGACTGTACAAAAATATACTTACGAATATATTTGCGATAAATAATGATTTAAAAACAAAATACATAACGCACCGGCCCAACCAGACCGCGGCCCACCGGGAATCTCCCGGTAGTCCCGATGGCCAGTACATGCCTGGATGTGATTACCTCTGTTCCATGTAAGACCCCCTTTTTAGACACTCAGATCCACACAAACACCTTTCGTCACGGCTTGCTAGTTAAGAGCAATGCAGTCAGGTGAAGTAAACCTATGGAGAAGGACTGTTCATCTTCATGCGTTCTCTTTCCTTCCTCATTGATGCCGCCTGTTTTGCCGTTCTTTTTTTCCTTCAATCTTTGTTTTTTATTCTTTATAAACACACACCCAGTCCTGTGTTAGCTGTTGGATGTGAGCTAATGTCGTGTGGATTGAGACCAGACCGCCGTATAGTCTAGTCCACATTGCAGCTTTTTGTTTTATTCGGTTTTTCCATCTCATTTAGTTTAGTTTTGTGTCTTTTTTTGTTTCGTTTTTTGTTTTTTGGAAAAAAAAGAAAAGAACCTTTTCTCAGTATTAACTAGTTGCTTTTTAGCATGCTTATTACTTTCATATTAAGCACATATTAATGCCTTATTCTGCATGAGCGTATTGCTGTCTTACTGACTATTAATAAACCGCAAATTAGGATTTATTGGAGGGAAAAGTTAATAGTTTGTTTATTAGAACTTAAAATTAAGTGTGACCAAAAAAATAAATAAAAAGGAAATAGTTTTATCCATGAACAGTTGTTCAGAAAATATTGCAAAAAGGAATATAGACTCCACATCTGATCATTTTGAAGAAATTATTAAAATAAATTAAATGCTGACTGTCTTTCAAACATTTGATACCGTTATCTCAGCAACTTTGTTTCTGCACAGATTTAGCCAATCAGATTAGTGCTTGCCAAATGAAGAAAGTTATTTCCAGTTTTGTGTGCAATATGCATCTGGCTGTCCGCGAACAAACTGTGTACATCCCTGTCTGATTTATAAACGAAGCTATAAACTTATCTCATTCCCTGTATGTGATTGATTGCATTTCATGTCTGCTTTACACTACAGAAGCTGTGTTGTACTGATTTTCAATTCATTCTTTCCTCTGTTCAGTCTTGTTGCCTGTTTTTTGGCATTTAAAGTAATTTCACTTTATGGCCCTCCTTGGAAATGACTGCGAGTGCATGTCTGTGTGTGTGTGTCAGAGTCTGGCTATGTGCATTTCTATCTGCAAGTGTGTGTCTGTGTGTACTCGTCTATTTTAAGGGTCGATCTTATTCACTTTAAGCACTGTGTGTGTGTGTGTGTCTTGTGTGTTTCTGCAGTGGGGTCCTCAGGGAAGGCTGTCCTCTGTGCCTGAGTGAAACACGTGGGCATTTTCTGGAGTGTGCAGCTCTGTGTGCCTCGTTATTATTTCATCATTCATTAAATATTCAAATGGAATGATGTAACCCCAGGAGCCGAGCGATGATGTCATCGGCTGCTGTGTTTGAGTGCGAGAGTGTGTCAGAGGAAAGCGAGGGTGTAGAAACAAGAGAGGGAGAGTGGTTTCGTACTTTCTGAGTTCACTTTAGAACTTGGGTTTTGTCTGATTGACGTGTGGGAAATCTCGCATGCTGACGTCAGCTGATCGGCTGTTTGTGCTATTTTAACATTCTTCCATTATTATAGAGGTTCTCAGATCTTGGGAGCTTAGTAGGGACACGGAACAATCTGTATTCTGGTATTAAAAACATTATTGATTAATCTCAAGCGTCATTAATCTAATGCACAGACAGCAGTGGCGCCACTCTTCATTAATATGCGCAGGGGGTATTATATATGTGCTGACTGTCATGCATAACGTCTGTTATACATACACTACATTACCAAGTTGATTACAATGTCAGAGAACTGAGCAAGAGAGGGTAAGAAATTGCTTTTTATCACAAAGCAAATATGCATCATTTCCTTTCATGACGTGTGTGCATATGTGTTTATGTGTGTGTGCGTATTTGCACTATAAGATCTTTTGCTTCACTTTGTGTGAGAAGTTGTGTTTGTTTTTCCCACATCTGTTTTTCCGGGCTGTTCTTTGTCTGCGTGTGTTTGCTAGATGCCCCCACACATTGACAGTGTCTGCCAACAACACACACACACACACACACACACACACACACACATGCAGAGTCAAGGCCCAAGTTGACGGCTGGCTGTCTGTATTGAAAAAATGTTTAACATTAAATGTTTAAAGTATTTTTCCTAGCACAACACAATCAGTGCATACTTCTGTAAACATTTAGATCTGATGATTCATATGGGTTCATATTTTTCATGATGTTTTCTATAATATGTCACTTGGTTCGATTATTCCCCTTGTTTCACACAACCTCCCATGTTAAATCAGACCGTCTGCAAGGTCATATCATTTCTGGTGCCTCACAGACATTGAATTTTGCTCTTGTAAATGAAAATAAACTGCACCACTGTGTGTTTGTGTGATTTCATGTCGCGGCGTGTGTCTGTGTTTGCAGGCGTCTCAACAGGAATAATCTTCAGGTTCTTCCCGAGCTGCTGTTTCTAAGCACGACCAAACTCTTCAGACTGTGAGTCCTGAATCTTTTAGCCCCTTTTTTTCTATTCCTTGTTTTTTTTCTCACCCCCTTTCTCTCTCTGTTCTCCTTTTGTTGCATTTTTTAAATTAGATATTTATCTCTTTTCCAAAGCTAAACAATATAGCTTTTACAAATCTGTTTGCTTATGACATTATATTCTTTCTCTGCGTATTTCTGTTGCTGTGCTGCTGCAGTCAGATCTGGGATCTTTCACATCTAGGATTTCAGTTCATGCACTATATATATTTAAATGTTTCTGTTTGCTTCCCTAATCTTCTGTGTGGTTTATAGGTTCGGTTTTAATGCATTGTTATTAATACCAAAAGATAGTGACATTAAATCTGGAGAAAAAGTTAGAGCATGAACACAGCAAAATCTAAATCTCGCTCATTACTCCCAGACATGAGTGTGTGTGCATGTGTGTGTGTGTGTGTGTAATTGAGTTATGCAGGACATCTAGGCATCAGCAGTAAGGGAGGTTCAGACCATGAACAGACTAAATTGAGTTAAAAGGAGATGCATGCTTAAACATCTGCTGCTCGGAGAGAGCGAGAGGAAGGATAGCGAGCGCTAACAGCTTTACCAGGAAAAACAACATTCTAACGGACTTTGGAGGAGGTTGATGGAGGAAATGTCTGTCTCTCTGTGTGTGTGTGTGTGTGTGTGTGTGTGTGTGTGTGTGTACCCTGCAGCACATATCGCTCATGTTTCTGCCGTCATACAGCCACACTTCATGTTCTAGACATGGTATGGTTGTGTGTGTGTGGGCTCCTAAAAATACACTGGGATCTTCAGGCTCAACTATCAGTTTGTGAGACTTAAAGTAAAATGCTGGTCTTTAAATTAGATCACAAAGAAATGGATTAGTTTTTTTCAGCAACAATGCAC